>NW_026596120.1:9639956-9835837 GCF_907164565.1 Psammomys obesus
ACACACACACACACACACACACACACACACACACACACACACACACATTGTCTTAGTCGGGATTTTATTGCTGTGATAAGATGTCACGACCAAAAGCAACTGGAAGAAGAAAGGTTTGTTTCATCTTACTGCCTTCAGGTCACAATCCACCACTGAGAGAAGTCAGGGCAGGAACCTGGAGGCAAAACTGAAGCACAGACCTAAGGGTGCTGCTTACTAGCTTACTCCCATTGGTTTGCTCAGTTTGCTTTTTTTCTACATCCTAGGACCTCCTGCCCAAGGATGACACCCCCCACAGTGAGCTGGGCTCTCCACATTATCTATCTATCTATCTATCTATCTATCTATCTATCTATCTATCTATCTATCTATCTATTTATTTGTTTGAGACAGGGTTTCTCTGTGTAGCCTTGGCTGTGCTGGACTCACTTTGTAGATCAGGCTGGCCTTGAACTCACAGAGATCTGCCTGTCTCTGCCTCCCTGAGTGCTGGGATTACAGGTGTGCACCCCCACACCCAGCTCCCACATCAATTATTAACCAAGAAAACACCCAACAGACTTGCCATAGGTCAATCTTATGGAGGCATTTGCTCAATTAAAATCCCCTCTTCCTAGTTATACATAGGTTTGGGCCCAGTTGACATTAAAACAACACACATACACATATACACATAGACACACACATATGCACACATATACATGCATGGACACACATACACACACACAGATTCACAAATACACGCACACACACACACACACACACACGTTTAAAGACACCAAGGCCTGTAGGGAATGTGGTTCAGTGGTGGAGCACTGCCTTAAACATGCTTAAAACTTAGCTCAATCCTAAGCATAAGCATGAGAAAGAATAGAGGGAGGAGGGGGAAGAAGAAGAGGAGAAAAAGAAGGAGAAGGAAAGAGAAGAGGAAAGAAAAGAAAGAAATATTTGTTCCTATCTATTGAACAGTTATGATCATTTGTGCCTTGGTTTCATTCCCTGGAGAGTGACATTAGCAATCCTCAGTTTTCACAGTTGGTTTGAGGAAGAAGTTTCTGAATATGTGGATCTTGAAGATTAGTGCCTGGCTACCCAAGCTACAGCGGATACCCTCCACCCATGCACACACTGGTGGCACTAACTGGGCTTAGTGGACTTTACAAAGAGCATATGGGCTTGGTGGAGGTGGGGGAGAGCAGTGGTCAGGGATGAGGGAGAAATTGGAGGAGAGTGATTGGGGTTAGATTTGATCAAAATATTGTATATACATGTAAGTTCTCAAAAGAGGAAGATTAGCGCCTGTTTCACAGGACATTCTTAACATATCTAGTCATTAGACTGGATTGCATTTGACCTCTAAGAGCTTTCTAATGACAGAACATGATTTTCCTAACCACCAGTTCTTAACCACCACAAGAGCCCTCAAGAGACATGCTTGCAAAACATCTTAAATGGAAAAGGCAGGGTGAGTGTTAGGTTTTCCAAAGGGAAAGGAGAGGCTTGAGGAGTTAAGCAAGCTGGGTGAGGGTAGGGAACCGCCCACTGTGGTGTGCGGATGCTTGGGAAGCCTGTACCACTGTAGCCTTAGGCCATGCTTTGTGCCAAGGCCGGGATGAGAGAACTAACATTGCCTGCTTTCTGGGCATGGGAACCTGGCAGCAGGAAACCTGAGGTGGCTATGACACAGAGACAGGTTGAGAAGCCATCTTTCTCAGGCACTCCAGCCTTGCTGGGGTCTGGAACACGGGGTTGGGTGGACTGGGAGTCCTCTAATATGTATTCCTACACTTTGCAAGGCTGAGTCCCACGACTGGGTTCTGATAAGTTCATGCATCCTGCTGGCTGGTCCCTGTGCCGTCAAAGCCTCCACTGGGATCTTTAGAATCATATCTGAGAAGACTGTTGATAAACATTGACTTTCCGTAAGCAGTGACTAAATCCAGTCACTAAATCCACACCACACACACCTTAATCAGTGCAATGAGCTCATGAGACAGACTCTAATACAGAATAAAAGAACTGACAAGGCAAAAAGGTTAGATACATACAACGATGCTTTTGTTTTTAGGTACATCTTGCTATACAACCCAAGCTAGCCTAGAACCCACAGCCCTCCTTTTTCCAAACCTAGAGTTCTGGGATCACAGGCATGTGCTACTGTGCCTGGCCACAGAGGAAAAGTCTAAATGCAGATTTCCCCCAAGAGAAGCAAAGGAAAAATCTTGGTTTTTCTCAAGCCATACTCCTTAGAGAAAAACTCCCTAGGAGAGAAGCAAAGAAAGACACGAATGCAGATTGCTGAAAGTTCCCTAAGACAGTCACCTGAGGAAGGGTTATGTCCGGCCGCATTCTCTATCATCTAATGAGGCTCTTAATGTCTTCAGGGGTCAGTCACAATTCTCTCCCCTTGTGTATGTGTGTGTACACGCTTATTAGTGAATGTACAAGAAAGTATCTGATTATTATAATGACATAACTTATTACACACTCCGCTGATCTCTGCATCCGCATCAGGGGAAAAGACAAACAAATAAACAAAAAACAAAATCCACCAAAGCTTCTGGGAAGGGCCAGGCCAGGCCAGGCCAGGCCAGAGCAGAGGTTGGCTCATTTCCTCATCCCAGGTGCTGGGATGCTGTTTCTTTCTGGTCCTACGTCTGTTTTATTATTCATGGTACCTGGCCGATCGCACAGATAGGGTTAGGAGGGTCAGTGCTGCATTAATATGCTGAGTTGGGAGATGGCGTGGGCTGTAGATGGAGCTGGTCACACCAGAGTGACTCTGGCTGAGGGGCTTGATTTGATATTAATATTAATTTGATGCTCCTTCACATCTTCAAGAAATTTGTCCTACCCAGATAGGGGAAAGCCTGAGTGTTATCCCCATGCAAAGCAACGATGTTAGGTTGGATTTTATGGTGAACTGTAGGAACTGGCAGCGAGGGAAGGGAAACTCAGGACTTTCTATAGTCTATAGGGACGTTCTCTCATGGATATTTCAGAAGGCATGTCTATAACCTTCAGAAGGAGTTACGTAAGTTCCACGCTCCTACCCACATGCATCTGCCTTGTCAGAAGCATAGGAGTCAATACCGGGGAGGAGAAAGTTATCACTTCTACCACCTAACCTTCAAGACAGCGCTCCTCTACCTGGTTATCATGGGAGTCACCAGGAGGACCCTGGAGTGCTGTGAGGGTCTGAGACTTTGCCTGAGTTTACGGAATCGGTTTCTATTAAGAACGGGAATGCTCAGAAACTTCCCACGTAGAGTTACTCTCCTTTGGACCCTGATGGGTTGCCCATGCAGTGGACAGCCCCACACCCATGTGAGGAAGGGCAGCATGACTTGGACTCAGTGGTTATCAATCACAACACAAAAAAGGACGACGTGAGGTTGGAAGGGAGATTGGGGGAAGCTGGAGGGAGGTAGTGGCAGATGGGTAGGATCAAAGCCTGACACTTTCAAAGTTTAGGATTTCAAACAACCAGGATGATCTGCCGTTGAAATCTCTTGGAATGAAAGCACTCAAACCTGAGTGTGTCTAGCAAGGGGCCTCTTCTGAGCAGGCATGAAACAGAGGAGTCGAAACTCCACACACCACTAATTCTCTCACTTCAGAGTCTGCTTGTGACACCCCTGTGGCCAACGGAAACAGAGAGCGCCAAGCCCCACCCACTGCTTCTGAATAGGGAGGACTTGCAGGGGATGGAGGGATCTGTGTCTGGTTTCCCAGTGATTCTAAGTCTGCTGGTCTGGGAAGGGTTAGTAACCACAAACGGTCCGACCAGTCAGAGGAGCCTATCTAGCGCCCTCTGGCTCATGTGGCTTTCCTAGTTGATGGCCCAGCTGCTGAGCTCAGAACAGCAGTTCCAGTTCCCTCTACCGTGATGTCTAGTGGTCACAAGTTGTCAGTGTTTCCACGGCAGCCCAGGGTCAGGTATTTGTCTGCTTGCTCTTCATTTCACATTACAAGAGGGAATGGAGGTGGCAGGAATCTTAGAATCCAATCAATTATAAACATGAATCTGCTTCCTCAAATAAACCAACATCTTGCATGAAGCCGCACCAGAGTGTAAACTGCCCAAGAAAGAGCTGGATCCTTCACGTCTCCATCGTGCAGCCTGGGGGTGAGGGGGACACTCAAAATCACGCTGCTCCTGTGTGTACTCTTGACGAAAATCTATCTGTGTCCACAAGTACTTAGGCCTGTTGAGAAAAAAAGACAAGAGACCTCAGTTGGCACCTGTAGCCCATACATCTTCCATCTGTGTTGCCAATGTCTGATTGTCCTCTCCTTCTAGAAATCCCAAGGCTTCTACCTGTCCCGACCCTCAACAGTTACCACACATCATGTGTTGCATTCTGGTCAATGGGCTGTCTGTTAAGAGATGTGACATAGCTTCTAGACGGAGTTAGTAAAGAGCTGGGAGAACTCAGGGTGTCATGATGAGTATGATGGACCCTTGATTCCTCCCAATGAGGGGATTGGATTTCGGGGTCACTACAGTACAGGTTTTGGGAGGACCCAAATAGGAGAGCAGTCTTGGAGAGTTGCCTGAACTCCATGACTAAGAGTTTGCTGTGTTCTTTTTGATCCTGGTAGTTAGGTTCAATGAAGGACCTGAAGTATTCAGCTCTAGATTTTAGATTCAACACAGAAACACCTGGTTGTCCAAGGTCCAACCAAGGATACTTTGCCTGGTCCATGAAAAACAGAAAGCTGGGTAAATGTCAGCATGTGTCATGGATGATGGTTGTTACATTAGAGGGTGAACAGCTTGTGTTGCTTCTGCCCCTGGACATCTGCATTTTACATTCTATCCTGTAATTAGGGGTATAGGGAAGTAGGGGAAAGAAGGCATAGGAAGAGAAATCTTCTGTGGATTAAAGGGGCTTAAGGTATCATCGGTCTTCACATATCATATATTTAGGTATTTTGGTACCAGAGACAGATGTGGCACATCTGGAATTTGATCAGTGGTTTGCACATGCTTCGGTGTTTGTGCTGGGGACTGAACTGAGGAACTAGCCCATCAGAGTAAAACGTTAAACAACTGAGTTGCCTGATGGAATCAAATGAATAGTTGCTTTGAATTCAAACTTCATTCCTTGGCAAGATGTAAAAATCAACACATCTTTCTTTCCTCCCTTTCCCAGTCTTTTTAGCTAGCTGGGGTGAAGGGATCATTGCTGAGGTCACCCATATGTTGCCGAGAGAGATAAAGTGATACATTTAAGGTCACACAACTAGCAAGTGACAGAGCCGGGATCCCACCTATGTCTGTTCCCTGCGTATGCTGCTTTCTAGTGTCCTATGCTGGAAGACTCTACTCATCTTCAGAAGGGACCTAGCAAACAATCCAACACATGCCAATGTGCCTGAGGGCTGGAGCTGCTGATCTGAGTGTAAGACCTCAGGAGCTACTTCTCACCCACTTCTTGATCCCCACCCCATCTTCATCCCTAACCCAGAATCCACCAGGACAAGAAGTTCCTCCTGCGATCTGTGCCTGACTGCCAAGATGCCAGAAGGGAGGCC
Organism: Psammomys obesus; assembly: GCF_907164565.1. Taxonomy (NCBI): domain Eukaryota; kingdom Metazoa; phylum Chordata; class Mammalia; order Rodentia; family Muridae; genus Psammomys; species Psammomys obesus. Next base: position 9,645,498 of record NW_026596120.1, read on the forward strand.
CCCGTGCCCAGCACACTGGAATAGTTAGAAGCACAAGGTCGTGTCAGCCACTGGTCTGGTGTTCTGTCCACCCTGGGTGCTGCCTTACCCTAAAAGCCACCTCATCTCATTTCCTTGGTTTCTCACACAAACAATACCATCTTGCATATGTGACATGCTATGGAGAAGGCTGGGGAAGGCTGTCCTGAAATAGTCCACATGCTGAGAGAAGGCAGGTAGAAAAAAAGAGGCTGTGATCTGAGGAGAAAAGAGATAGAATCTACGCTTAACGGAGCTAAAGTTTTGTGAATTGCATAGAACAAATGGCAGATGCTTGTGTGCTGTAAGTGAATGAAGAGACCTCATTTCCAATTTTCCTGCAGCATCTATTAAATTAACAGTGCCTTGGATTGCCTCCATTCTCACACTTACAGGCCTCCGATGTTCTGTTTTAATGGCTGCATCCGGTTCACCCTGTGTGTGTGCTGCAGTTGGCATATCTGGGCCCTTATGGATGCCGCAAGCCTTTTCTTTTGCTCTGGTAAATAAATTTTCAGCAAGCATCCCCACATGATTCCCTTTCTTTTCTTCTTGAGCACATTCCTGCTTATAGCTGGAGGATACATTCCTAGAATTGCTAGGTCAGGGTGTATTCTCTTAAAATTTTCATAATTTGCTAAATTTAGAGCCTTAAAATGTACACAGCCAACTTTACTAATCTTTTCCCATTATGGTTTGTAGTGGTGCTGTGCTCACATAAACCTCTACCAACCCTCTACCAACCAGCCAATCAACAAAGAACAGTGCAAAAAATACTTCCCTTTTAGGCTTCTATAGTTTTTTTTTTAAATCATCACTCCATCTGGCATTCATCTTAATACAAGGACTAAAAGGGATCAAGTTTTTTTTTTTTTTTTTTTCCAAGTGGCTTCATTGTTTATTGAACACTCCTTTTTTTTTTTTCCTTGCTTATTTGAAACATACAGACTCATGAATGAAACCCTTACATGTACTGGGTCTTGTGTGTGTGTGTCTGTGTGTATATATAAATTTTATGCTCTAATCTGATACAAGGTTTTTAAATTTTTTATTTTATTTTTATTAATTACAGTTTATTCACTTTGTATAGCAGCTGTAGCCCCCTCCCTCATCCCCTTCTCAATCCCACTTTCCCTCCCTCTTCTTCTCCTATGCCCTTCCCCCAGTCCATTGATAGGGGAGGGCTTCCTCCCCTTCCATCTGACCCTAGTCTACCAGGTCTCATCAGGAATGCCTGCATTGTCTTCCTCTGTGGACTGGTAAGGCTGCTCCCCCCTCAGGTGGAGGTGACCAAAGAACCAGCCCATGAGTTCATGTCAGAGACAGTCCCTGTTCCTATTATTGGGGAATCCTCTTGGACACTGATCTGCCATGGGCTACTTTTGTGCAGGGGTTCTAGGTTATCTCCATGCATGGTCCTTGGTTGGAGTATCAGTCTCAAAAAAGACTCCTGTGCCTAGATATTTTGGTTCTGTTGTTCTCTTTGTGGAGCTCCTGCCCCTCCAGGTCTTTCTATTTCCCCCTTCTTTCATAAGATTCCCTGCATGCTGCCCAAAGTTTGGCTATGAGCTTCAGCATATGTTTTGGTACCCTGCTGGGTTGAGTCTTTCAGAGGCCCTCTGTGGTAGGCTCCTGTCCTGTTCCCTGTTTTCTCCCTCTTCCAATGTCTGTCTCGTTTGCCTTTCTGAATGAAGATTGAGCATCCTACCCAGGGTCCTCCTTCTTGCTTAGCTTCCTTAGGTGTACAGATTTTTATATGATTATCTTATATTATATGTCTAATATTCACTTATAAGTGAGAAACATCGAATGACAGAGAAACACTTAAAGAAATAATCAACATCTTTAGTCATCAGGGAAATGCAAATCAAAATGACCCGGAGACTCATCAGAATAGCTGGAGAGGATGTGGGGAAAGAGGAACCCTACTCCAATGTTGGTAGGAATGTAAACTTGTACAATCACTTTGGAAATCAATCTGGCGCTTTCTCAGACAATTAGGAATAGTGCTACCTCAAGATCCAGCTATACAATTCCCTAGGCATATATCCAAAAGACGCTCAAGTAAAAAAACATGGACATTTGCTCAACTATGTTTGCAGCAGCTTTATTTGTAATAGCCAGAAGCTGGAAACAACCCAGATGTCCCTCAGTTGAGGAATGGATACAGAAATTATGGTACTTTTACACAATGGAATACTACTCAACAATTAAAAATGAGGAAATCATGAAATTTGCATGCAAATAGTGGGATCTAGAAAGATCATTCTGAGTGAGGTATCCCAGAAGGAGAAAGACACACATGGTATATACTGATACAAGTTTAAATGACAATAGTCTGATAAAATCTTCAAATGTATGATGGGTGAATAACCCTCAGTTTTCCACAAGTAAAGTTAATATTTTTTGTAAGTAAACTTCAGGGTGATTTTGTTGAATAAAAATGGCACAAGCATTTTGGTAGGAATGACACTAAATGTAAAATCTTTTTAGGAAGGGTCAACTTTATTATTTAATTTTTCCCACTAAATAAGAAGGTGTTTCTATTTATTAAGCATTTTTGTTTATTTCTTTAGAAACACATAATGAGTTTTCCTCATCTTTGTCTTTTACATTAATTTTAAAGTTTGAGAAGGAGAAACAAAAATGATTTGGATTCTAATACTTAATAGAATATTTTCATTTTTATTATCTTTTTTAGCTGGTTATTATTTGAGCGCAAGCAAACTGCTTTTAATGTTATCACTGAAACTATTTCTCTTACTAATGTCTCCTAGTATTACTACCACCTTTCAGTTGATTTACTTGAGTCTTTCGCATATACAATCATGGAACCAAAAAGCAATACTATCTCATCTTTTACAAAAAAAAGTATCTAGTGTTTTGACATTAAGCAGAATGTTGGATTTTGAAGTGTGTGTTTATGCGTACACCTATACATCAGAATTCACATACATACACACATTTGCATATGTACATGCTAACGTGTTTGCACATTAATCAAGTTAAAGGCATTTCCATCAGTTTTTATCCTATGAGTAATCGCTATTGCAATTCATATTGCGTTTTATCCAATGCTTTCTTTACATCCATCAAGATGATCATATTTCTTTTTGTCGTTCATCTCACTAATTGCAGTGAATTGTATGAGGAGATTTTTTTTTATTCTTTATTCCTATCATTCCTGAAATAATTCTTATCATGCCTTGGTCATTAAGAGTTATTTTATTCTACTGACTCTTGTTTAATTTAGGACTTATCAATCATTCATAGAATGATTCATTTATATATTTTTGGGCTGCATTTAGTAGATGTTAATGGATGTTTTTCCTAGGACTTATGAAAATGATTTTGGAAGCATAGCCCATTGGGAAATAAAAGTTCACACTGAGGTGAAGAAAATAGGTATATTTTGGGTTAGAAGTAACATGTTTGGAAAACAGGAGCCTGTCCCCTGGCAATGGGCAAAGGGACACCTTGCTGGTGGTGGTGGTCTTCTATCAGTCAGGGGCAGAGCAGATGGCAGTCCTCTGTTCATCCTGGCTTGATGCCTTGCTTGGTGACCAAAGCTGTTTTTTTGCCTAGAACACATAAAAATTAAATCAAATCAAATCAAGGCAGCATAGCGAGGAAGGAGGAGAGATAGAGACCTGAGTTCCACCATGCCACGCAGTGCCGACAGGGAAAAGGCCCACAGGGTCTCACCTCCAGTTCACGGCACGGGCACAGATGCAAAGAGCTCTGCCTACCACAGCATGTACAAAGGAGGACAGACAGACAGGCCTGCAGACCTGCCGTGCCCTCCACCGCACAGCACAGGAAGGCCATAGACGCGCCTGAGGATGTTACCCAGGGCCCCGCCAGCCAGGTGGCCAGCCTGGAGCAGGAGCCACCACAGTGTGCAAGTATGTGGTGGACAGGGGTGAGAGACGGAGAAGCGGAGCAGCTTGAGCGTCGTGAAGAGAGGTGGAACTGGAGGGTGGAGAGGAGCAGCCAGTGGTCAGCCCAGCTACGTGGGGCCATGGAGAAGCCCCAACCTGAGCTGTTGCTGAGGGGTTGGCGTTGACGTCCGTGGCTCATCTTACCGTTACAGACTATGGTCAGGGACCACATGGGTGTCTGGGGGCTGTGCAGAACTGGCTCCACTCCTCACAGAGCTAGCCCCACCGCTCTCTGGAGGAAAGCGGGCTCACGACCTCTCCCAGGCAGCACAGTGGATCTAGCCCTGGTGACAGGGGCAGGTGGTGTGAAGGTGGGAGGAGTTGACCCCGCGGGCCGTCGGGTGGCATGGGCACAGGGGTGATCCCTCCCGTCCCCGTCAACCACTACCTCCAGCAGTCGGGAGAGCTGACCCCAGGGTCATGATAGAGGGAGAGCTGTCCGTGTCCCTCACCAGTTGCAGCACTTGGGGAGGAGCTACACCCCACCTGGGTAGCACAGTAGGGCTGGCCCTCCTCGAAGGGAGAGCTGGTGAGCCAGCCCCAAGGGTGAGAGCGGGAAAGAGCTGGCCCTGTCACTCATTTGACAAGAGATGGCATGGGTGTGTGGGGGGTGATGCCTTCCCCTTGTCGCCCCTCACCCCCTAGTTGGTAGAGCTGGCCTAAGGGCATGAGAGCAGGAGAATTATCCCTGCCCACTCATGGCCTGTAGCACTTGGAAGAGCAGGCCCTGCACCTTGCTTGGACAACACAGTGGAGTTGACTCTTATGGTGACAGCATGGGTGAGCAGGCCCAGCCCCTCATACTCTGCAGCACTTGGGAGAGTGGGCCCAGAGTGTTGACCAGGCAGCACAGTGGAGCTGGCCCTAGCCACGAGGGCATGAAAGCAGGAGAGCGGACCCTGCCTCCTGCCATTGGCCTGGCTGGAACAGTGCTGGAGAGTTCTCACTGCTGGAGTAGGTCAGGGAGAGCCAGTGGGCTGACCAGCACAGCTATCACCCAGGCCCGTATCCAGGGCTCTGAGTTGGCCTACTACAAAATCTATCTACAAATGGTTGCCCTGCTGACCAAAAGCTGCAGGATCTCCATTTGCATGTGAAGATGAGTGGACAGAAGGATGGACTGCAGGACACACCACAGCTTCCACGACGAGATGTTTCCTATGCTTTTTCTTGGTTTTGTTTGTTTGTTGTTTGTGTGTATGTGTGTAGTTTTGGGGGGAGGTTCTAAGTACAAAGGGCAGATATGAGGGGACAGGGAAATGAGTGGGACTGGGGTGCATGGAGGGAAACTCACAAAGAACCAATAAAAAGTTAAAAAAGAAAACGGGAACCTGATGTAGTGTGTGTGTGAATGAGGGAGAGAGGGAGAGAGAGAGAGAAAGAGAGAAAGAGAGAGAAAGAGAGACATGGAGAAAGAGAAAGAAAGACATGGGGTTGTATTTCTTGCTAAAGACTTGAGTGTTGAATCAACTGAGCTGAGGTCTCTCCACTTGAAGTTGAGGACACTCACGCTCTTCTGTCTTTCTATCAGTAAAACAAACTCAAGCCTGAATTTCCTCAGTTACTTATGAATTATAATAGGCTCCACCTGTGCTCAATATTAACAAATCTCAAGAAAATCCTTAAAGATTTGTCATTAAGCCCAATAAACTGTTATAAAAGTATTATGCAATGTCTTTTGTTACTTAAATAGTTTTGAAGGGATTGTAAAGTCTTTTCCACTATGACAGTTTACCATTAGGCACTGGCTAGAGTTATAATACCTTCTTGGTGTGAGGTTTGACTTGATGGTGAATACAGAATCAATGTTAGAAGCAACCCTCTCCACGTTGTCACTTGTGATGTCTCTTATTCCTCTTTCGACCTGGGCGAAGTGGCTGCTGAGTTTGTCACGGGCACATTTTCTCACTGTTGGTGTGTGCTTCTACCCACAGGAACTAGATCCCATCTGTGTCTCCGTTTTTACGGGCTGTTATGAACATGAACCACCGCTGGATGACATGTCCGATAACTGAAGACATCATTGCCTGCATGGTAGGACCCTCACGCTCTTCTGTTATGGACCTGGGAGGAACTTATCTGACAAGCCAACCTCTGACAAATATATCCAGTGGAGGTTTCAGTGTCAGTTCGTGAATTGAGAGGTATGGCATTTCTTTCTTTCTCTCTGCGTGTGCACACCCGTGAGCACCTGTTCACCTGAGTATGTTTGCAGATGTGTGTGGAGGCCAAAGGATAACTTTAAGCGTCACGGCCCAGGAGCCATCCACCAAGCCTGGAACTTACCCGCTCCACCTGGCTGGCTTGCTAGTGAGCCTCAGGGATCCTCCTCTTCCTGCCTCCCCAGTGCTAGGACTAAAAGTACATTTTGCCAGACCTTTTCGTGTGGGTTCTATGAATTAAACTCAGACCCTCATGCCTGCTTGGAAAGCACTTGAATACTGAAATAGCTCCCAAGACTGTTAAGAAGATTCGTTTCTTTATGAGTTAAATATAGATGATAAATAATTTGTATTGCATTTACCAACTAAGGTAATCCATGAAATGCTTCTAGGATTCCATTATTAGTAATACACTATCCTGACTTCCTCATTTGAGGACACTCAGGAGACCTAGTGAGCTATGCAGATGTCCAAGACAAAGCAGCCTAGAGGCTGGACTGGAAGGAAGCTGGGCCAGAGGTCCCATTACAGGACCATGAGCCCAATTATGCTGGATGAGCAGCCTGTGAAAATCTGCGTGCCATGGCACGCAGAAACTGCATCCTATTAGGGCCCTGGTTGTGGTGTGAAGTTCACCAAACTGTTGTCCAGTGTCTGTTAAAACTGTAGTTGCACCTGATCCCCTCTTCCTCTTGAAAACTTGAGTTTGTTGGCATCATGTATAAATATGATATGGTAAGAAAAATGGGTGTCTCATGATAATTGCTACTCCAGAAATTGTGTAGATTCATTTATTTTTTTAAACAATTATTAGCAGTGCAATAATCAGAGGACCCAAAATGGTAAAGATAGCTTGAGAAAGGAGGTTTATCTTGGTCACTTTTCTATTGCTATGGAAAGACACCATGACCAAGACAACTCTCATAAAAGAAAACCTCTAACTGGAGGCTTGCGTCCAGTTTCAGCCCTATCATCACCGTAGTGGGGAGCATGGCACCACAGAGGCAGGCACAGTGCAGAAGTGGTAGCTGAGGGCTCTACCTCTGATCCATAGGCAGAGAGAGCAAGAGACTGGCATAGCCTGGACTTTTGAAACCTCAAAGCCACACCTCCTAATCTTCCTAATCTTTCAAACAGTTCCACTCCCTGGTTACCAAGCATTCAAATATATGAGCCCATCGGGGCTATTCTTACTCAGAGTACCACAAGATATTACCTGATGGTCATCAGGCTGGACTTTTAGAACTAATTGCCCTACATTTGATGCCAGGATCTGCCACTACTTACCTATAAAGTCAGGGGAAGGTTATGTAGCCTCTCCAATCCCCTATAAGATGAAAGCAATAACGCTGTCAGATTTCAGTGAAACATCCACATAAAGCTCTTAGAATGAGCATCATTAGTCCATATCCACTAGTTTTCAGGCAGTGTTAAGGTGACCTAGAGACAGCATTGGCCAGAAAATCAGGTGGCTACCCTCTGGTGAGGACCAGAGAACTCTCATCTGTGGTGCCTGGGGTGAAAGGGTCAGGAAAGCTGATATCCTTTGCTCAGGGAATCACTGCTTCCTCTTAGTTTTGAAATGACTTTTCACACAGCCAGTTTTTATCTAGTTATTTGTTAACAGCTGAGTACCGTGCTTTCCAAACACAGAGCAGAGAAGAAATTTAGGGATGACTTGGGCTCTTTGCAAAACAACAAGTGAAACTATGTGCTTGTTTTTGCATGAATAAGAGCACACCAGCTGGGGAGCTTCAGGATGGATGAGTGGCGCCAGATGTTAGATATTAAGGGGAATGTGTGGGAAAACCTCTCAGAGTCAAGAGTATTCTACTTCTGAGCTGAGTTTCTTAAATATTAATGGTGAAACTGCCATCTCTAATTCTCACGGGTCTGGACACAAGGATCCTATAAGGGTAATGTTTGAAACATGCATTTGTGAGGCTCTTATAAGTTCTCCGTGACTGTGATTTACATTGCTTATGTTGTGTTCTGGCTGTGATAAAGTGTGCATGATAACAACGTGATGTTTTCACAGTTTTAAAGTGGTCCAGTGGGGACATGCCTCAAGTGCAGCAATGCTGTGCAAACCCACAGCTCCAGTTCCATAACATTCCCACCACCCTGAAAGGAAGCCCTAAGCCAACTGAGCCCTGTGCCCATTACCGTCACCCAGCAACCTTCTGTCTGCCTCTATGAATTGTCCTGTAGCAGTTCACACAGGTGGAATGGTATGTTCCTGATGTTTTTGTGTTTATGTGTGTGTTAGTTGATGTGTGGGCACGTGTATGTGTGTGTAGGGGCCAGGGATCAACCTTGGGTGGCATTCCCTCGGAGACGTCCACCTTGTGTTTTTGAGATGCGGTCTCTCAATGGTCTGGAGCTTGCTGTGTATTCCAGGCAGGCTGGCCAGAGAGCCCAGGGCCATGCCTGTCTCCGTGTCCCTGGTACTAGTAGTACAAAAGAATACCACTGCTTCTGTTTTTTTTTTTTTTAATCTGACTCAGTTCCTTATACACATATGGCAAGCACTTTTTTGATTGAGCCATCTCTTCAGCTCCAATGGCGTAGTTTTGAAAGCATGAATAACTCAACAGTCTTGATTAAAGACAGATGATTGAAGATAGAGAATTGCATACTCTCCTTCCAAAAATTCCACTAAGTAGTATCTGAACCCATAAAGACAATGAGACTGATAGAGAAGATATCTGTCACAAGAAGCTTGGACACATTCTTAGATGTTGGAAGTAAAAAAAAAAAAGATAAAGAAGCCACAGCCTGAAGTTTGTAAGCTAAGATCCCTCCACTTAAAAGGTTAGGCATGAAGCTTAAGACAGGGAATTCGCTAAAAAATGGGCTCAGACTAGCCAAACCGAGCCCTTCACTGACTACCTTATCTGAGAATGTCAGAGACCACACATCTACCACATCTAGACCTGTGTCATCTAGACACTGAGGGAGGTCCCCAAAACTCTGCCTGGTCATTCAAGCAGAGTCTGTCAGGTTTTAAGCCCATCCCCACTGACCTCCACTTTCAATCATCTGTAGCCACAGAAGCATGGACCAGACCTCACCAAGAGTTTGACAAAGGTTCCGGGAGGAGTGACGGAGCAACTCAGACAGAGAGAAGACGGAGAACTCTAAACAAGAGAAGTGACTCAGGGAGTGATAAAATGAAGCCACGACCTGAAACAAACAAGCATCCCTAATTGGTTTTGTAATTGTCATGCCCAAAGTATTAGGAGAGGAGAACCTTGAATAGAAGGGACTTAAGAAAGCAAGGGTGAACTCTTGAGTGATTTTAAAGATATTAAATTCAAAAGAGAAAAAATTCAACAGATACTAAATGATCAAATAGACACAGTTCGTGGAAAAAAGAGGAAAAAGATGGTGAGACGGAAAATAAGAAACAGAGAGTCTAGCCTAGGCAGCCAATATCTGCCTCCTTGTTGTCTGAAAAGGAACCTGGCTTCCCGTGGTTCTGAGAAGAAAGGAGAGAAAGTTATTTCATAAATTCAAGGAAATGGTTGGGGATGGAAGGACAGGTACAGATATTTCTGTTGAAAGTTGACTGAAAGAACATCAAATTGTAGGTCCTGAAAGGGCTCAAGATTTTGTTTCCATGAAAAATCAGAAGCCCAGTGATGAAGGAAGATCTTCCAAGTTTCCAAAAGAGAAGGAGTTAGGACCAGCTCATACCTCACAGCAGCCCTATACTCTGGGAGGCAGTGAAGGTTTTTAAGGCTGAGAAAGACAGGGTCTTTAACCCCCCAGATCAAGGAGGTCAAATGTGAGGAGAGGACACCGGCAAGTGCTTGCTTGCACCCTTATTTGCTTTCTTTGACATTCTTAGACAAAAGGTTCACTGAAAGTATGCAGGAGTCTTTTGTAACCATCTTGACTACATGTAATGGTGGGTTTGTGACATTTTTATCCATGTGTACAATGTGTTTTGATCAATACCCACTACCTCTACCCTCTCTTGTCTTCCTCCCGCTTCTGCTGACCTCCTTCCTCTTCCCAGCTAATTTCCCTTCTACTCCCAGGCTTTGTGGGATGGATGCTGCTCCTCTGAGTTTAATTAGGGTTGCTTACATGAGCTCGGATGCGGAATGAGTTGTAGGAGTGTGGGCAACTTACCAGTGGCTACACCCCTGAAGAAATGCCTTCCCTTCCTCCAGCAACCGTTAACCACCTACAAACGCTTAGAAAGAGGTGAGCCCTTAATTAAGAGCTCCTTCCGACTGCATGACAGGGTGCTGACAGGCCCAAGGTTGTGCAGATCACAGAGAACTCAGGAGACCAGATCTCATCGGTGCAAAATCGCAAGAGGTTTATTTTAACCATTGCGCAATGGGGTCACCCCTGTCGGTCAGCAAAGAGTGACACTGGGAGACAAAGGCCTTGGGTTTTTAAAAAACAAAGTGCGGGAATTTTGAGTTTGCAGTCTTGGCAATTCAGGATTGGATGAGGAAGCTATAAAGTAAGATAATTGGTTAGTCTTGGGTGCTCAAGCTTGGCCAGTCCTGCCAAGTGTGGATGCAGCTGTAATTAAAGATGGGGGTGGTTAGCTCATCCTTGAAGATTGGTGCTGCAGGCTGTTGGCTGGAGGTCAGAGTCTATTCAGAAGAAGGACTGAGGCCTTCTGGGTTGGTTGCTAAGAAACACTATCTCGAAGACAAGGGTCTGGTCATTCTTTGCTAAGTGAAGGCCATTGCTTGCTCGCTTTTTTATATCTGTCCTCACAGATAGGGTCACATTCCTCCATTCTCTGGAAAAGTACTAAGAGGCTTTAGCTTAACCTGGACCTAAAACTCAAAACTATGGGCTTTAGAAGACATATAGGTTACAAAGTTAGTCGGATCCTTTCAATGCATGTGCCAGGACAGCTGGACTCTGAGATTCTGGGCATTCTCCTGTCTCCACCTTCTGTCTCACCACAGGAGTGCTAGCTTTATAGACTCGTGTGCCTGGGTTTAAGTAGATTTGGAGGGATCTGAATTCAGGTCCTCACACTTGCACCACAAGTTCTTTACCTACTGAACCATGTTCCCATCCCCCAGATCATATTCTTTCTGTCCCTTCTCCTGCGGTATCCCTGAGCCTTGGAGTGAATGATTTAGATGGCTGGTCACTTAATATCAGCTCTGAGTCTCTGCAGTGACTGTCACCCAGGGCAGGAACAAGCTTCCGGTCAAAGCTGACAGCAGCACAGATCTATGAATAAAAATAAAAATATTTAGAAGGCATTTTTAGATTATGTCCATTTAGCCAGACAATGATAGCAGGTCTCTCTTAGGACCTGCGGACTCCCCACCTGTGAGTATCTGACCTGGTTTACCGTGCTGGATGGGAGGTCTTTCCTGTGGGGTAGGCCTCAGATCCAAGCAGAAGATTGTTTACTCACGGAAGTCTCTCCTCCCTGCCCCCTGTTTTTCTTCAGGGTTTCTTTGTGTATAACAGGCCTGGAAGTTCTGGAACTCATTTTGGAGACCAGGTTGGCCTGGAACTCACAGAGATCTCCGCCTCTGCCTCCTGAGTACTGAGATTAAAGGCATGTGCCACCGTGCCTAGCTCCATAAGTCATTAAAGACGAGGCCTGGGTGTGCTGGCAAGAGAAGGACAGCAGGAGTGGGGGAAGGCGGTCAGACACCATATCAAACGAAACACTGTCCAAGAGAGAGAAAGCGGTCACGTGTATTGCTTCAGCTTGCAGAGGCCTCATTTACTGTGTCACAATGATGTAAACTACCGATTATTGATTTAACAAAGATGGTGAAATAACTATATTAGGAGGATGTGGACAGGTGAGGAGGGGACAGGCTGAGAGAGTTAAGTATTCATTCATCTTAACACTGTAATCGATAGATAATGTCGACAGTGGATTAATCAGGAAATAATAGTAGAAGCAAATTATCTGGCAATGTAGAAGCAACCAGAAGAAAAACCTGAAAGATGTTAAAAGTGCTGGCATCAGGGGAATGGGCATGGGGGTGGGAAGGGCAGGATAAAGGGCCATTGTTTCCTTTCTGATAAAATGTAATTTAAAAAAAAAAAACATGTGCATGTATTGCACTGATAAAAAGAATAAAGCCAATAACAAAAAACAACTCTGGCTGAGGCATGAAAGAAACAGTATGTAAATGACATTCAGGAGCCAATTTATTTATGATTAAGACACCTAGGCTATATAACTGCAGACAATTTTTTTTTTTTAAATTCAAATCCTCTGACAAATGAAAAATGGCTTCCTTAGAAAAGACGACTCGGTGGCCAGCGGAATGAACTCTTTTCCATTTGCAGGAGAAAATTCATTGCTCATTATGAGAGTCCCTACAGGGTGTCTCTATCAACCTACAACCCAAGTTGTTAAACTTAAAATTTAACAGTTTTAAAACTTTACAAAGATCATGAAAAGCTTTTATAACGCCGTAAATTCCAACCTGGGTGGAGGCTTGGAGTCCATACAAATTCTGCTTTCCTTCAACTTGAAGTAACCCAGCATGTAAATCCTGAGGAATCAAGACGAGTTCTAAAAGTGAAATACTTTTCCCTCTGTAGGAGCCGCCGAGCACACACAAGCCAGTGAGAAAGGAACTCTAAATTTCACCTAGGATTCGAGCACACACACCCGGGTATGTCCCCCAGAGGGCTGGCCTGTCCAGGAAATTTTGGAACCAAGTAAGACAGAATACATGCTGCTGTCTGTCTGCCAGAGGGAGCCATTCTTATCTTCAAGATGTGGTGGACGTCAGCAGGGATGTGGGCTCCGCAGGGCTGCCATGGGAAAGCCACACAACCGGCGTGACTCTTGCAGTGGAAATGTCCTGTTTTCATTTCTAGAGAGTGGACATTCAGATCAGGGCAGGGGAGCTCTGTCTCCTGCCCCAAGGCTTTTCTGCTTGTGTGTTGCATATGTCTATCCCAACATCTCCATTTTTTCTGTATAGAGGATCCCCAGGGAATGTTCTTAAGGGTCTGGTCTCCACTACAGGGGTGTGTGTGTGTGTGTGTGTGTGTGTGTGTGTGTGTGTGTGTGTGTGTTTATATTTACAAGAATCTGGGAGAAAGAGAAAACAGTTTAATCCATTATGCAATATATGGACAAAGAGCGTTCCTGCAGTAAATTATTTTTCACTCTAGTAGGGACCAAATGACTAAAGGCCCTGCTTCAGATCCTGTTGAACAGTGGTTCCAAACCTGTGGGTTGCAGTTATCCTGAATATCAGATTCATTCATTCATTCCTATCAGAGTCGTTGCGATTCATAACAGTAGCAAAACTGCGGTTATAAAGTAGCAACAAAATAATTTTATGGTTGGGGCTCACCACGACATGAGGAACTGTGTTAAAGTGTGGCAGCCTTAGGAAGGTTGAGGGCCACTGCCTTAGGACGTGCATTCTCAAATCTGGAAGCTTCTGTAAAGTGATGTCCTGAAAGCTGAACCTCTTGAAAACCAGCTGTTGGTGTCATTTGGCACCCCAGGCTGCCAAAGGGGAGAGAGCTGCCCGAGAGGAACGCTGCATGGTGGTTCTCTCACAATGGCCTCCTCAGGGAGACCTGATTTCCCAGGTCTCGGAGAGAAGACTGGGACAGCGCCCTGAGACACAGGGAGGCCTGAGTAGAATTTTCCACAGAAAAACTGTCCAAGCTGCTTTGTGGCCCCAGAATAGCAGGAGGGATCCCCAGTTCTCTGGCAGATAGTGATTGAACAGGAATTGCTGGGCTCTAGCTTGGCAAGTGGTTGTTTTGCTTCGTGGCTGAGCTGTATTTAAGTAGTTATAATAATTTGAAAATGGAATATTTGTTCAACCAAAATGAAGGCTAGCTTGAGCGGAAGACTCAGGGCGGGAAGGTAAGTAGGAAAGAGACCGTCAGCCCTGTCTCTCATAGACAAAGCCCAGTAAACTTTCTTTTTTTTTTTTTTTGTACAGAAAAGCCAACAATTTCTCAAACTGAAAATACCATAAATTAGCAATGCAGAGGTGTTATTTGGAAGTATTTCGGGGTAAATCCCAAACTAACCAGCTAACCCAGGAGAAGGAAGTGCCGGGAGGAAGGGATGGATAAGGAAGTTGCTATTTTATTTTAGGTTTTCAACCACATACCTTAAAGCAGTGGCTCTCAACCTTCCTGGGGCTGCCACCCCATAACACAGTTTCTCGTGTTGTGGTGACTCCCCCAACCGTAGAAGTAGTCCATCGCCACTTCATAACTGTAAATTTGCTATTGTTATAGATTATAATGTAAAGATCTGGCATGCAGAATATCTGATCTGTCACACACACACACACACACACACACACACACACACACACACACACACAAAGGAGCTGTGGCCCACAGGTTGAGAACCACCGCTTTAGAGGCTAACTACTATTTTCTGTTTGGGGCATTGTGTGGATTTGATGGGAAACAAACAAAATAGGTAAGGGGAAAATGAGAAGAAAATAAATCATACCATCCCAACTTCATGAGTTGCAAGATGACCAAGACAGCAGCCTTGGATACCCCAGTTGCCATCGGAAACCCCGGAAAGAGTAGCACCCGTACCCGCTAACACTTGAGAAAGTTCCCTCACTGAGCACTCCTTGAGTGTTTCCCGAAAGCCACAGTACAAGATACCGAGTTTGAGAGCAGATGAGAGGAAGAAGCCATTCTTACAGAGATGGCATCTTGAAAGAAATAAAGCTTGAGCTTAGACTCAAGAAATGGAGGGTTGAGTTGTGGGAGGGGAAGAGGTAACAGAACGGCCAAACGCCCTCCCCACCATGTGAGATAAAGGCCCCTGGTATTTGAGGAACAGTCAGGAGGAGGCAAATGTACCTGCATTATGACAAATATAAGGAGGGAACCTTGGAGGCTGAAGCCAAATCCTACCCTGCGTTGTATAAGGAATTAGACTTTAATTTAAATTTGATGGGAAGTCAGTGACAGAGAAGTTGGTTTGTTTGTTATGTGTATGCTTTAGGATAGGGTCACCTGTGTGTGCCAGGCTGACCTTGAACTTGTGATCCCCTCTCCTCTGCCTCTCAGCTCTTAAGATTGTAGCTCTGTGCCTCTATGCCCAGCTCAACATAGTGGCTTTGAGATCTGATTTTTACTCTTAAAAAGGAGTCAATTTATTGAACCAATGTGGTAAGGGGAAGGGATGGAAGGAGGAGACAGGAGTAGAACAGAAAGTATACTTTAAAGACTCACCAAATTTTAGACAGGATGAGATGGACTGACAGATGGATGGGTGGACGGATGGACAGACTGACTGGCTGGCTGGCTGGCTGACAGATAGGTGGTAGATAGCGTCAGAATACAGATTTGGGCTGGGGATCTTAATCTGAGTAGAGTTGCAAGGCAAAGGTAGGAGGCCAGCAGGGCAATTTCAGAGCAAGATGGGGAGAATGAAGAAAAAAACACTCCCTCGTGCCTGGTCTCCCCAAATTCCTAGGCCCGCTTTAACATATATGAATGGACTCTCAGGTTGGGGCGGCTGAGGTACCAGGGTGATTATGCGGGGAATAAAGACTTGCCAAATTGCTTTAAACTCAGCCCATCTCCATCCTGGCTTTCACCACACTTGACGTGAGCATGTAACGGAGCTTGTAAATAACTGTGCTTGGAGGCCGAGCTGGGAATTACGCCCCTCCAGACAGCTATTCAGAGCCAGAGAGAATAGGGCCCACTTGCTGTAATGCTATGCATTAAAAAGCACTTAGGCTGCGAAAACCAGCATTACAATTGCACATCAACATTGCTGTCATGCTCCCAGGGGGGCTCTGGACTCCAAGTGGGACTCTCAGGGTCTGCAGAGGGGAGAGAAGCCATCTCGGGCAGTCTCTCCTTCTCTGACTACCCAGTAACACCACCTCTCCCCTGTAGAGAAGCCCTGTCATAAATGGGGAGGAAAAAAAATGAGCTTATTTTAAAGCCAAGATTAAACTGGGGTCCATAGTGTGCCAGGATGATGGGCCTTCAAAAGAAAAGAAATGAATTGAAGCCACGATGGCACACCCATCCAAAGGTGGCAGGAAGGGGTGGTCCAGGTTTGGTGCACCCCATGTAACAAGCTTTAAGTGAACGAATGAATTAATAAATGAGTGGATGAGCCACACGCTTTCATCCGGGTCTAACCTCAACAATTCTTTATTCTTTCGTTTCTATTTAAGAATCAAATGAACTGCTAGTCTAAGTTTCCACAAAGTACTTTAGGGGTTACCTCAGGGCAGTTGGCCCTCACCCATGAATTCAGGACATCTATTCAGGGTAACACAGGACATCTATTTCTTCTTAGTAACTCAGTTCGTAGTGGGACCCCCAAGTCTGGAGTTCTTGTGCATATGAAGAAACCTAAGTACTGTCAGCTTCCCAGGCATAACTGGGTCAACCCTTAAGGACATGGTACTTGAGGTTCAACGTATACCTTCTCATGGGAGAGAGTGAGCAAGCAACAGAACCCACAAAATCCACCTCAGTTTCCCAAGCAGTTGTCCTAGGCTCTAACTAAAAGGCGCATCCCTAGGCTTTGTTGAGCTTCAGCAACGTGACTGTTCTTTAGCAAGCAGTTAAATCTGTTTTTAAAGTTCGCATTCAAAGCAATGGGCTCATCATGTCATTTTCATACATGCCCGCCATTTTATCTTGTTCGTATTCATCCCCTACCCCGCTGCTCTCTCTCTTTTCCCTCCTACCCTCTTCCTGCTGCTGCCTGCTTCCACCCACATAGTTTCCTTTCCCTATTCTGCTTTCATTTAACATGTATTCTGTTACTTTCTTCTTTCCCCTCCCTCCTCCCTTAATGTTACTTCCCATGTCACACACACACACACACACACACACACACACACACACACACACTCACTCACTCACTCACTCACTTAACTCTACAGTCTACATACGAGACTCTTATTTCATTTGGCATAATGAGCTCCAGCTCATCCATTTTCCCCACAAAATGGTGAGTTTTATTTTTCTCCATGACGGAATAAAACTCCATCACACACAAGCACCACATTTTCTTTATCTGTTCCTCTGCCGATGGGCATCTAGGCCAGTTCTGTTTCTTAGGTATAGTGGGTAGTGGAAAGTTGAGCTAGAAATGGCACAGCTGGTTCATACGGTAGTTCTACTTTTAGGGTCTTTTTTGGGGGGTGGGGAACCTCCACACTGATTTTTCAAAGTGGCTGAACCAACTTTTCTTCCCACTAGCCATGAATAATGCTTTCTCTTTCCTCAAATTCTCATCAATGTTTATTGGCATTTGATATCTTTTAGATATTTTTTAATGTATATGGATGTTTTGCTTGCATGTATTTCTGTGGACCATGTATGCAAGTGGTGCTTAAAGAGGCCAGAAGTGGATATTGGGTCTCCTGAGACTAGAATTACAGATGGTTGTGAGCTGCTATGTTGGTGCTGGGAATTGAACCTTGGTCCTTTGGAAGAGCAGCCAGTGCTCTTAACCGCTGAACCTATCATTTGATTTCTTGATGATAGACATTCTAACTATGATAAGATGGAATCTGAAACCAGTTTTGCTTTTCATTTCCCTGGCAGCTAGAATGTTGGATTTTCCCCTAAATGTCTATTGGCCATTTACATTTCTGCTTTAGAAGTAGTTGACCTATTTATTGGTTGTAAAATTTGCTTTGGGTGTTTATGTTTTGAAGGTATTTTTATGCACTGTAGCTGTAAATCACCTATCTAATGTGTGGCTGGCATCTTTTCACATTCTGTCATTGTTTTCTATCTTTCTCCTTATGGTTGCCATTGCTTAACAAAGCTTTTAATTTCGTGTAATTCTACTTACCAGTTCTTGATTATTTTCTCATACTTTTGGGTTTCCCTTCATCCCTCAGAAAGTCTTCGTCTATTTCTTTATCTTGAAGTGTTTTATCTGTTTTCCTCTGTGAGTTTCAAAGTTTCAGGTCTTAGTTTTAGGCCTTTGATCCGTTGTGAGTTGATTTTTGTGCAGAGAGAAAGACAGAGAGAGGGGTTGAATTTTTTCTTTTACAGGTAGCTATCAGCTGATCCAGCAGCATTTGTTGAGAGATTTTCCTTTTTCCCCGGTGTGGGTTTCCATCAGTTGGGCTGGAAATAAGTGAGGCTATCACTGTGTCACTCTATTACATCTCAGTGACTTTACTTTTTTTTTTTTTTCAAACAGGTGCTTATCTACAACTTGTATATGATTGTATAACAAATTAAAAACAGAAGGATTTAAAAAAATAGGCCTAGCCAGGTGCGATGGTGCATGCCTGTAATCCCACTTCTCAGGGAGGCAGAGGCAGGCAGATCTCTGTGAGTTTGAGGCCAGCGTCATCTACAAAGCAAGTCTTACAACAACCGAGGCCACACAGAGAAACCCTGTCTCAAAGTAAAACAAACAACAATAAAACAAACAAACAAACAAACAAACAACCCAAGACTAGGTCTTAGAGAAAAGGTCTGGTGTTAGCTGGAAAAATAATGTTAAGCTCAAGCAAAAATGGGCTGGTGAGATGGCTCAGTGGGTAAAAGTGCTTGCCACACAAGCCTGGTAACCTGAGTTTGATTCCTGGAACTCAGAAGAAAACAGACTCGACGGTTTTTCCCTAACCTGAGCATGCATGCCATGGTATATGCTTCTAAACACGTATATTATGTACATACAAAATGATAATAGATATAATTTTTTAACAGCTCCTGCTCTGGGAGAAGATAGAAAGTGACGCCACCTGTTGGCAAGATCCCTCAAGACAAAACAGCCCTTCAAAGTTATCCGCAATCTGACCATAAAAATGTCTAAAGTCAAAATGTTCTAGATGTTTCTGTAGTGTCTTAAAATGGTCTACATCTTTGGGTGCTGGTGATGCAACTATATATTTACATAAATATTAACCTATTTATGCAAGATTTACATACTTCATAACTATCTGTACATTAAATCTCATATTTTTTAAAAAACCCTAGGCAATAAGTAAGTTGATTCTAGAAAAATTCAATTACATGAGTCATCTCATTTTCCAGGTTTGCCACGTAACAAACAATCATCTTGCTTCTCATACTTGTTAATTATAAAGTAGCTGCCATTGACAGAGCATTTACCAAGCCCCATACCCTGTGCTAATTGCTACCTAATTAACTCATTTAATCTTCACAAATGTCATGTTCTTAGTAAAACTGGGGTTCAGAGGAGCCAAAGCATAAGCTCCATGGCAACGAAAACCGCAGCTGGTTCGTTTTACCCAACATCAAGTAAGAGTCGGGTTTGGGCCTTGATTTCAACTCTAAAGCCAAAACTCTTAACCATTTCATGCCATTCATCCTCAAAGAACACTGGAGTCTTCATGTTAGCTTAGAGACACTGGAAGCCAACTTTAGGACTAACAAGGGATACAAGATTTTAAAGCCAAGCTGCTATTCAAAGGATTATAATAAACACCAACACGCTTACCCCAGCTAGGAAACACCCCCATCAGTTTCTTAGGAGCTCCACATCTCCTTCCACAGACCTCTAGAGGTAATCGCACCTAAATTCTGTTTGCCCTTTGCCTTTCTGGACTGCTTTAAGACAGATCTGAATTTTTAAATCACGTGGTGACTTCTTTTTCCAGCTTTTGAGTGTAAGTAGCAGCTGGCTTGTTCATTACTCTCACGACACTGGTTTAAATCTTACTGCAGCATCCAGTTCATAATTTCCCTCATGGTTGGAATCTATCAGCCCAATTGAATGTTATGATTTAAGATTTTTTGTCATTGCCCTTCAAAGTGTCATCACCTCTTTCTCTGTCCACTGCATTTATGAGGTAGGATGTTTTGTAAATATTTGAGTCACCGGAAGCTGGCAAAGGAGGGGTGGTCTGTATGTTTGATGATTCCCTTGGTGTAAAATGTCCTACTATGGATGGTTTGAAGGTATCACCAAGGATGGCATTGGCCATACAAGCAGATACAAAGTAGGTCCAGTACAGTGCGGAAGTATAAAAGTCCACAGTCCTGGGGAAGCCCAGTTCAACATTTTCTCCTCAGCCTGGGCCCTGCTGTGGAGCAGAAAGCAGAAAGCAAAGGACAGAAGAGCCCACTCAGGTTACTATCTCGATGAGAAGGATACACCTGGATTGACTTCCTATTCCAACTGGAACAGTAACAGCTTCCCACTGTGGATTAAGCAACACAAATGTTTCTCTTACCACATTGGAGGCCAAAGGTTTGAAGTGTGTTCTACCTAACTAAAATCAAGGAGTCGGGAAACCATGTTCCCTTTGAGACTTTAAAAACAGACACTTTCATGGCCTTTGCTGGAGTCTGAAGCTTTGTTATTCTCCCTTCTTGGCTCATAGCTCCTTCTTCCATCTTCAAAGTCAGGACTGTCTATCTTCTCTCTTTCACTCTGCTGCCTTTTGCTTCTTTCCCATGGCCACCGGCTCTTCTTGCTCTAGCCCCCAGCGCCTCCTTCTTACAACAGCTGTGGTGACAATTAGGGCTTTCTAACCTAATCCAGGCTAGTCTCTCCATCTTAAAAACCCCTGAACTTTACCACATCTTCAAGGTTCCTTTTGCCATAGGTTTCAGAGTATGATCTGGGCATCACTGAGTGGGAGGGGAAGAATTATTCAGGTTCCCATAAGACAAAGAAAGTAGAGAGTGGATCTGGGCAATCAAATGGATATTGGGCGAATCTCCCCACTGTCTGAGAGCATTCTTCCAGATGTGCTCAGGGGGTGTTTGAATAGACTTTGAATAGACTTTAACGGGTTTCTATCTCTTTGAGCCCAACCCTCTTTCTCCTTCAGTGTACTTTCCAAGAAGTACTACCATCATCTATCCAACACAGTTGGGACCAAGGAGAGAGCTCTGGGTCCTCCTCCCCGCCCCCACCCCCATTGATAGCTAGCCACCAAGTGCTGCTGCATTATCTCCTGAACATCTCACGGCTCTAAGCCAATCCACCCTATTTCTTTTCTTTTCTTTAATTTTTCTTCTTATTCCAGAGCTTCATACAACATTTAAAAGTTGGAGATTAAAAGAATGAGCACAAAGAAATAGTTTGTGTTCAATGATTGTTCTCATCTCCAACTTTTAATTACTGCTTAATTGAACTGGCTTATAAGCAAACATAAGCAGAGCTCACCTTTTAAACTCAGCCATAGTCTGATTTTTATAGCCTGGCTCCAGGGTTTTTTTTTTTTTTCTCCATTTTAAAACTTTTCTTTATTTTTGAGATCATAACATAATTGCATTTCTTCCTTCTCTCCTCTCCCTTCAAACCCTCCCATCTATCTATCCCTTTTTGTTGCCTTTCAAACTCATGGCCTCTCTTTTCACGAATTGTTATTGCTTGCATGCGTGTATATGTGTATACATACGCAGTCCCAAGTATAACAGAATTTCATTTGTATATCCTGCGTTTACATAATTTTCACCATTCCGGTTTGCTCCGTTCTTACCACCGTTTCAATACTCAAGCTTCCTACCTGCCTCCTACGTGACACCGTCTGTGGTGACTTCTCTTCTACCTTATTCCAATAGCAAACTTGCTGAGGCACGAAGCTAGTCGTGTTCCATGTTTCCCTGATTTAAAATCTTCCAATGTTTTCTGCTCACTCCTATCCAAGGCCGATGGGGGCCAGCTTCCTGCCTACCTCTCTAGCCTCTTTTCAAACTATGTTCTTTCCAGAACCCTCTTCTCAAGCTCCTCCTATCTTCCTCCACTTCCTACGACTGACCTGTTTCCCTCCCAGCACTGGAGAACCGGTTGCTGTGGTTTAGGAAGAGTCATCGCATGCGTCCTCAGAGAGCACTGAGTGGCGTCTGTGTGGCCCAGAATTATTTTTCCTGCATTCGTTGACTCACAGCATTCCAGGCACTTCTTCACAGAGTTTCATTTCCAACTCACTCGCACGCTGCTTTGAAAGAGAAACTGCAAGTAAACCTAAGCTCGGGGACTCGCGTCCTGCTCCACCCCTCGTCCCCCACCAACAGGCACGCAGCAGATGCTCAGCAAACAACCAGGATGAAAAAGTAGCAGGGAGGAAGGCGATTCAGCTAAGGTCAAGCTTACATCAATGTCCTCCCCTGCAGTTTCTCCAGGGCTTTTGGAGCAAGTCTGTTGACTGGGCAAGTGTTGGTGCCACAAGGCAACAGCCTTGGCTTTCCCATGGTTTGGGAAACAGTCATATCACTAACCCAGTAAAACCCAAAACTTCAAAAGGAAAATACTTTCTCTGTCAGGTAATGTACCAAAGATAAACTACACTGTCAAGAAGTGGAGATTATTTATTGATCTCAAGGCCTCCCTTAACTTCATTGTATCGGAACAGAAGCACATGTTTTGTTTTTGCCACTCAACATTTGATTTAACATTCAGTAGGAGCAAGATCCAAAGAAACAGACACACCAAGCTGTAACAAGTAGTATCTTAAAAATTTTGTTCTAATATATTTCCCTTTAAGACTCAAGGGGGATTTTACAAATACGTCTTCTAGATGCTTTCATTTCATAGAGGTTTTGGCCCATGGTTGCTTTAAGAATTACAGGACTCTATCCAACACTGCCTCAGAGATTCTGGAGGACAGCTCTTAGCAATCTCTTACCCCCAAGCTGGCTGCCTTTTGATGGGAACAGGAGAGATCAAAGTTTTCCTCCTAGGAATTCTACTTAGTGGTAGTATTTACTGAGCAGTTACTATGTGCTGTCTCAGCTCTTTACCTAGATGTTATTCCACTGATCCTCTCAACGCTGCTCTTTTCTCTCGAGCGGGATAGTGACTGCTCTCCCCATCACAGGGTGACTCAGCAGGAAGTCACACTCTGTCCCTTGTCTCCAGCTGGCTGCCGGCCTGCATTGCTCAGCTTTCTCTGCAATCAATTATTAGCTGATGCAAGTTAAAAAAAAAAAAAGTCTCAAAAATTTGAGTTCAAGGTTTAAGCAGTCAAGTATAGGGATGGCTTATTTTAGCTGGAAGATAAAAGGAATGGAAAGGAAAGAGGAAAGCGGAGAGAAGATGAGAAAAGAGAAACTATGAAGATGAGAGAATGAGGACATTTACCTGAAAAGTTGAGATGGAAATACCCAGAAATTTAGATGTGTCCCGTGCTGTTTTGGATGAAGGCTTGACCTTTATGGATACTGGTGGAAGGGTAGCTATAAACATGGGTTCAGTTAGAGTCCAACACAAACCCATCTGACCTTTTACTTCACTACCGCCTGAGAGCAGGAAGAGGCTCCTAAGCAGACACCTACATGGTTCTTCACCCATAGAGCCTAGAATCCTATCTGGGCACGTTTTGGCCTCAGCTCGGTCACTTAGCCACTGTGAAGTGGCACTGTACCTGGACAGTGAAGACTGTCAGCCTTGCAGGGGTTCCCTAAAACTAGAGGTGTGTGCAGACTCACAAAGGCCTATAGGTGAGCCGTGAATGCTGGGTTCTGTGCTGTTAGGTCATAGGAACGTCAGGCCTCAATTTGATAAGCACTTTTCCTAAAACCAGTCTGCTTATCACAGAACATGTACTTGAAAATAGTGAGTTTTTGTTTGAAAGGTGATGATGTTTTGTGTAAACATAGTATATTCCAATATAGAAGTTGAAAGAAGGTGATGAAAACCAGAGCACCAGTGCTACCAAGCAGCTCTGGTGCCTCGCTGTCCTGCTAAGTGCAGACAACTTTGAAGGTGGGTAATTCCCCATAAACATGGGGTTGGGTAAGACAAAGGGTGGAGGGGGGGAAGGGGCCATTGTTGGTATTAATAATGGTAATAGATTATTATTAGAAAAAGAAAGCTTTGTGCTCAGCTGAAGTTTCTGAGTGGATCAAGCTCCTGGTCATTTCCGGTTTGTCAAGTATCATTAGGCAATGAGTGAAACCACTGTAGTATTCGCAAAGCGCCATCAGTGGAACATAATCTGATCTTTCTTTGGTGTCCAACGCTGTTTCAGGGTGGGCACCACACATATTAACCAGAAGCCTAGTTCTGTTGGAGAAAAGTAAATACTTCATATTCTCCAGGATATACTTCATAAAGACGCATATTTGCTGTGTGGTGGTGGTGCATGCCTTTGATCTCAGCACTCGGGAGGCAAAGGCAGGTGGATCTCTGTAAGTTTGAGGCCAGCCTGGTCTACGGAGCGAGCTCCAGGACAGCCAGGGCTACAGTGAAACACTGTCTCAAACAAAACAAAACAAAAACAACAAGACTCATTTTAACATATATTTTTAGGTCAATTCTGGCTTGCAAATGCAAAATTTGGTTTTGATGAATGTAATTTAGTGAGGGCATTGAAGAAGACCTTGCACTGTCCCTATTTCTCATAAGCCCCATTATGTCTTTCTGGTGGTCCACCTACTTCCTGCAAGGTCTTAGTCCTCCCCGTGGAGCCGGCAATCACTTCTTTACCCTAAGTTGCCGCCACGTTCCGACTTGCCCTGTTGTTGAATGTGTCCATCACTACGGTGGAGCAGAATTAAAATATGAACACAGAACTAGTGTCTGATACCTATTTATGCAGAAGTGATACATTTTTGTGGACTGTCTGGATAGTTTTGCAAGCTTGTCCTGAGAAGAGTTGTTTACTTTCCAAAATAACGTTTTACTAGTAGAGCATTCACACCTAGTACACAACAGCTGAGACAGGGCAATGGGTCTCAGCTGGCCACATGGCTTTCTTAAGGACAACCTTCATGCATGACCACTTCTTTTTCACAAGTGACCGGGACAAGCTTCTGGACTTTACAATAAGGATCATCAAAGAGAAAGTTTGCAAGCTGCTCATAAAAGATAGTTTTATCATACGAAAGAAAATCAATGTTACTACCTCCAGAATTTTTGTGTCAATACAAGTAGCCCCTCAATACTTTTGGATTTTCTTACATTAATAAATTCTGAATCCCCCCCCCCATCTCTAACTTTAAATCCAGGTTTCAATGGGAGACATTTTTTTTCCGCAACATTCAAAAAGGATGTTAGCTTTCGCAGTAGAAACGGATTATATATAGAGCTATAACAGTATGTCTGGTGTTCGCCTTTCCAGTGAGCCATTTTTACCAAGGTTTATCAAGTCACAAAGACACCAGTTCTCGCACCCTACACGATCACAACATTTCTGCTCTACTGGCAACATCCTTCCACTCACTTTCTTCCGTTCACAGATCATTGTATTAATCTTACTAACTTTCAAACTCTCACTTTAGTCTTGGTTTATTTAAGAGCTCAGAGATATGATCAGTAGGCTCTATAATTTGTTTACTTCAGGCCTTTTTGGCATCTTCAGATACCTGGGGACCCTATCTACGTGGAATTCAAAGAGCAGAAGAGACAAAAATCTCCTCCGTGCCTAGAGTTGGGAAAACGCAACGCCCCTTGGTGATGAAATCACAGCCTTCAGCATGACCACTAGGTGGCAGCGTTTCCCCGGGATGCTAATGACGCCTTACCCTTCCCTGGTCGGGTTGGGGCAGAGTCTGAGCATGAGGAGAATTTTAAATATTGATAAAGCCCAAAAGACGTCAAGGCTCAAAATGAGGAGGACTTTGAAAGAAATTCGGGAACCTTGGGGAGTAGAAATCTGGGTCCGATTTCAAGAACTGGGTTTGCAGAAACACTAAAACTGTATACATTCGGGGGCTGGTCACATCTAAAGGGACATTTTTGAGCCCTTTTGAGTTTTAATTAAGCTTTTTTTTTTTTATGGCATATCTTCTTATCATTTACTAAGAAATAGAGCTGAGATCAAGGATTTTTTTTAAGGTTTCAGGATAAACCCACTTAATGATTAGAAGATAAATTAAAAATAAAAAAGACTAAGAAAACACACACACACACACACACACACACACACACACGAACAGATCTATTTTCCTTAAATTTGAATATGCCTTTGTGTGCTGTTAGACGTCCCTGGAGAGGGACATTTTTGTCTGTGCTGTGTGTGTGTTTGTAAAAGCACTTTCAGCCATAGCTCTTTAAAGTTTTCTCAGTACGAGAGAGAGAGAGAGAAAGAGAGAGAGAGAGGAGAGGGAGGTGTGTGTGTGTGTGTGTGTGTGTGTGTGTGTGTGTGTTCTTTGTCTGAGGATAGTTCTTGGTTCTTTTGAATCCGCCTAGTCCCCTAGTGTTCCTACACCTGATACCTTCAGGTAGTTTCCAGCAGTCTCAAATCAGAGTCACTGGTTGTATTTCCCACAGCAGGAGGCCTGATTTTCTTTTGGGATCCTAAGCCCCCTGATTAAGAAGGATAAGTTACCAGGGAAAACCAGAATCATCTTATCATGCTTCGACAGCGCAGCTTAAGTAGGTGCTGTGACAACGCACGTCCTTGAGTCTGGGGCTGGGATCGAAAGTCAAAGGAAAACACCAAACAATTTATTTATTTTTTATTTTTTTAAACAAACATGTAACATTGGACTAAACAAATTAAAGATAACAGCATTTATCCTTGACATAACCAACTAGGATTCCACCCCCTCAAAAAAAAAAAAACAAAAACAAAAACAAAAACAAAAAACCCAGAAACAAATGTAAAGAACTCTAAATATACCCAAGCTGTGGGTTATTGAGAACATCGACGAGAACTGATGTGGAGAACGGTTGAAGGGGCAAGAAAGAGCCATGCACAGAACACCCACTAAAGCCTACTCAAATAAAGTAATTTATCGGGTGCCCCCTAGCAAAAGAGGGCCGTGTACAAAGTCCTAGCAGTGTTATCTGCAGTTCCGAAGAGATAGAAGTCAAACGCTTTAGTCATTCTTAATTAAAAGTGTGTCTAGCGGCTGGGGGAGACACTAAGAGCGAGGAGGAGCGCTGAGGGCCTCTCACTGTGTGGCTTCGGGGGAAGCAGTGGTTTGTAGGGGGAGAGCCAGTCCCTGCGCTGCTGACCGGGGCTACTCCAGGCTCAGCTGCCCTAATTCTCTCAAACGGGGGCCCAGTGTCCGGTGGGTCCAGGGGCAGCAGCAGACTTGGCGCAGCCGTCTCTGAGGCGAGGCCCGTGTTCCGCGTCTGTGTCCCTGCCGAAATGAGTGTCCATGTGGGATCTTCATGGCCGTGTATGTGACCTCTGAGTGATGGATCGCATAGTCTGCCTCTGTGTCCTTGACTGGAGTCTGAAAGATTGGAACAAAGAGCCAGGGCTGCACGCTCTGGCCTCCCCCCCACCCCACCCCCCCCCCCCCCCCCCCCCCCCCCCCCCCCCCCCCCCCCCCCCCCCCCCGGCCTGGCACTTATTTGAATTAGTGGACGACTAGATGCTGTGCATGGTGAAAGGAATACTAGCTCTTCCCTTGCCAGATTCAAATGCAGGGATCACACAGGGTAACTCTGGTTTCCCTATGCCTGGCCCTTCCTCTCCCTGCCGCTAACCAGCTCCTCGTCTCTTCCCTTTGCCATCTACATAGACTGGTATCAGTGCAAATCATACAAATGGAGGCAAACTGACTGAAATGTAAACAGCACCATATGTTCCAATGATGAACATTAAGGATTTATGGAGAAGAGTTTAGGCTTCTCTGGAGGATTTCTTTTGGCGGTAGGGGGGAGTACAGTGGGGTGGGGCTAGGTTGGGATGGAGGAGGTCAGCTCTTCTCTCCCGGAACCTACCTAGCTGATAGTTAATTGCATATTGATTTCGGTGCAGATACGGTTTAATGCAAGCCGATAAAGTTCCTGATTCTTAGCCACACATTGCCAGAGTCAAATGAGTGTGGGAAGGTGAGAGGAGCCCTTGAGACACCACTTTACTCACCGGTGGAACTGGCGCCCCCGAGCGAAGAAATGTTCTAGCTGGTTGTGGTTGCCAACCAACACCATCCAAAGAAGCATTTTTGTGAATTTCTTCTACAGGTCAGAATAAATATTATACATTACCCAAGGAAGATTAATTCTATCTTTGTAACCAATTTGGAAGAAGAGGGAATTGCTGGCAAGTTAATAGAATAATTCCAAATGCCACCCAGCTTCTCTTTAGAGGCCCTCCCCTTCCTCTTTTAATGTGAGAGAGACTTACATTTTGAATTGTGCTTCTGATGCTGATCATGTTTAATATTTGCAGGCTCTGAGCTTGAGGAGCAAAGTGACGGCGTGCAGGCTGTGAATGCAGAGTTATTTCAATTAAAGGCCACCGAGTTCTCTGCCACTTACGTGTGCACGCTTTGTTCACAAGAAAGGCCAGGAAGGAGGCCAGGGATGGAGGCAGAGGACATGTGGCTATTAGGCAGAGCCCTGGGGAGAAAAACCTCCCAGGGCAGCTTGCCATTGCCATGTCATTCCTGAGAGAGCCAGGTCTCAGGTAGCAGCCAAACTCCCATGGTTGGAGCCAACGTCTAGAAAGGAAGAGAATTAAAAACAAAGCCAAACACAGGCGTCACTTTCCTAGATTAACTTCCTTTCCTTTTAAGCAATGTTTTCATACATGAATGGGCGACATCCTGCCTCAGCAGCCAAAATAATTTCAATCTTATTTTGTGCTGAGGGTCAATGAATTGGAACCCAAGCCTTCTGAGTTTAAAGAGCTAAGACAGCTGTGGGAGAGCCAGGACTGAGGGACTGTGTGGATCAGTAACTCACCCCTGTGCTGTGAGCATCTCAAAGCCAAGAATGTAATCATCCTTTAGAAGGTACTGGAAGAGTCCAAAAGACTGATTTCTTATTAGCAAACTCGGGACATAAAAGTCAGGAGCATATATATATATAAAGAAAGAAAAAAGAAAGTTAAGACTAAAAGGTAAAAATCCCCCAAACCACAACTCTGGAACCCAGACTCGGAATGTGTGGTTCTCGGCCAACCCGATGATTAGCAAATGCTGTGTGCGTGACCTCCATTCATGAACACTGCAGAGACGCTCTGCCTCTCTGCCATCTCTTCCCATTGACAAATAGGTAGAACCGTGCTTCAATACCCAGCTCAGAGAAACACATGGGAGAGAGGGCTTCCTGCTGCATTCTCATCAACTGACTCTTTGTGTCTTAGGAATCATGTCTAGAATAGATGGATGAATGGCCTACCTTATCTAATTTAGGAGAATTCTTTCTTTCTTTCTTTCTTTCTTTCTTTCTTTCTTTCTTTCTTTCTTTCTTTCTTTCTTCCTTTCTTTCTTTCTTCCTTTCTTTCTTTCTTCCTTTCTTTCTCTCAATTTCAGTTTATTTCCCTTACATCCTAAGAGTGCCCCCTCTCTCCTCTCTTCCTAGCCCCCTTCCCATCCTTTCCCCTTCCCCTCTCCCTTCCCCCTGTATCAACCCTCTTATACATTGAGTCACATCAGGACTAAGCATAGAGGATTTTTTTTTAATATCACAACTTATGGAGAACACTAAGAGAGCAGACAAACCCAAATCTTCACTGCTAAACAAGTTATGTAAGTTAATATTTTTGTCAGATGACATTTACATGGATTTATTCATTCATTCACACACTTATTATATGGGGGTTCAAGTGCCATGGTGCACTTATGGAGGTCAGAAGACACCTCAGGCCCTCAGGCCTGGTGGCAAGTGCCATTACCCACTGAGTCATTTTGCTGGCTCATGTCGACAAATTTTTAAGGCATGAAAAATGTTTTAAGTTAATTTAAAATCCACAACTTTCCTCTTTCTGGAGTCATTCACTTTCTCACTCCCTCATGAAATCAAGGCATGAGTTTGATGCATGCCGGTCAATGTGTGTGTGTGTGTGTGTGTGTGTGTGTGTGTGTGTGTGTGTGTGCACATACATGCGCACAGGAATATGTATGTGTTTATATATACTTTGGGGGAGTTTTATGGAATTAGGTAGGTTCCCTAATACCTCATAGCAAGTTCTCTTGCTTCAATTAGTTCTCTATATCCTTTTTGAGCTCTGCTCCCAGAAGTTAATAATTTTCTTCTGCTTGATACTGCTGTGCAAACACAGTATCCATGAGCTGCGTCACAGTCCATCTGTACCCCCCCCCACTCTGGAAATTGGAGAATTTCACTTTTAACGGTTGTGTTCACACAAGCATTCTTATCCATGGTTCCATGCCCCATATAAGGGCTAATGGTGGGATTTACAGGCCTAGAAGGAAACGAAGCTTTAGGGCACAATCTCACTGCAAAACTGAAGTACTGTTGTAGGGACTGAATGTTAAGGTCTTCCTTTCTTGACTGGCATAGCGTTTTATTTTTCCTAGTATTGTTCTAAGAAAAATTAAAGATTAAATGGTCAGGACCTCCACCTTTCACCTTGACACTGAAGTACTTGTTTTAAATACAGACAGAGGCTTATTTAACTACTAAGTTGAATCCCTTTCAGCTTAACATGTTGACAATCGCGGGTGTGAAGCCTAAGCAGAAAGGCCACAGCACAGTTTCTGGGTTGTCGGTGATTTTTGCCTGCCACTCTCTCTCACCTGTACTTGACTCAAGTTTTTATTTTCAGATGGAAATTGTGGCTTCTCAGGGGGACCCTACTCCCCAGCTACTCA
This sequence comes from Psammomys obesus, assembly GCF_907164565.1. NCBI lineage: Eukaryota > Metazoa > Chordata > Mammalia > Rodentia > Muridae > Psammomys > Psammomys obesus. Next base: position 9,676,021 of record NW_026596120.1, read on the forward strand.
TTGGAAGACTGGACATGCTTTTCTTGTATTTCCAAGGGAATTTTCAAGGGGTGTTCTGAGGGCTGAACGCGACCAGGACAGAAATCATCAATGTCCCCCTCAAATGCGCTCTACAGCAGGGACTAGTTCAGAAATACAATCCCTATGGATTTCAAGGCGGTGAAAGGAGAACGTTTAGTCAAACACAGAGCCCTCCTTAGGGCACAGTTCCTTGACACTGCAGATGGCTAAAGGGCTGGCCCTGCTCCGCACGGGAGTTTCTTTGGCATGTCTGAGTGGGCATGCAGATCATTACCCTGTCATTACCAACACGACTTCATAATGACGAGCTGAGTCTGCACTCAGACCAGCAGTACGGGAAAGTCTCCCTTGACACACATTCTTACTCACTGACAACGATATTTAATTCAACTTTTGCCAAGCATGCTGGTTTGATTGTTACATCCCCCAGGGGCCAAACAGCTTTTCAGTTTGTCTATTGTGGGAGTGCAGGATTCCTTCCTGTTCTCTGACCTGGCCCATTCGTCTAGTGGATTTTCTGTCTTTGGGCATTGGTTTGTAGGAGCTGGATGGTTCATTTCTTAATACATTTTCAGTCCTCTTTATGTGTGTGGTGTGTCTTGCCAGTGTCTTCTTTCAGGAGATCCCCCAGCTTTTAACTTTGTGAAGTTCGGTTTCAGTTCTGAAAAAAAACAAAACAAAACAAAACAAAAAGTTAAACTTAGTGGCAGACAAGTTTATTCATCTTCCCATAAGTATGTTTGCATTTTTGTCTTCTCTGCCCTTAGATAACATATATAGAGTATATTTACTATACTTAATAGATATAATATACATAATAGTAATATATATTAAGTATAGTAAATATACTCTTGTTTTCTTTCAAGCCTTAGATTCTTATGCCCTCTGGCATTTCTTTCTCTGTATGGGGTCTGGTAGGAATTTAGCTTTTCATTCATTTGCTATGGAAAATCACTTATGAAGCAGCCCCCTGGGCTGGTTCTCAGCTCCTGAAACTACTTCACTAAACTAATTATCCTCCACCCCCCTATTTATCAGTGCTTTTAAAGACTCACATTTTCTATTCACTAAAAACTCTAGAAACAAGAACATGAAAACAAACACATTTCCTTACTCTCCAGGATGCGTTAAGAAATTCTCCAACCTACAAAGCATGAAAACACAATGGCTTTGAAATGAAACTTGAGCTCTTCTTCCAAGCTTGTCATTTTCTGGCTGTTTGAACTTGTGCCATGTTTCCTAACCTCTGAGGGTAGGACTCTAATCTGTAAAATGGGGATAATAAGATCTACGACCTAAAGCTATTGAGAGGATTAAGAGAGCTAAATGCCCAGCACAACCTAAACACTCAGCAAATATGACTTTTCTCTCCTTTCCCTGGCCTTGAAAGGATCCATGTGTTTCCCAGTCATTCTGCTCACTTGTGGACTCTACAAAGGATAACGGGGGCTTGCTTAAAGGCAAAACAAAATGTATCCCGGGCTGAGTCACTGGCTTCTCTCAAACCCAAAGCATAGCTGAGGCTTTGGGGAAAGCAGGTGCTGAGAGTCTCCTGTAGGCTCAGCAGCCAGGCTCTGCTCTTCCTATTAATTAAACGACACAAACAGCTCATAATAAAGACCCAAGCCAATCAGGGCTGCCTACCCCGCAAATTACACAAACTTGAGCTTCATGACAAGTGTTAAAAGGATCAAAAGGGCCGAGAATCAATAGGATTAAGAGTTTGAAATTCTGAAGTCTTACCTACAGTGAGGCCTCTAACTCCCTGGCATTGCTCGGCCCAGTATCGTTTCCTCAGACGGGGAGAATTCTTTAGGCTAATACACCTTGAAACCTGGGCGTGAGGTGAGAACATGCTTGGAATTTGGTCACGTCCGGGTGGAAGTCTAAATTGAAGTAGCTGTTCTGGAAGATCAAAGGCGGAAGTATGCATCAAGAATAAGAACATGACTAATCCCGCTGCAGACAAAAAAGGGAAGCTAATGGATCTAATGACGTGGAAGGCGGAGGTCTACAGGAAGTGTCCACCATCGGGAGCCCAATTTTGAAGACAGATAATCTATAGCTATTCCACTGAGGCAGATGCCAGAGCAGGTTGTGTTCTGGGCATCACCTGGTGGCATGGAAAGGCCTGAGAGGGAAAGTGGTGAAGGCAGATGCCACTGTCAGTGGCCATGTTTCCCCAAGTCTCCGCCATGCTTTCACAAGCACTACCATCAAGTGGTGACGTATGCCTTTAATCTCAGCGCTCAGGGAGGCAGAGGCTGACGGTACCTGTGAGTTCGAGGCCAGCCTGGTCTACAAAGCGAGTCCAGGACAGCCACAGCTACACAGAGAGACCGCATTTCAGAAAACCAAACAACAACAACAAAACAAAACAAAAACAAACAATAATCAACAAAGAGACATAATGTTATGAGAGAGGTTTGGGAAGCAGACCTGTGTTCAAATCCTGACCTTAGGTATTGACATTACCACACATTCAAGTCAGTCAGTATCTGAGCTTTTTTTGTTTTTGTTTGGGGGGGTGGTTGTTTGTTTAATCTGTTCCTCCAGGAAAGGATGTCTTTACCTCAAATGTTTTTTTCTTTTCTTTTCTTTCTTTCTTTTTTCTTTCCTTCCCTTTTCTTTTTCTTTTTTCTTTTTTTGAGAATAAATGAAATGACATATTCCCTAGAGATCTCAACATAAAAGGAGCCCAATGAAGGTGTCTATGAATGTTCTGCTCACGGAGATGCTGACTGTCCTCGGATGTCTTTGAAAGGGGAGGGGTCCCGAGTTTGGGCTCTTCCCACAGATGCTCTAAGCTTTCTGTGTCCTGGGTCTTCATTTCTATGGGGAGGTGGCCATTTACCCCACAGAGCTTCCTCTCTTCTGCACCTTCACTAAACTCTCCTCATCCTAAGTTCATCTCTGCTACCAGTGTGAGCTCAGGGTCACCTAGATGAATAAGCCTCAGGCCACAGAGTGTCTCCCCAAAGCTGGGGAATGAGATGTTGAGCACACATATTCTAAATCACTGTCTCCTTTGGAAAATCTGATTTGTTGGCTGAGGGAAGATCTGGGAGAATCTGTAAATAGCTCAGTGGAAGGGAGCTCGCCTAGCAGGCCTGAAACCCTAGGTTCAAGTCCCACCAGACAGGAGGAAAAGGAGGACGAGGAGGAAGAGGAGAGAGGAGGTGAGGAGGAAACAGGAGTAGGTGGAAGGGCAGCTCTGGTTTGACTCTTACTATCAGTTTAGCTTTTTTAAACCATCAGCTGGGAGTTTTGTTCAAACTTCAGAGTCTGACCTCACTCTAGACCTACAGAGCCAAGAGCCGTACTTTACAGTTTATACAGAAGCTCCATGACAGCCAGTTAAATTTGAATTCCAGCGAATGTGCTTGTTAGTGTAGGCAGTCCCAGGAGTACACCGATTTGCTATCTGATAAGCCCAGCAACCACATCTTCTGAAGATGTTTGTGTATCCTGGCATTTGAGAAGGTCTTGGACAGATCAGTCGATTTCAGACTTCACTGTTTCCAAATCACCCGGAAGCTCACAGAAACCCAGATGGTTGGGCCCTGCCCTCAGGGCTTCTGGTTGAAGTTGTCTAGGGAAGGGGAGGGAGGCGGGGAACCTGAGATTGTTATTTCTAACATGTTCACAGTTGTGAACAGCTCATGTACACACACGGTCTGAGGCCCCGGCTCTAACATGATGACTAGATCCCCAGATCCAACATACCCTTCCACTGTCCCCGATCCACTGTCACCGAATCTGGAACAAGATGAGGGTTTGAGTTTCCTCCAACATGCCTACGCATGAACAAGAAGTCTCTGACTTGCAAGTCACAGCATCCTGACACCACTTATGACAAGGTCTGGGCAGACAGGTGTGGCTGTGCCCTGTGTAAAGAGCCAGGAATCCACCTGCTCTGTTTCCTGGTGAGAGGTTACAGCCCTGAGCGCCTACGGAGTTTGCATAGGAGGCTGGAAATAGATGAATTCAAAGCAGGAATCACCCTCTCGTAGGACTGAGTAAGAATAGGGACAGGGCTTAGGTTCATATTTAGGATGGGCACAAAGTGGGCAGCGAAGACAATGGGGTTGTTGCCAGTGGTGTATGACTGGGGCAGGGGGTGGCCTCGGGCTGTGTGTGTGTGTGTGTGTGTGTGTGTGTGTGTGTGTGTGTGTTCGCACAAGCAGGATGGGGCAGGGGGTGGGCAGAGAAGCGTCCACAGGAGGTCTGGCTGGCCCCAGCTAATGTAATCAGCAGAAGTCACAGAGGAGCATAAGCTCTCAGAATCCTAGACCTAGATTCAAATCTCAGTTCTGTCCTGTGACTGCGCTCCAAGGTCTCAGGCCTTTTTTCCTCACGTGAGAAATAGGGGAACGGACTGCTTCCTCAGTAATAGGATGTGAAGGAGAATAGAGACACCGCATGCGCAGAATCCCTGAGCCCTTTTGAAGGCACTCAGGAAACAGCGACCGCCGAAGGCGCAAGAGGTTTAACTCCTGTTTCAGTGAATATTTTCACCTGCATTTAATTTCAGAAGCCAATAGGCTTAGAGAAAACTCATCCGTACTCTGTGGTGATAAAATTCTCTTATAAAGTATAGCTTGTGAGTAAGAAGTATATTTCCATCCCAAGGTTGAGTCCCTTACCATCAGCTCCTCCTCCCATTCCTACTCGCTCACAATGAATAAAGGGGCCACAGATGAGTCTGGACAAACACAGAACAAGATGCTGTTTCTCCATCGGTATTCCTAAAGATCAAGACTCAGCTGGACATCAGGTCCGTGCGAGATGGGCACCAGATGAGAGGCGAAGAGTGAGCGTTTAACAGCGTAACCCAAGGCTTCCTAAGTGAGTTTCTAAGCTGTACTTTCCAGTATGTATCTTCTGTGCAACACCATTGTATCTCTGTGGGGTGTGTGTGTGTGTGTGTGTGTGTGTGTGCAGCGCTATGAGTTGTAATGTGTGGATGGAGTTACACGACCATTCCTCCAGCTAGGATGTGGAAGACTCTATTGTATCAGTAATCTCTTGGTGCTACTCAGCCACACTTCCCCCAGCCAAAGCAGCCTGCTCTCTAAGAATTACAGCTTCATCCTGAGGACACTGTGCAATGAAAAAAGTCAGAGGCAGCGATAAAGCTGGTTTTGCCTTGTTTTAGGGGATGTTGCACCTATGAAGACTCAACAGAACAGTTGTCGCACAAGATCTGCAATGACCACAACATTGAACATGCAAGGTGGGTGAAGGGAAAATTGACAAGCATGCACCCCAGCTGGAAAGCTAGTCAATGGGTGCTGAGAGGGAGAACCAGTTTGTTTGTTTGTTATTTGTTTGTTTGTTTTGGTCAGGGATGAGGGCTCAGTTCTAAGTGGTAAGCCCTAAATACATGCAAAGAAGGACAACTCTAAATGACCCAGTAGGATACACACACACACACACACACACACACACACACACACACACCCCGAGATAATTACAGAAGAGTCATAAGTGCATTAGGGAATGGTGATGAGGACATTGGAGAAGTTGGAGGAGTGAAAGGGAGGTGTGAAAATGGTATCAATACAGAGCACTCACCTATAAAATCTTCAAATAAAGTTTAAAAACAGCAAGAATTTTAAAGAACCACAAAAGCATGAAGTGATGGCATCAGAATATTTGTTTGTCAGCTTGGTCTTTGTTTTCACTACCATAGGCCATGTTGTCTTACCCCTCCCCCACTCCTCACAGACTTACCCTTTCCAGGAGATTTCTTGTATTGCTTCCAGGCTCCATCATCATCTCCCTCTGGTCCTTTTAGTCCCCACCCCCCCACAACTTCTTTTTCTTTTCCAGGAAGCCAGGTCTTTGCATGAACTAAGCAGCCTGACCCAGGGCAAAGCAGAGCCATCTGAAGATGCAAAGATCTCCGTATCAACCAGGGCCTGTCGGGATGGTGGCAGGATCTTTCATTAGCTTCCTTGGTCCCGAGCTTTCTCAGGGTACGCTAGCACCTACGCTGTAGAGCTAGAGCGAGTGTAGAGAGAGGATGACGGTGAAACGCCTGAAACAGAACAAGGAATCAGTACACAGGCCCTTGTTACCCTGGGTGTTAATGGTGCTCTCATTATTTAAAATTTACATTTGCTCATCTTTCATAAGAGCCAGTGGGCCATTCTGACAGAAGCCTCCAATGTGTTTAGGCACAAAACCAAAACCATTCACTAGCAGAAAAATAGCCAAATAAGTAAGCTAAAAATTCCATGTTTTCACCCAGTGCTCTGGCAGCTGAGTGACAGTAACTCACAGGGGAACAAGTACCAAGACCATAGCCATAGCCATCCTGTGTGACCTGGGTGGTGGCCTTATGGACCCCTGACCCTTCATTTTCTTCTAATTTGAGAATATGAGGCTGACCTCAAAGCTCTCAATGATTTGTTTTAGCTCTCAGCTTCTGAAACCCCAGGTATACAGACCACAACTTTAAAATATGGTAAGTTCTCACCAGCTCTCCCTTAGTCTATTTAGGTCGAAACTTGACTTGTTCAACCCTGATGGTGGAGACCAACCTCGCATCCTCTGATGGTTATTCTGACTTGTGGGTGGAGCTATACAGAGATGCGGAGGGCTTACAAAAACAAATCAAGAAGGTGTAAGCAACGAGCAGACGGCCAAATTTAAAAACATACTGGATCTTCCTGATTAAATATCGAGAGAGAGAGAGGAAAAAGGAGGGAAACCTGAATGCAGAGAGAGGGCCACTCTGTCGCACGTTGGCAAGAGTACGGGAGGATCGTGGCATGGCAGCCTTCTCACATGTGCCCGCCACCTGGATGAACAGCTGCGTGTTATCACACTTAATCCTCATAATGCATCTGAGGCTGAATGTTGGGATTGTCATTTTAATCCCCCTTCTAACTGACTGGTAAACTGACCCTGCGAGAAAGTGTGGTCAGGAGCCCACCGTCACACCAGCAGTGACTGGCAGAAATCTGGATGTAGCTAAGTTAAGCACAAATAACTTCTGAGTAGGCATTACAGTCATTCCCATTACCTAAAGGGAAGATGGTTGTTTCTAAGGACCGGCCTCATTCTTCGTGAGCATCAGTGCCTCAACGTACCTGGACATGAACCTCACTCCCTGCGAGTTGGATGAACAATATAGTTGAAAGGAAATGAGGACTCTGAGTTAGGAAGCTCAGAATTAGGGAAAGGGAGGGAGATTACAGAAGACAAGGAAAGGGTGAATTAAGGGGGGGTGTGTGGCCATATTACAGAGTGACAACCAACAGTTGCCAGGATTTTCCAGTGGTCCTGGCTCTGGGAGAAAGGATTTGGAATCACAGGAAGGAGTAAGGAGTGGTGAAGATGAGGTCAAGATGCCTAACTGGGGGGACAGGAGTAGACAAATGATGGTTTCTTCAGCCTCAGACTGAAGAAACTCATTGCCACAACCCACTCTTCACTTCCAAGGAGGCCAATGGTCTAATTAATTTCTCATAATTAAAGGAAACAAAGTATGAGAGAGAGACAGAGACAGAGAAATACAGAGAGAGAACACTAAAGGAGAGGAGAGATGAGAGGAGAAAAGAAAAGAGAAAGGAAGGGGATAGGAGGACAGGGAAGGGAAAGGGAGAGGAGCGAAGGGGACAGCCTTTGTGAAATAATGAGCAACCAAAGCCCCATGAATAGGGAAGAAAGGCTGTTAGTGTTCTATCACTTTAAAAAACTTAATGTCACTTTGAAGAGGTAGCTAGAACAGGTTCTGAGGTGACACCCTCATTTACTATAATATATAAGAAAGTTGTTCATGATTTCAAAAAGGTTTTTTTTAAAAGAATGAAAGGAAAGTCCTGTATGGGGGCACACACCTTTAATCCTAGTACTTGGGCAAGTCTCGGTGAGTTCATGGCCAACCTGGTCTACACACTGAATTCCAGGACAGCCAGAACTGTTACAAAACAAAGCAAAATAGAGTGGAAGGAAATAGGCAATACAATGAAAACCATAGCTAACATTATTTGTATGGCATGGTATTTTTTAGGCATTACATCTTTTAAACCTCAAAGCAATCCAGTGAGGTTCTCTGGGCTACACTGAAGCATGGGGCCTTTTCTATTGCCACTATGCACATGAGAAAAGTAATGCAAGAGACATTAAGCTGCAAGAGTCGGAGCTGCTGCAGCTTTAGGATTCAGACATAAGAGGGTTTGCCTCTTAACATGCCAAATTGGCCAAAATGCAAATCTGCTCTTTCAAAAGACTGAGAAAAATGAAGCCAAGGCAAAGCAGCCGAGTCTCGGTGAATTACTGGAGAAATTGTGTGTGACATAAGGAAAGAAAGGCAACAGATTCAGCTTTACAGTGCTGACATGTAGCAGCAAAACCCCAACCTGAAAGGGGAAAGACCTGGGTTTCACACTCTCTTCGTACCCGGTGTTGTGGCTGTAGGCAAGCCATTCAACCCCTCAGAGTCCCCGGATCTCCTGGGAAGCGAATGTCTGTCGTTCTCATTCGCTCTATCGCTGTGGTAAACACCAAAGCAACCCCAGGAGGAAGGGGCTTATTTCACCTTACAGGTCACAGTCCATCACGAAGGAACGTCAGGGCAGAAGCTGGAGCAGGATCTGAAGCTCAGGCCATGGACAGTGTTGCTCATTATCTTGCTCCCCCAGCTTGCTCAATCTGCTTTCTGATTCAACTGAGGCCCACCTGTTTGGGGCAGCATCACCCACAGTGGGCTGCAGCCCTCCAGAAATCAGTCATCAACAATCATCAATCAGGAAACCGCCTCCACAGATTTGCCACCATGTCAATCTGATGGAGACATTTTTCTCAAGTGAGGTTCCCTTTTCTCAGAGGATCTTAGCTTGTGTGGGCTTGACATGAGAACTAAGTAGTATATCCTCGGATGAGGCAGCTGTGTTGTGAGGAGGTGGAGTTAACAGGAGAGCAGGCTAACCCTGAGGCTATCACATTCACGCCCTTTGTAGGGCAACTTGGGAAGGTTGGAGCTACAAAGTAGTTCTGGATGAGAAATTTGGCTGAAGTCAAAAACATAGCAAGAGGGTTTTCAGAATCAGCTAGGTCTTTTAGACAAGACAAGCCAGCACCAGACGGAAGATAAGGACTGGATTTGTAGAATGTTTTTCTGTCCACGAGACCAGCTTGTTCCGATGGCCCCTCTTCCTCCTTCAACCTGAGGCTGTTTTACTGTGTGTTCAGAGACACGCTCATCAGGCGATGTGATTCGGGAACAGCCACATAAGGCTGTGGATGAAAAAGTCTGCTCCTGAAAGTCACAACATCTCTCCAGTTAAGTGTCCATGGTCGGCTGGCATTTGGGAGTGTGTGCAGAGCTTGGACAAATCTGACCGAGGAGATGGCATTGCTGGGCATCGGAGACTTGCTTGTGGACACTTTCCCTTTTTTTTTTTTTTTCCCCTGCTGACACATGCCCATCTGACCCCTTAACACAGCGGGCAGCTCCTGACTCTCAGCTCTTCCTTCCCTACATAGTTTCCTCTAGCTCCTACTCTTCCTCACACCCAGTTACTTTCGAAATCTGTTAAAGTTTGCAAATGTAAACTGACAGGAGGGAAGAAACACTTGTCCAAACAGGATGACATAGGTACACGCCCAGCTCTGCCTGTTGTCAGGCTGTGTGGATGTGTTCAAGTCACCCATCTGCTTTCATCTTCCCTCACTGTCCTCAGTGGCAAAGTGAGGATTCTCTGAGAGAGCTGATAACCATGGCTATTAAAAGGGACATGCTAAATTTTCAAGTAATATCATCTTAAGAGCCTACCATAAAGAACTCACAAAGAGGTCAGTGTAATGAAGGGAAACTAGTCGCCATAAAGGAAAGCCTACGTTAATATTGTCACAGCAGGAGACTTTGCCAGCCCTGATGGCCAAGACCATGACTCAGCTGTCTCTTCCATGGCTGTCCTGGATACTTTTTTCCTCTTCATCCCTTACCTCCAATACCAGCGGGGAACCTGCCCAACACAGCATCTACTTCTCTGCAGTCCTTAGGCAGAACCCCGCAGCCAGCACAAGAGATCGTGTCATCAAATAAAAATGTTGGAGCAGCCAAGAATGTATCAAATCCCCTTTAAAATTATTACACACTTATCCAATCTTGCTCACGGGTGTCCCGATCCTCAGTTCTCTGTGGACTCAACCTCCTGACTTCACACACGCAACTCCATGTGACTTGTTCGGAATCATCCGTATTCCAACCAAGGGTGTGAGTCTGAAACTAGAAGACATATACACAACATATTTCCAACCAATTCTGCGAAAGTTGAGCCCAAAGCTACCGAGAGGCTCCCGAATGTCCTGATGTTACCTTAAACAGAACTACTGTGTGTGATCAGCTACCTTCTTTTATGGTTGGTGAGATTGGATCCCTCCAGAGAGGGGAAAATCCATGTAAATTGTTACAGGCAAGGAAGTTATAGTGTGGAGTCCATTGGCTCACCATGGCCTATAAGGAAGAGCTCAGGGAGGGAAAAGCAAGAATGAAGGTAATCATACAGTGGCGCAGCAGATTTAAAGAATCTGCCTGAGAATCCAAGGGGATCTTGGGTTAACAGATTAAAGACAGGAGAATGACAAACAAGACGCCTGGGGGTATTCCTTCTCTCCTTCCCAACACATTACACCTTTCCTTGCTGAGCAGCCTGGCTGTGGAGGCTCCTCTGAGGTGAGCATCTTGAAACTGGCCTGGAAGAACTCAATGGCTCCTTTGGTTGGCTCTGTAGAAATCTGTGGCTCCCAATCCTGACCTTCCCTTCTCTCACTGTGTCTTTGGGACTTAGAAGCTGCTCGTGGTATCTGTGCGTATAAAGCTGAAGTCATGTGGGCCCAATCAGTAAGAGGGCTCAGTGACGGGGGATGCTGATTGGTTGATTTCACATATTCTGTTCAGCAGCTTGATAGAGGGAAGGGGTTTCCGGTCCTCTGCAATATTACCCAAGGCTTTACATTTTCTCCTCTTTCCTCACTCCTTTCTCACTTGTGAATCCCATGCATTCTCTGCTTTCTCGTTTGTCTACATTCAGTGGGGCCCTTAGGTTGATAGATTGTAGGGAACAGTCAGTGAGCCTGAGACAAACAGCTTCCGCTCTGAGGGACATGAGCTCTTAGGTGGGGCATTTCGTGCCTGTCAGCTTCAGTTTCCTTACAAGTAAAATAAAGACGTCATCATTACCCACCTCATGGTGCTTTGGGGAGAACTGACCAAGATGGAGCCTTTATGGTATTCCACAAACTATTTTGCACAGAATGCTTAGTTAATAGCCATCTAACCAACCACGTGGGTCTCCCTTATTGCTGATTACATCTCCTCAGGGAAGGAGGCAAATCTTCCAAGTCCTGGAAAGCAACACACCCGTTAAAACATGTTTTGAAAACATTTTACTGAAAAACAAAAAAAACAAAAAAACAAAACAAAAAAAATAACCTCAAATAATTGATTAGCTGAGATTATACTTGATGTTAGCTTTTCGTTCAGTCCCTAAAAGATAAAAATATTACCCCTTTGCAGCCAACAGGCTGTTTTGCCTATGTGTCCAGACAGAGTCAACGTTCCTGGAGTAACATTGAACTCTGTTGTCTTTCCCCTCCCTCTAAACCAGAAATTCCAGTAAACAGATGGTCTGAGGTTTGGTACTTTCTTGGCCTTCAGCTCCAACACCCTTCTTGGGCTGCTGGAGTCTTCTGGGCCATTCTAAACATATCCCAGACCATCTGTTTTTAGGTTCCAGGGGGTTGCGCTGAGAGAGCTCACTACTTCTTTCGCTTATCAAGGGAAAGAGTAAGTGCCCTGGATAGCACTGGTAGGGGACTGAGGGCTGATTAATTATAAGGATTGTGTGTGTGTGTGTGTGTGTGTGTGTGTGTGTGTGTGTATGTGTGCTTAATTGGCTGTGACATGTCATTTCTGTCACTACCCTTTTCCCACCCTATTCCATTAACAGTGATGTAGACTGTTAATAGGGGTTAATAGGCAATCTGAATTCTGTGTAGACACAATTAGCTGTCAATCAGGAGAGTTAGGAATTCAGACTAACAGGTGTGTGCAAACGCATTCGTGAATGAAAGCCCTTTCAATTGCCCCTCCATTCCATCCCCACTCCCACCAGAAGACAGAAATTGAGACATATCTCTTGTGGTCTCAATTTTAAGAACTTCTTTTTCTTCCCGTGTTTATCTTTACTTTTGGGCACTATCTAAAGGCTGAAAACATAATAGGGGTTCTCATTGCAACAACAGCTTATTACAAATGAAATTTACCTGTTTTTATTCAGGTTATCTCAGTACAAGATGGAGATGCCTTCTTTCAGTGGGCATGATGACTTCAGCTAGCCATCACTTTGTACAATGGAAGATAATGGATAAACACACACACACACACACACACACACACACACACACAGAATGTCCTGTAGAAATTGGCATGAAAGGGCAAAAGAATATCCTCTGAAATGTGGATGGTTTGGGCCAGCCAAGAACCCCAGAAGGGTATACTTGTAGAAGAATGCTACCACTGCAGAGAGACCCAGGCCCAGGGCTTAGATTCTGTTTTGCCACTGAAATTTCTCCCCATAAAACAAAATATACAAACCCACCTCCAAATCACTTATTTCATCTGTCCATTGTGGAACAAACTTCTGAGGCATGTCTAGGCATCTCTGACCATCTGTAAGGAGGCATCTCATTTTGGTGCAGGTTAACCTCCATCTCCTCTTAATCCTCCATATTGAGGAGGTTGTCCAGGGATACTGCTGTAGTCTTTCCACTTTACATTTCACCAGACCAGAGGTGACAAGATGACCTGAACCCTAGGTGTCACTTGGATCTTCCCAGGGTGTCATCTGTAGTTACAGAAACTTTCTGGTCATATTAGTTCCCAACATGATCTACTTACACACACATGTAACTTTCTATAAACCAAAACCATATTTAAAAAGAGAAAAAGAAGTTCAGCTCACCCCTTCAGAAGATGAGACAACTTTGGGTCTTCAGCTCAATTCTTGCTCATTTAATTCTCAAAGATATTTCAGGGCACATGGATACTTCTTATTAGGCATAATTTTCTCAAATATTTAAGAGCCCAAGAGGTAAAAGATCATCGTAAGAAACAATTCTACAATGTCTTCAAGGTGTCTTCTTATCCAGCTGATTTGGGTTGCAAGCAGTTATTCCACAGGAGACTGCATCATTCGAGGCAACACTAAACACAAAGCACTGTAACTTTTGATAATAACTGTTATTCCTTTTATTTTATTGAAACTTAGGTTGGTGAGAAAACACATTATCACAACCCAAGAGAGCAGGACCAGAAAGAAACACACAGCCAAGAGGGATGCTGTGAAGGTTTTGTGAAGACCTGTATTGGAATGAACAGTGTTCACAGTTTATGAAGGAAAACTAAACAAGGGTAGAGGGAAGTAGAGGGAAGAAGGAATAAAAAGGGAAAAAGGAATGAAAGGATTAGACTTCAGTGGGGGGGGGGGAATGTCACCTGAGGGAACTATCAAGCAATCAACTGTCAAGCAGTTTACTTGTGAAAACTACCACAAGGTGCTGGCATTGTCTCCTCGTCCTTGCTCGGGATGTGGAGATATCCAGGCATTTATTTGGACACCACCAAAGCAGTGAATGACAATATGTGACTCTGTTGTTTGGGAGGATCATAGAGAAAATCATGCTGGGTGTGACTTCCCAGTTTATTTCCAAAGAGGAAACCTCTCCTTATCTAACACGCACACCCTGCGTGATCCCCAGATGACAACTCTAATTTCTTTTCTAATAAACACAGACTTCAGTATGCACTTAGGTGATCACGACAACTTGAACACACATACGTACAAATTGATACCGCTTATACTTTTTTTTTTCTATCCAAACCCCTCAGGAACTGTGTCCTTGTTCATCCTAACACAGACCGCGATTTTAATTATGTAGTGTGTTGCTGACCTGCTATATGACTGCACAGAAGGATTTGGATGCTGCTAAATTTTTCATTTTACAGGAAGATGTTCCTGCTAAAAGTATTTCTATTGTGTGCATATTTTGTGGAAAATAATTGCATATTCTCTGCACTTGATCCTAAGCACAGGCAAGCTGCATGTACTCAGACTGCAGGAAAAATGACATAGTTAACATTTTTGTCATAGAAACATAAAGTTAAATTACCAGGAATATTCAACAGCAGCAACACTCTCTCTCTTTTCCTGTGTTTACCTACTTCACCGAATTCTAATATTATTTTAAAGAAAGAAAACTTCATTGTATATTCTAGCAAAGTGTATTGGTAGGGGAAGGTTTAACAGAGCCAGAGAGAATGTGCAAGGAGTGAGAAAGTGAATTGATGGATGGATGGTTAAATGAATATAAATGAACTGACACCTTTACAGGAAAATAACATTTCTTTTCTTTTTTTATTCTATAGATCAGTGGGTTTTGTATCTGTAATTCTTTCATATCAGCAAAGAGGAAATAAACTCTCATGTAAATCATTTTGCCCCCATCTGGAGCATATTAAAACCATGCCTTTTTTTCTTTCAGCAGACTCCCTTTCCCCATTTGCTTATCAGCTCATCCACCATTACATTTTAAATGAAATTGCAAGACCCTTGTCCCTCCCCCAAATTCCAGCTTGATGTAGGAAAGTGGGATGCAGGCTTTCCTTGCTTTAGAATAGTGACCTAGATTCAATTACAGATAGACCCAGAAGATAGAGGTGACACCTCACAATTTTCTTAGAGGTCTTGAAAAAAAAAATAGAAATTCCAAAACAATACTTGATGGGAAAGAGTCTGTTTAGACCCTCATTTCCTCACTTCTCTGCCTTAACTGTATTGCTCTGGTCCATTTCTTTGTTCTGATGGAACATTGAAAAATTTTCCCACGGGACTCAGAAAAATAAAAACAAAGCGGGTATTTGAAGGAAATTTCCCACTTTTGGCTTTTGAAGGTAGGTACTACCTGGGGTGTGTGGTGTGTGTGATTCTACAAACTGAACCCCAGACAAGATGAACGAAACCGCACAGGGCACACATTTCTTCCTCATTTCTTAAAGAGCAAACAAATTACATAACAAATCTGTGGCTGTTAGGGCCACACTCCACACAGAGCAGCGAATGAGGAAAAAGCAGACATGTATTTGACTGATTTTCCAGTTCCTGTAGAGAAATGTGGTCAAAAGACAGAGGAGCAGCTCCTGAGATTCTGCTTGCCGACTTTTATCACTAAATTAAGCATATAAATGACCTTAACGGGTGGCTTGGTATATTAAATTAAAAAAAGAAAAAGCAACAATTCTGCCCTTTTTTTCTGCTCCGTCTCTGATCTCGGGCTGAAAGGAGATAAGAGCTGGGGTTCGGTCCTCGCTGCTAGGGTCTGCCCAGCTTCCCAAAGAGCGGGGACACCGGCGCCTAAGATGCACAATTTCCCTGCAAGGTTCACAGCACGCGGTCCGGAGCGGGACCCGGGACCCGGGACCCACCACCTCTGCTCCTCTCCAAACAAAGAAAGCAAAGTCTCGGGGCTGTCTCAGGACCTGGGCGCCTGAGAGCCTGGAGATGCGGCCGGCAGCTGCGGTGCCCAGAGGCGGACACCGCGGTCCCCGCCCGCCGCACGCTTAGAGCGTGGGAAGAGGGCAGACCTGAGCTCGCGTCTATGCGGGTATCCCTCTGCAAAAGAGTGCTGGGGTGAGACTCAAGAAAACCAGTCCCGGGGTTCGAACAGTGTAGGGATGGGTTTCCCCGGAGATTATTTTAGGAGTGGAGAACGGGGGGCTCTGCGGGGCGCTGGCCTCGGCCTTGGGCAGATGGGTGCTGGAGGGTCCCCGTGGCCGCGCTGGACAGCCCAGGAAGAGCCCGGGCCCCCCGAGGGAGCGGCGGAGGATTGTTTCATTTCAAAGTGAAAAATCTGCAGGCTTTGGGAAACGATATTCAAAAAAGTATATAATCTCCATATGGCGCTCAATGGAGGATCCTCAATTTACAGCGGCAGATAAGGCGAGAGGGTGTAATAAAAAATCTGAAGCCCTCCCCTCCCCCCCTCGCCGCCTCCCCGGAATCGCACCTTGGGCAGCAGAGCAGAATCCGGAATGTGAACTTCTCCCGACATGTGTTTCCCGCAGATAAGTAAACAATCTGGACGTGAAATGGAAATGCTAATTAACGCGGTAATGCTGTTAGACCTCGAGTGTGCAAATCCCATTGACTCGCCGCGCCACGGGGGGTGCCGGAGCCGGGGGACCCGCGGCGAGCGCCCAGTCCGCCCGCACCCACCCCGCCTTCTTCCTCCACGTCCCCCCGGCCCGGCTGGGCTCACCGTGGTGTGCTAACTGTCCGGGCGCGGGGGTGGGTTGGGGGGTCAGCCTCCCCGGGGCCTCTCTCACCCCATTTCCCAGCGTAGCACTATTGACAAGGGTTCTGGGGTTCAGGGGTTCGGGCCCTCCACAGGGTGGGGAGCAGCGGCCTGGAGGTCGCGAGAACTCCCCTGTCCCCCTAGGGCGGAGGGCGGAGGCGCCATCCCCAGCCACCTGCTTGGCCTGGCGCCCTGGCGTCCCCGCCCCGGGAGCTCTGCAGTTGCTTTTCCTCTCCCCCAGACTGGGTCTTAAAACTCGGAAACCGCGCCAGACACTTTAAAGTAGAGAGAAAACTTGAGCACGCCTGTCACCCTGTCCCCGCCTGGCTCTCGGCTCCTTCCCCTAACCTGCGTGGAGACTTTGGGGGTTTGGGGGAGCGGGGACATCGGGGGTGGATGGAGAGAAGGAGGTGGACGCCCTGGGCTTGCAGCCCTTTCCTCTTCAGGGTGCACAACTTTCTCCCCAGACTTCGGGAGCCGCGGTTGGAGCCTTTGGGGCGCAGAAGACCCCTTGCTGGGATTGGGGCTGGGCGAGCCCAGCCGCGGACCCCCTCGTCCTGTTTGCCTTCGGGCAAACGCGGCTAAACTCTCACTTCCAAACCCGGGCGGTGTAGCTTCCAGGGAACGCCGTAGGTCCACGGCGGGGTTCAGAGCTCCGCAGGCCCACGGTCGGGGTCCGCCAGGGCCTCGCCGACCTGTTCCCCGTCCGCTCCCCCGAGTTGCTAGCGCCCCCTTGCCTGCCTCGACTTCATCATGCTCTGAATTTCTCGGCCGCGGCTCACCCGTCAGGGCGGCTGCTTCTAGGCCAAGGAATCCAAGAAAACAGCTCAAGCAGCAACTGCCAGTGCTGGTCCCGAGCGAACCGGCGGCTCGGGGGAGGTGGGGGGGGGGCGCGGGGGGAGGCCGGGAGGTCAAATCGAAAGCCCCCGTCAAGGTAACAAGGTAACCCCCCCCCAAAGGTCAACGACACCCCCCCCCAAGCCTCGCTTTCTCCTCGGCACGACCCACACCCCGCAAACAGAGCCGAGAGAGACTTCTTAACCCGAATCTTGGCGCGTTCCTCGTTGGGCGAATTGAAACGACTTGGAAGTTCATTGTCCGCCGGGACAATGGTGGCGAGGCCCGGACCGCGAAGGGGCGGGAGGGGAGACGGGAACCCGCCGAGGCGGAGCCGGCCGCGCTGGCTTGCCAAGTTTTCGGGGCTCTGGCAAGGCCGCTGTCTCTCCGCAGAGCCCGCGGGGCCGGGAGGAGCTCGGGCACTTGGCCTGACGCAGTGGAAGCGACTGGTCCCTAGGTGGTGGATGGAGTTAGCATCCAGGGGGTCAGGTGGCTTCGGCTTGCCAAGGCAAAGCTGGAGGGGTCTCGGAGGCCAGTCCCCCACAGCCCAGCGCCACCCACTCGCAGGGGCTGGCCTCCTCCTCCTCGTGTAAAGACAGACGTGCTCAGAAAATTGACCCCTAACACGGGGAGGCCAGGAGACTGGAAGGGAATAAAAAGTTTTGGGGAGTGGGACCCCCAACCCAGGGAGAGGAGAACCAAGCAACCAAACAACCAAAAGCCCTAAATTTCGGGAAGGGGAGGCCGGAAGCTGGAGTGAGGCAATCTGCCAACTCTCTCAGGAGTCTGGACCGGGGGAACCCCGGAGACCGACCACCGCGACCTTCAAGAACGAAAACCTAGCTAGAACCCCGACCGGACGGCGCCCGGAGGGCACACGCGGTTGGTCGAGCCCTCGCCCGGTCCCCGGGCCCATTAGGACGACGCTCGAGGCCGAGGGGACCGGTTTGGAGAGGGGGTTCCCAGACGCAGCGGCGTCTGCCGAGGGGAACACCCGGGACTCTCTTCTCTCCATCACCTCCGCTGGAGGGAGGAAGCGGGACTCCTCCCCGGGGCAGAGCGGGCGGCAGGCCCTCCTCCTCCCGCCGGGTGCGGGACGGGAGCACTGTGGAGGGAGTCCGGGCCGTGCGTCCCCGCGGGGAGCTCCAGGCCAGCGGGGAGAAGCGGCCGTGGGTGCGCTCTGGGCGGGCGGGGCGCTCCTCTGCCCTACGGGTTTGCTTTAACGCTTTTCTCGAGAGAAAGAGACAGTGGTGAGCAAACAGGTTCGACACAGACGGCTCCCACCTCACCCGCCCCTCTCCACACACACACACACACACGCACACGCACACGCACACACACACACACACACACACACGCACACGCACACGCACACACACGCGCACACACACGCCTCCCCAGGGGATGCCTTCCCCGTCTGCGGCACACTTTCAAGTCTGTAACCGGACCCCCGTCGGCAGCGTGACGAGCAGGATTTGGGCTGTCGGGGCGAGTTGCGGCCCCGGCATCCTCGGCCCCGGCGAAGGACCTGCCACAGGCCCTGGGGTGGGTGGGTGGGTGGGGGCGGGCTGGGCCAGGTCGGAGGAGGGCAGGCCCGTCTACGAAGAAAGCAAAGCGCCCGGGGAAGAAAGGTCTGGAGCCGGGTCTGCCGCTGGTCGTCGGGACTCTGGGTCTCGCTCTGCGCACCGGAAAGGGGTGTCGGTGGCCCAGCGGCGGGCCCCGGGTTCCTCTGGGTGCCGGGGCGCTCCAGTTTCCCGGATAGTCCCGAGCCTGGGCTCGGTCCCGAGGAAACCTTGCTTTCCACATTTTTTTTTTTCCCCCAGGGCTGTTTACTTGTTTTAGTTGTTCCTGGGCCCGGAGGAGGCCTTCGCCACGCACACCTGCCCGGTGGCCCCCTTTTGCAACCTAACCTCACTTCCCAGGCAGCTCAGTGGGGACCCCCCGCCTGGGTTCCTCCGCAGGCTGCTTGCTGGGTCCTCCCGGGCGCTCCTGCGCCGGGCTCTGCGGGGGAGGCATCAGACCCCTGTAAGCTTCGCCTTTAGAGATGTTAAGGGACACTGAGCTATGAAGGGGAACAGAGGGGCTGACAGGACTGTCAGTTGGGGTTAGATCAAACAACGGAAGCAGCGCCGGCGTCCCAGGCCTCCTGGGCTTCCTAGGGGGCGGGAGGAGGGGCGCCCAGAGTCCCTGGACCCTTGGGCCACCAGAGGCTCGTCACTTCCTAATTGTCTCGATTTGTAAGAGGGTTTTGTAATGCTAAATAAGCGTGGCTCAGCCGGCCTGGCCTCTTCCACACCTCCCTCCCCCCCAAGCCCGCCTTTGTTTACCTTAGCCTGAGCGTTCATTTATTTATCTATCTATTATTTATAGGCGTCCCGTCCTATTCAGCGGCCTTGTATGTTAATTGTGTAATACCATTTAATTCTAACATCGGTCTCAAAAGAGCTCTTAATGAGAAAAGCATATACAACACGAATCACTTCGCTATTCAGCGCAGCCAGATGGACAACTGCTAACTTATTTTTTTTTTTTTTTAATAATGAAAATCCCCCCTTGACAAAGGGGCTTGGATGAATAGGCTCCAAACAGCACCTCAAACCCTTCTAATTGTTTTGCGGACAATATG
Source organism: Psammomys obesus (assembly GCF_907164565.1). Lineage (NCBI taxonomy): Eukaryota > Metazoa > Chordata > Mammalia > Rodentia > Muridae > Psammomys > Psammomys obesus. The sequence continues at coordinate 9,695,873 of NW_026596120.1, forward strand.
CTAATCCGGTGGTTTTGCCTTTGGTGACTGTTGACAACATTTCTCTCCCTCCTCCCGCTACCGAGTCCTTCGGGGAGGGGGGGGAGAGGGCTCTCACAAATCCCTCAACAGTACTCAAAAGGCCTTGAGCCATCCTTTCCAGGCCCCAAAGCCAAGCCAAGGGCGAGGGGGAAGCACGCTGCCCACAGAAAGATGAGGGGCGACGGATTTCGGGAGTGAAACTCTTGGGGAACACCGGAGGAGAGAAGCACATTTCGATTTAGACAGCAAACTCCGAAGGGCTGTTGCGCTGGGCCCCATCAGCAAAGCCTAGGCACCCTCAAGCAATTACACAGCGGGGGAAAGAGAAGGACCTGGTCTCCTTTTAAAAACTGTTTGAAGAACTCGGCCTGAGGCATGGCAACATAGCTTTTTTTCCTGTCTTTTTCCACCCATCTTTTTTTTTTTCCCCCACAAGGGGGCGACCCCCCCCCCCCCCCCCAAAAAAAAAGATGTTATCCATCAGTTAAAAAAAAAATAACTTAAGAACTTAGCCTGGGGTCCCAGATTCTCAGGGGACTGACAGAAAAAAAAAATCAATTACTGCATTCTCACGCCATGCCCCTAACTGAAGCACCCACAGCAGATCGCTCCAGGAGCGAAACTTGTCTCCTCCAAGACCACGACCCCCCCCCCCCCCCCCCCAGAGCGGAGTTTTCAAAAAGCAAACCGTCCCAGAACTCCTGAGACCCCACCTTTGTCTTAGTCCATTCAGGGCTGTAAGTGCTTTGACCCTGTTTATGAAGATGGTGGGAAGGCATGGCACTCTGGGATGGACAACCTTTGTCAAGCCTCTAAAGGCAAAACTCCCGGGTCATCAGGGCGCAGCCCAGATAGATCCCAGATTCAAGGCTCCTCTAGAGGTCACAGGCCACCAGGTTCTGCCCGGGCAGGACATCCTCCAGCCTTGGCGGCTCCAGCCCTTCTAGGGGCTGTCAGCCAGGAGGAAGACTCTGGCGTCTTGAGCTAACTAAGCCTCCTGACTTGATTTTACTCACACCAAAGGTTACTTTTTTTTTTTTCAACGACAGATTGTCTTTATTCAAAACGTCTTTGTTCAACAAATGAACAGAGAAACGAGGGAAAAAAAATCCTTCTAGGTACATTTCCAAGACATTGTCAAAACATTTATGACCATGTAGGATTTTTATTATTATTAAGGTTTTTTTTTTGTCCACTTTCTACTTCCTGACTTCATAACCTGACATTCTGTCTAAAAAGTAAACTTAGGAGTCTAGGAGGACTGCGTTACACAAAGTGAAGCCATGTGGTCCTTTTCGTTTTTATCAGAGCAAACACGACCATAGTATAGCATTAAACAGAAGGGTTTCCCTTCCTGAAGTTTTAAACTTTTAAGCCTTTCTTCCCCCGTCCCACAGGAAGAGCAAATGGTGCCTAGCTGAGTCTGATGGCACCGAGACCCAGCTCTTTTCTTCAGTGGGAAAGGAAAAAAAATATAAATATATATATATACGCGTATTCTAGATATAATTCCGGATCTGGGAGTTCCGAGTCCAAAGCCTATCCCAGGAGAATGGGGGGACGGGAGGGGCATAAATAAAGCAAAACTGCCAGATTTTTTGTTTTGTTTTGTCCGAAGGGGGTACAGTCGGAGACTTGCTTTGGGAGAGTCGGGAGAGGGGCAGGTGTGCAGCTGTCTCAATGTTTGGAAATTTCCGGCACGGGGTCTGTGCCTTGGGTCCAGGAGGACGGCTCCTCCCTTCCCCCTCCCCCGGAAGAGAGAGAGAGAGAGGCGCAGAGTCTGGGGTGGGCAAGGGGGCAGCGGGCAGGCCTGACCCAGAGACGTCTGCGGGCCAGACTAGGTGCGAGGGAAAGAGATTTCAGATCTGTGCTTCCACGCCAGCCTGCCAGCCAGCCAGCCAGCCAGCCACCCATCAGGTCCGGGCCAAGCTGGGGGAGGGTTACATGGCCGTAGCGTGGGCTGACGAATAAGGGTCTATGCCAGTCTTGGTCATGCCCGGGAAGAGGATGTAGGCGACAGGGGGCTGCAGGGTAGAGGCGGACCAGGCAGTACAGTTACAGGGCACCACGTAGCCCGGGTTGGTGGGGGACGGGTGAGTGTGCGTGTGCTGGCTGGGGCAGCCGAGGCTGCCGAAGGCGCCGTTCTGATAGCCCAGGGTGGACGCGTAGGGCAGAGCGCCGGTGGCCAAGGTGTGGGGCACTTCGCCCATCTTCTGGATGGCGCCGGAGCTAAACTGCGCGGGGTCCAGCAGGGAGTAGGGCGCCGAGGCCGGCGGCAAGAAGGCCCGGGCTTTCTCGGGCGAGCTCAGGAGGCCGTCGGAAGCCCCCACGGGCAGGCCGGCCGCCTTGAGGGGGTCCGTGTCGCCCAGGTAGGGCAGGGGGAAGACATACCTGTCCTTCTTGAGCAGGTTCTTGGGCTTCCGCCGAGGCCGGTACTTGTAGTCCGGGTGCTCCTTCATGTGCTGGGCGCGCAGCCGCTTGGCCTCGTCGATGTAAGGCCGCTTCTCGGCCTCGGACAGGAGCTTCCACTCGGCGCCCAGGCGCTTGCTGATCTCCGAGTTGTGCATCTTGGGGTTCTCCTGGGCCATCTTGCGCCTCTGGCCCCGGGACCACACCATGAAGGCGTTCATGGGCCGCTTGATGTGGTCCGAAGGTTTGGACATGGTCCCGGCTGGGCGGGCGGACGGGCGGGCGGGGGCGGGGAAGGCAGGGGCCCTGCGGGGCGAGCCTGGGCGCGGCCGGCCGGCTGTCTTTCCGTCCGTTCGTCCCGAGCCCCGGGGACTCTGAGCTGGCCCCCCTCGCCTCGGAGCCCCCCGCAGAAGGGAGAGCAGAGGGAAGAGCCGAGCCTTGCAAAGTTTTCAACTGATCATGCCAGTCCCGGCACCCAGGCAGCCCCCGGGGGGCCGGAGGGCGGGAAGGGGCAGCGGGGAGAAGAGAGCCCTCGGCCCCGCGGGCACCAGCGACGGGGGCCCCGGCACCGGAGTCTTGGGGTTAAGTGGCCAGGTGATTTTTTTTTTTTTTTTTTTCTGGCGAGGGTGGGAGGCTCCTCCTTCTCTCCCTCTTCACCTTCGCCTTCCTCTCGTTCCCGTCCTTTCCCCCGGGCTGCTCTGGCCGTGGCTCTCCCCCACCCCTGCCGGTGGCTTCTCCCGGCGCTGCCGTGCCTGGCACTGCACCTGGCCGAGAATGCGGGGAGGCTGGTGAACCGCAGCCAAGAGCGGCGAAGTTCAAAGGCGAGGTGGGCCGGGACCGCACGCACTCTGACATAAGCGCGGGGCGGCGACTCCCCAACCTGGGCGCCAATCAGCGGCGGGGAAGGCGAAGGGGGCGCACCTGCCAGCTCGCCACCGGCGGAGGCCGGAGCGTCCCCGGTGGGGGCGGGGAGAGGTGCGGGGGACAGGGAGCCGAGCCGAGCAGGGAGCCCGGGGGCTCGGGGCTCCGGCGGCGTCACGCTGTCTCTGCCCGGATGGCAAAACTCTCCCGCCGGCCGCGTCCTCTTCCTCGGTCGTTCCAAAGGGAACCGGTGCCTCCGACGCGAAGATCCAGCGAGCCGTCAGCAAAGGCGGCCAGCCTAGGGCGCAGGAGATAGACAGGACAGCCTAGTCACCCGAGGCGGAGACAGCACCCCGGCACACACACACACACACACACACACACACACACACACACACACACACGGCAAAGATCCCTGGGAGAGGAAAACGATGTAGCAAACTCAGGGCAAAACAAAACAAAACAAAACAAAAATAAACTTTTGGCGCCAGAACCTCTGCTGTGCTTTGGTCTCTTGCTCCCAGGTCGGCGTTGGCCGCCACCACCTGTGCCCCAGGATGCTCGGGGCCCCTGGGCTCCGAGCGGAGGCCGGGATGCTTCCTGGCTTTGCAGAGGTTTTGAGTCCTGATGGGTGACACCTTAACGCTACGACACCTCTTCACTTTGGGGGCCCTTGACGCTAGGACTCTTGGCTGAGTGCGAAGGGTGTGGGGGGCTGAAATCGGCGGGCAGGGGTCTATGGCGATTCTCATTTCTTTACGCCGTTGTTGTTAGTCGGTTTTAAACTCCCAGCTTTCCTCAGCGGCCCGCACTGGATGGAAGCGCAGAGTCGCAGGCGGGGTGCGGGGGTCTTCCTGCCGCCCGTAGCCGGGAGCCTCGGGCTGTACCCTCTCAGCTCGGCTCGATTTTTCCCAGGGTGCCTTTCCCCATCCAGCGAGGATGGGGGCTCGTTTCTGAGTCAGCTGAGCATTCTTCGGGTAAAGAGGACGAAATAACCCTCGGAGCCAACCTGCGTGCCTGTTTCCTTTGAATAATTGCCTGGCCGACGTGAAATGCCCTTGGGGGAAATATTTATTAAATGGAAACCATTGTCCCGGGTCCTGAAGGACCCGAGTGTGTTCCGGGCTTATTGGCTTTTGCACCAGCCTCTCCCGGGAGGACAGACCAGAAACGCACACAACTCAGCTACCAGAAGCCGCGGGAGGGGGAGGTGGCCAGCAAGCGAAGGGGCAGGGAGGGAGGGTCTTCCTTTTTTTTTTTTTTTTTTTTTTTTTTAATGTAACTATGGTGTTTGGAGGAGAGAATCTACTTCCGCTTCCTATGATGGCAAAAACTTATGGGGGGGGAGGGTCCTCACAGCTTTAAGGCTGATCTTCATGGCGCGGGGTTATTCCCATTTTACAGATTAGGAGTAACCATAGGGAGAGCTGGGTTTGGTCTGGATTCCCCCAGACTCAGCTGGAGCCCCCGCTTCCCTGCGAAAACTCCTACCTCCGGCCTGTTGTAAAGAAGCTGCACAACCTCGGCAGACTTCCCTAGTGTCCCCTGTCCCTTCGCTGCCAGCTTCTCTCGGTCCCTCTCCCTTTCCCCTTCTCTTCCTCCGGGCCCTCCTCCACACACAACCTCCAACGGAGTCGTGTGGGGAGAAGTACATTTCAGCGCACTTCCAGGAGAATATCAACGCCCAGAAGCCAACTTCTGCTGCGTCCCTCAACTTGCTGCTCTGGGGCCTCGCCAGGGATCTGAGATCCGCAGATTCGAACCTGTAACTGAGCGGTGGTGGCTGCTTTGGAAAGAAATAGTCACGTTTGCAGAGTGAGGACTCACCAGCCCCACTTGGAGGTTTAGGTTGCTGCAATACAACTTCTTGGGACGTATCTGAAACAGCATTCCAGCCCCGTCTATTCCCACTTTCAAGTCCTCTCGGTTCTTCTTTCTCCTCCTGTAGATGGTTCTCTCCTCCAGCCCTAAGTTGGAACCCAAGAGCTATCCGCAATTCAAGAGCTATCCATCTCCAGAAGAGTACTTAACACAATGTGGGCAAGCTGGTGGGGGGGGTATTAGATTCACTCAAGACCCCTTAGCCTGAAGGGCAAGGATTCCGGTGATCTCCAGCCCCGAAGCCGAGACCTCATTCCCCAGGGCTCATCTCCAGGGAGGGCAGAACCAGCAGTTTGGGTCAGAGCCAGACAGGCACTGGGACGCAGGTCATCTAAACAAAGCTTCTGCTTTCCTGAAGTCTGAAATTCTGGCCTCAAGCAGGAATTCCAGTCTCCAGGGACGGAGGCGCCCCTCTCAGCAAACTGTGCCCCACTCCTCCTGTGTGGCCTCGCACAGTTGCCTAGAAAACCCACGCTCTCGGTATGGGCCTCTTTATTCCACTCAGTTGCTCGAGGACTTGGTGTACCAGCTGGGGAAACCCTGAGCTTGAGATTCTAAGTCAGTGAAAGGGCTCTGAAGTCCGGAGCCAGTCCTCTCCTCATGAGCCTCTTCTGCTGGTGTTCCCTGCCAGGCGCAGGCTCCGGCACTCTCCTGGGCCTCTGTTGCCCCAAGGAAGCGCTTTGGAGCGACTCCTTCGCACACCCCAGAAATCTGGCCTCCGGGCTGTCGCCTTCAAGGGGGCCTTCTTTCCCCAGCTTGGGCTGTACTCCATCACACAGACTGTGTCAAGCGCCCTTCCCTAGGGTCTGGTGCATCCCTGTGGTGTCAGGGGCTTTGTTGGGCGGAAGCTGTGTATCTACCACCAGGAACTCAATCTCAGGGTTCAGAGAAAATTGGGAAGGTTTTCTTCTGCCCGGGGCCAGGGGAAACTTTCCCCGACGGGTGGTTTTCCACTAGCACCAGTGGACACGAAACTTCAAAGGCAGCCATGTAGGGCCTTATCCTGTCGGACCTGCGCGCACCCCGCCTGTCCTTCGAGTTCGCTCTCCTGCCTCTGCTGGCTCCACGTGGATGGGCTGAAGTTAACTGCTCCGAGGCTTAAGGACTGAGAACCGCAGAGCGCAAACAGGAAGGTGCACAGATCACGACTTGGAAAACGGTGCTGGGGAAGAGCAGAGCTGGGCTCGCAACTCACCGCAGGAACTGGTTTTAGGAGAAACTACGAGAAAATCGCGAGCACTGAAGGCATGAGATCTCGGCGCATTCTTTCTTGTCTTTAAGCTCATAATGTGGGAGCTTTTACGAATGTAGAGGCAAGTAGGTGCTTAGCGACAAAAACATCGGGGGTGATAAAGTGATCACTGGAAATGACGAACTTTGGCCAACTCGTACATTTTAAGTTGTCTTATCAAAATGAAATACCTGGCACCCTTTCCTCCACGTCCCACTTTCTCTATTCTAAAATTCAGGGTCCCCAGAAGAACCCAGGGCTCTCGTTTAATTAACTAAGGCACTTTTGCAAAGCTGGGTTCTTCTCTTCAGAACTCAGTTATCTTGAAGTTTTCCTTCAGTTATCTTGAAATTTCGTTCTCAGCACCACACTGGGGCTGAGCAGAAGGGAAGGGCTTGGCTCCACACCAGCGCATGGTCAGTGTCCCGGGTACTTATCTGTTGCTATGTAAGATGCCCAAAGCTAAGAGGTGTCGTCTTTAATTGCCAACAAGAAGCAGAGGAGGGAAGGCGGGCACCGGAATGGCACTGCTTGGAGAAGCATAACAAATCTGGGTGAAGTTGGCCGTACCCATTGTCTCGGACTTGTAGTTCCCATATAAGGTTTGGGTTTTATTGTGAGTATACTGGGAAGTCATAAGAATAAAGACACACCACGATTACATAACAGTAATCTTCAAGAATCACCCACAAAAGCAGAGGCAATTGTACTTATGACACAACATAGCTTCCAATATGGGCCAGAAAGCTTTAGATGTGGACTGCCAATTTTAGCCTTGGGATCAGCTGCTTAATCATGCCTTGAAGGGAAGGAGACCCAGCCTTTGCCTCTAGAAACCTGGGATTAAAGCTGTTCACAATTATTACGCAAACACTTACGAGCAGAAGTTCCTGACTGCCAAGTACAGTTCTACTTCCCAGAGGGCAGCCTAGGACCTTGAAGTTGATCCTTCCTGGGGAAATTTAGTTAGCATCGCCCCAGCCCAGCTTTGTGCATGTCAGCCTGTGTACACTCAGCAAGCACTCTGCCCACTGTTATCTCCTCAGGTGGCACTTCTTGTTTCTCTAACCTAAAGGCCAAAGAGCTTCTACATGCCTCTGCTTTGGGTGTTACTGTCCCCATTTTATGATGGAGCCCTTGATTGGCTTTGAATCATAAACAATAGTCTTCAAGGCTCTGTTTGTCTAATGCATTTGGCCAAGTCATTGGAGCATACATTCTCTTGCCAGTTTTATCACAAATGACTCACTGCAGAGGAGAAAAACAAACTCTGGCAACAAGCCCCAGTCAAGGGTCATAAGGGCAGCTCAGCTCTTTGTGGTACCTGCCTCTGCCCCCAGCTGGAACAGCTGGGGATGGTAGGGCAGTTAGCAGTTCTGAGACATACTGTGTTCAACACACTTATTTCCCATCCCCGTTTTCGTTATCATTATTATTAATTTCACTTTTAGTTGTTCTGAAGAACAATGCTTAACAATTTATGTAATAAAAAGTCATGCAAGTATTTGCCGTGTGAGCTGATGGCTAAACAGAAAGACTGTAAAAGCTCAAGTCCTAAGGTTGTCAGTGTTACCGTAAGACTCTAGGTAAATGGCTAAACTTTTTGTTTCACCTTTCAAATCTACAAAAGGGGGATAATGAAAGATAGCACTCCTATAGTTACCTTCCAGTCCCTGAATTCATTATGTATTGCTATGTTGCAATCACTCCAAATTTTAGTGATTTTTTTTTTAAGCAACAGAAACTTGTTATGTCATATGGTATATGAGGGTGAAGAATTGAGGAGCCACTTTGCTGGGAAATTCTGACTCATGGTCTCTTAGGAGGGAAAGACTCATGTTGCCCAGTTCTAGTCATCGGTGGACTTGACTGAGCTGGAGTATCTACATCGAAGCTTCTTCATGTGGCTGGCTATTTGCAGGAGGCTTTTTCCTTTCATGGAAGTCTGTCCTTAAAGATGATTCATTACACAGTGACTCAGAGTAACCAAGACAGGAGCCTAGTACTCTGGACAAGGGTGTTCAAATCACAGATAAAGGACAACTCAGTGGTGTTAGTATGAAAACACCGTTGGTGCTGCCTACCACAGACCTCAGCTGGAGAAGAACAGGGTGGGGGGCGGGAGGGTTGGGGGCGGAGCTTTGCAGGTAGCAGCTCTACAACTCTGGGTCACAGTTGCTGGTGTTGCCTCTTCCTGACATGACCAGAGGCAGCTCATAGAAAAACTGCACAGAAAACACCCCTTAGGGCTCTGACTCCCTCCACCTCATCTTCTTGCTCCCACCCACCATCCGTAGGTAGTTCTAGTATCGTGTTTGTTGTTGAATTGACAAAAGCTTAGGTTATTACACCTTTGCACGTGTTCATAGTTGGGCATTGTAGTTTTTCCAACTATTTTCCCTTTTCTACTTTCTATCACTGGCTGCTTTTCCACTTGGTTTGCTGTTGCTGATTCTCTCCATAGTGTCTTACACAATTTTCTACGGGGCCAGTGTCTTAGCCTGTCAGGCAAGAAGGTATTACTGACTGGGAAACTTGTAATTAACCAAAATGCATTCCTCACAGTTCTGGAGGCTGGAAGTCTAATATCAAGATGCTGGCATCCATAAAGTGTCTTCTTGTGAAATCATAACACAGTATTGGCATCATAAGTAGATGGGGGAGAAGAGAAAGAGGTGGAAAGAGCAAAAAAAAAAAAAAAGAGGGAGAGAGAGAGAGAGATACTTTTATGAGACTGTATCTCCAACCAAGGACCATGTGTGGATATAACCTAGAGCTACTTAGGTTTTTAATAGCCTTTCCTTATTCTCAAGGGAAATATTCTCCAAGATCCCTCAGTGGATACCAAACTGAGGATTGTACTAAACTCTGGGTATGTTTGTGTTTCCTTCATACACATATCTATGGTAGAGCTTAATTTGAGAATTAGGCACTGTAAGGTAACAATAACAAACTAAGTAGAAAATCCATTACTAGGACAGCAAAATAGTCATTTATTAAGTAAATCTATTAATTAAGACTAGTTCTGCCTGGCATGGTGGAACACATCTTTAATTCTAAGCACATGGGAGGAAGAGGCAGGTGGATCTCTGAGTTGAATGGCTTGACATTTCATCATAATATTTATAATGCATTGCAAATCAGAACTGGAGAATTTATGGTTCTAGAAATTTCCATTCAGTATCTTTGGAGCATGAATGACTGTGGTAAATGAAACCATAAAATGTGGAACTATGGATAAAGGAATACTGCTGTAATGAATCCACTCTCAAGTACAACATGAAGGCTTTGTTCTCCTGGCCCAATCCCTCTTTAATGACTTCACAGAGGTCTAAAGTGAGGAGACAGGGGGAACAAGAGAGGGGTCATAGCAGTGTCTGGCTTCTCCGTGGGTTCTAGCTATCTGAGTTCCAGCAAACACCGTAACCACAGTTACCAATCTCCTCTCCTCAGCCCGGTACATGCTTCTTTATTCTTGTTCTTCCTAAAGCAACGAAGGAACTCCTGTGTCTAAAAGGGTCCTACCTACCAGTCTGGAGGACCTGGTATCTTCTATAGGTTACAGGAGAGAACCTGAGCTTGTACTTGGGCACAAGTTTAATTATGAGCCAAACCGGGCAAGCTTGTTTGTCTAGCTGGCAAAGGACTAGCAGGAGTCGATGGAGGAACTGGAATGGAAAGAAAGGGGTCTAACTTTACCGGTCTTGTCCACAGGGGTTTAAATTGGATTAGTGAGGCAAGGCTGAAATTTGAGAAGAATTTGGAAGAGGCCATAATAGGCACGAGCTGCAGTTCTAACCCTTCTCTTGTGTAGATACTGTATATGTATAACTGTACCTAATCTATGTATCACAAGCCTGGGAAGGAAGAGTCGCCATTATTTTTTCCTGTTTGAAGGTTAAGAAAAATTGGTAGACAGGACATGTCTAAAAGTCACAGGTCAAGAGGTCAGTGAGTTAGGGTTGCACTCAGGTGCTGCTCTGTTCTCGCTGCACTGTGTATAACCCTGTGTGAAAGCGGGTGGTACCCAAGCTGGACAGAAGCGGAAGTCTGCCTTGACCAGGGGACTAGACCCTCTTTCTTTCTTTAAAACAAAACAAAACAAAACAAAACAAAACAAAACAACCAAGCCAACAAAGGAAGATCTTTTAGGCTGAAGGAGGCATTCATGGGAAAACTGTACAGATGGGGGAAAGGACACAGAAATTGGGAAAAGGGAAATGGTGCGATAAACCAGACCCTAATTATTCTGGATGCCAGGATGAAAGACAACATGCCAGACAGGCAATCGAAGTAGCGTATTCGGATATGAAGAGTAAAATTGCAAATGAAATATATGACATCCATAGAGTCTTACATAGCTAGGTGGAGATGGGAAGAAATGAAATGATGTAGTACATTTTAGCTGTGCTTACTTATTCTGAGTAAGAGCTACTGTTGATATAATATTTATTTTAATAAATCCTCCCAAATTCTTAACTTTTTTTCCCCATAAGGAGGAGTCTGCTGATAAGAACTTATTTTGGAAGCGGTTGTAGTTTTAACCAGATATATCTTTGTACTTCCTGGCTACAACTATTTTTAGGTCTGTACTGAGGACACTAAAACGGATTGATTCTCACATTCACCTATGTTCAAAAGTGAAATCTGTAGAATAAATTTAGTAATGATTAGCCTGGATTACAAATCAGGGCAGCCCATTCATATTTCATGGATTATAATACAGGAGCTAATCTCAACCCCTGTGCTTCATTGTGTTTACACTGGAATTTTTTTTCTTTTTTAAATGAATTTTTGTAGTAGACACGAGATACTGTTGCCCTGGAATGGCTCCGTCTCTTCTGCATGTGCATGCCTCTGGGCCAGGATTGCTGGTTAAGCCTGTGTGTACTTAAGCCTGCTCCACCACAGTGTGAGACTGAAATATTCATCTAAAGATGTCTAAAAGGAGGTCAGACTTATTCTACATGGAAAGATGGTTTTGAGTTGAGTAAGCAGGTTAAATCCTAGCAATTCTTTTGTGGTTCCAGTGTGTGGCATAAAATTTCCTTCTCGTTTATGAGTCCTTAACTTATTAACTGAGTGTCTTAGGGTTTCTATTGCTGCAAAGAAACAGCACGACTGAAAAGCAAGTGAGGGAGGAAAGAGTTTATTTAGCTTACACTCCTGTTCACTTCTGTTTATCACTGGTGAAAGTCAGGACAAGAACTCAAGCAGGGCAGGACTCTGGAGGCTGGGACTGATATAGAGGCCATGGAGGGGGCACTGCTCACTGGCTTGCTTCCCATGGCTAGCTCAGGCTACTTATAGAACCACCAGGACTACCAGGTCAGGGACAGCACCACCCACTATGGGCTGGGCCCACCCCCATTGGTCACTGATTGAGAAAATGCCTTACAGCTGGATCTCATGTGGGCATTTCCTCAACTGAGCCTCTTTCCTCTCTGATAATTCTAGCTTGGGTCACAAGTTGACACACAAAACTACAATTACTAACACAAAGCCCAAGACCCACAGTGCTGGCTGTGCAGTCAAATTATTTCCCCTATACTTTCTTACTATTTGGCATTGATTTTCATTTTTACCATTTCCTGGAGTTGCTTGTTGAAATTAATACTAGTCATGAATTTGAAAGCAGGCAGTGATCAGCTCTGGCCAATGAAAGCTGGGGCTTGGGGGAAGGGTTTTCTTGATGCAATAGATGTGCACAAGAGGATGGTATCAAGTTATTCTGTTTGCCAGCATGTCTCCATCACTTAAACACTGCAGTGAGGCTTCCCTCCGAGGAGAAAGATCATGTCAATGAGACGAGGGTGGGAAATGGTCAGAGAGGAGCATCTAGTTTCTTGACACCATCATTGAGTCACCGAATTATTTCTTTTGGTGCGATGCCAAATCCTGTGAAAATGAAGCAAACCTTCTACCTTCGCTACCCAGAGCTGGACTCAGCTGGGTTTATACAGCAATGGCTTCCCTTGCTTATGCAAAAGCAGGAGCTCCTTTGGTAAGCACATCTGTTTTCTGCTCAGCTACACTGCATCTTCACTATACTTGAGTATAGTAAAATTGTGATTATTTTTACTGAGCAGTTTATTTGGGCTGGCGTCTGCTTGCTGTATAAATAGCAAACCAGAAGAAATAGAAATGGCCTGTGTTTAGTTCCTTCCCATAACGATGTTGGGGCAGCAGAAACCGCTCCGCCTCTACAGATTCTAGGGGACATGTGATCTCCAGTGGGGCTGGGGCTGTTCCTCCGGCTTCTTTCCTGGGGCTGCAGGGCTGACACTTACCTGTGCTGCTGTTGGCAGTCCTGGAGGCTCCCTCTGGCTGCTTGGCAGTCTTTCCCCTCACCTGTTGTTCTGACTGCACACCCTTCAGTGATGCTTCAAGAGTCCAGCCCCCTAAAGTCCAGCTGGCCCATTGGCAGATCTCTCTTAACCTTTTCACACCCAAACTTGGTCAGTTCCCTCCACCCTCATCTTTTCTTTCTCTCTTGTGTGAGAGAAAGAAGGTCTTTCCTGTCACCGCATCGTTCCTTTACCTTGTTCCAGGTCATGTTGACACATCTTTCAAGGAGATTTTAATCCTACAGATGGATACTGGTTTCTCTTGTTTGGGGGCAAAAGCTTCCTGAGGTAGTTCCTCAAGCCATCATCTTGTGGTCCCCTTTTCTTTACAAAATATTACTTGGACTTTGCATCTCGGGAGCTGAGATGGTCCCTGTGGTGATCCGGAAATAGCAGGTACGGTTCTGGGTGTCTCATGGAAAGCCTTTGCCTTTGGAGTCGTCCTTGCACCTCCAGACCCAGTGTCCCGCATCCATTCTCTCCTCCCAGTTGAAGTGGCAAAGGCAGTTGGGCCTTCCTAATTGCAAATCCTCTACTGTCCCTCAAGATTCAGTGCTTTGCATCGAATACTCTTCAGAGGCTTGGGACTGATAGCTTAAAGGATGTCTTCTGGATTGTTGGAGACTTGTCTTCTGCTCTGGACTCTTCCTAACTGCAGCCTTGTTTCTGTGCACAGTGCGTATTTCCCTATGGGGACTGAACATTGCCTTTTAATCCTTCCATCCGAAGTGCAAGTTGCTTTGCTTCCACATTGCATCTCCTTGCTTTTTCCTTCTCTAAACCAGCGACGTAACCATCCTTCCTTTTTCCCTCTTTTACCCATAAGCTGCCAACTATAAGCCATAGTTAATCATTTTTAGTTGCCACTTACTTATCCTCCTTGCTGCTTTCTTATCTAAGGCTCTTACCACGTGACACCTAGGCTTTGTTTCTAGCCATTCTGCACAATGGCTGGGTCTCTATTTAAAAACCGCTCAACGCTCCCTTGTTCACACTGCTGACTGTGATAACACTGTTTTTCAAATGTGGACAAGGTGTCCATTGCTTGCCTGGCTCTTAGAGCAATGTCCAGCTGGTTTTTGCTGGTGTCCCTTTGGTTGGATGGAGGACATTTACTTCTTTGAACCTGACCCTCCCACCCCTGTAATACGCATTATTGTCATGTGCTCTTTAAGCGCGCTGAAACTGGACTCTGTGTGAAAACGCCTCTTTTGTTCTAGACTCCAGCATGTTGATTTAAAATGTTTTTTAAAAGACCAGGCTGAACCCTTAACTCACCCTGATAGTGAGAGATGAAAACCACCAACAGGTAAAGGAATTAAAAACATTGTAGCTTTGAGAAGAGATAAAAGATGAGCCATTTTCAACATAGGCTACCATTGTTTCACATGGCATACAATATCTGCGGTCATGATGAAAGGCCAGAAGCTCATCCATGGAGAAGACATGTTGCCTGGGCATCTCCCAGTGAGGAAAGCCGGCACACTGCTCCCAGCAGGGCTTGGCTTGCCATTCCTGCTGGAGGTGTTAAGTGCCTGATTTGATGAAGTTTTGCTGTTGACCTGTTGCTTCTGTCTGTCTGGTACTTGGTCTTCATTTCTTTACTCTTGCTTGGTACATGCTTGACAAACTCACTCATCTGAAACAGAAATCATGGCTGTCAGAGCTCATGCTCCACACAGGGATGTTAGCTTATGCTTTCGACACAATTTAACCTGCTCCTAGTACTGGTTGCCCAACATTCTTCCCCCTAATATAACTGAATTTCATCACCTTCCCAAGTGTCTCCTTTGTCCCACTTCTTCCTCCTCCTCCCTTTTCTTCCCCAGATCTAACCTTGACTCGGGGGACAAAAAAAAAAAAAAATCTCTCTGGAAAAAAAATGCCCTCCCTCATGAATCTTTTTATTTTAGGCACTTGGTTTTTGTTGTTGCCTAAAGCAAACAACGATTACAACCAAGTGCCTAGAAAATAGGAAAAAAGACTTAAAGACACCTGTGAGAGGGAAGGGAAGAGAAAAGACAACATCCTGAAATGCGGGGACAGTCACTCAGGGGAGCAGTCTTCCTAGGAGGAGTCAATATTAGTTTCCGAGGTCATAACACAGAGAAAGCGATGACTTCCCCGGAGGTTGATACGATGATGAAAAGGAAATACCATTCAAGCAATACACTTGGCTTGGAGCAAAGATAAAGAATTGCTATTTCCTCGTTGTTTCTCTCCCTTCCAAGAGACCTCTAACACTTGTCCTGAAGCTATACCTATTTAATCTGGACATTCCTTTGTCCAGACCTGAGTCATATCCCACTCAAGCTGTAAAAGAGGTTGGAGATATTAGTCTTTGTTTAAGCACCTATGCGATATTCCAAATATTCTGTACCTTGGTTACCAACACAGTATCAAATATAAGTTGTATCTCATGAAGTGGGCCTTAAGTCAGATCAGAAATTGGTTGGTTCCTCCCACAGACTTTGTGCTTATCCTACAAGCTTTGTGCCCAGCATATCTTGCAGGAAAGATACCAGTGGACCAAAGGGTTTGTGGCTGGCTTGGTGTTTATGCTTCTCTTTTGGTAGCCAGCAGAGTACCTTCCTGTACCAAAGAAACTAGAATGTAGGAATAAAGGTTCTATGTAGACACCAGCTTGATTTCCCATGTTCAGTGAGTCATGTAGGCATTGTCTTCAGCAATGGGCCTTTGCTGTCAGTTTGTGGAGAGCAACCTAACCTGTCTCCTAACAGAAGAATGGATTTAAAAAATGTGGTGCATTTACACAATGGATTATTACTCAGCTGTTAAAAAAAATGACATTGTGAAATTTGTCGGTAAATGGACAGAACTAGAAAAAAAAAATCATACTGAGTGCGATATTCCAGATCCAGAGAAACAAATGTGGTATGTGTTAGCTTCTATGTGGGTATTAGCTGTTAAGTCAATGATAACCAAGCTATAATCAGTAGGACCTCAGAGGGCAGGTATACAGTAAGGGACTAGAGGATACAGATAGACCTTGTTAGGAAAGAAAAAATAAAATAGAGAGTTATGAATGGATGGTGGGGGCTGGATGTGAAGATCACGTAGGGAAGGGGAGGGGAGAAGGGAATAAGTAAAAATATGGGGCTGGAGAGATGGCTCAGATGTTAAGGGCACTGACTGCTCTTCTAGAAGATCCAGGTTCAAAGTCCAGCAAGTTGTGGCAGCTCACAACTGTCTGTAACTCCATGATCTGACACTCACATACACATACACACAGGCAAAACACCAATGCACATAATATAAAGGTAAATTTAAAAAAAGAAAAAAAAGTAAGGGAATATGGAGAGACAGCTAAAATTAAGGGCCATTTGAAGGGTAGTATGGAAACCTAATACAGTAGAAGCTTCCTAATGCATAATATAATATAAAGATATTATATTTTATATATACATATATACATACTATATATATTATATATATTTCTTAAAATGTATGCACACACACAGATATCTGTGAAGGTGATCTAAATAAAATCACCAAATAATAGGGAAGACAGAGTCCCAAATGGCTATCTCTTCTCAACAAATGACGTTCCAGTACCTGGAATAGGTTACAGCTGATTGAGCTGTTGGCAAAAGGGAATCCCAAAAGAAACCCAGGCTACTGCCAAGACAATCTACCTTTTAAAAAATGTGCTACCAGACAGTTTTTTCAAAGTGATGGGAAAGTAATGAAGGCACTCCTTACCCTGGTCAAGGGGTGTACATCTCCTTTTTGTGCTTTGCTAACGAAACCCACCGTTTATTCCATAATCTCTAAGTGGCAAATATAGGCTCCTTCGCATTCAGCTGGTTGTGGAAATGAGACCAGTAGACTTCACATAAGAGAACACCTGACTGAGGGCTTCGGGAATGATTCTCTTCCTTCTTGAAAAGGGAAATTTTACTGTTGTCTCTCATACACCTCCTCAAATGTTCTGCCCCTCTCTCATGGCAACCTTCTCTGTGTACACCTGTGCCAGCGTGCGGGGGCCCTGTGATAAGGTCTCCATGAGGCCCAGAGCTGTTCTCACTTCTGTCCCGTGGCTTCTCTGACTCCTCAGCCTTAGAATGTTGTGGCCGCTGGAGTCTGCTCTTCTTCAACATGAGCTGGAGCAGTGAGGAACATCCCTTCTGAGGCACCTTGACTGCTACATGGTCTGAGGTGACAATCCCCTTTTTTTCCTGAGCAGAGCGTTACAAACATTTTGTGAGAAAGTCTCCATTGATGGGGCACTATTAGCCTACAGCGCTGGCCATGTCAACAATGCGCTCCTTCACTGGCTTTGCCTCTCTGTTTCATTGCTCATGCCCTAGAGCTCTATTCTGTGGTACAGAATAATCACATCCTCTAGTTAGCCGCTTGCCTCTGCCTGTGCGGAATGCTTTGCCTTAAGACAGCTCAGCGGTTAAAGACATTGTTCTTCCAGAGGTCCTGAGATCAAGTCCCAGCAACCACATGGTGACTAACAGACACCTATAATGTGATCTAATGCCCTCTCTGACGTGCAGGTGTATGTGCAGGTAGAGCACTCACATACATACACACATACATATATAATAAAAAATCGAAAAATCAGCTTAGAGAATGGGGAGGGCATTTTCTCTTTCTCTCCACCATCCTCTCACCTATACTCCTTTTCTCTCTTTCCCTCTTATTCTATGGGGATCAGTTATGTGAGACATCAGTGGCCAACTTGTGAGCATCAGAGAAAATAAGAAGAATCCGCTCAAAGCCGCAAGCCACTGGGCCAATTTTGTTGGAATCATCTACTTCGAGCGTTTCTGTTGTGTGAGAAAAAAAAAATGAACAGAATTGTCTAAACTGGTTTTAGCATTTGTAGTTGAACATACACGGACAGCATAACACCCACAAATCTGTCTTATTTTAAATGATTGTAAAATCCTATCATATATAAATGTCTGTACGCATGTATGTGTGTATGGATATATAATATACATATATACGTATATTCACCAGGCTTTTTTCAAATCATGTTAGTAAAGTAGAAATTCTCTTAAAAGGTGGAGTGGGAGTTATTATTTGCTTGCCCAATGTCTATTTCTGGTCACTGTGTAATGAAGCCCCATCTTGACTTCCAAGCCTGCACCCCTTTCCCATGGGGCCACATGCCCAAGGGAATGCCAACCCTACTCTCACCTCCAGAAATAAGTCTGTTCTTCTCCATTCATGGCCAGATACATGTTCTCAAGATATATCCCACCGTGAAGAGTCCTGTGACCTATGTAAGATTTAATCACTTGCCATCATGACAAAATCAATGATTTGTGATGTGAGTAAAGTAAAGAAATGCCACAAAGTAATAAAGCCATCCAACCAAACCAAACCCCTCAAATCACATATATATTTAAAAATAATTTTAAGTATTTACTTTGTTATTTATGTGTATATGCCATATGTGTGTGTTGGTGATGGTAGAGGCCATAAGAGGGAGCAGGATCTCTCCCCGCAACCCACAGTTGGAGTTACAGGCAGTTCTGAGCTACCTGATGTTGGCTGGAGTCTCTCCAGCCCTAGTGTTTGGATTCTAAGGAGGTGGAAATCTCTGCAGGCACTTAGAGCTAACATGTCTGGTTTCCATAAGATTCAAGGGCACAAGAATAAGAGCGGGAGCACCATATCTGTCTGGCAAGGACACGAAGCTGTCCTTCAGGAGGTCACTTAAGAAGACTCAGAAGATTCGCTCTACAGGGGGCCAAACCTGGGCGCATGGGCCTGGAGGAAAGAGGACAGTGATGCGCCAATGAGGGATGGTGCAGAAACTACTGTAAGGCTGGAACAAGGAAGGCCAGGAAGTACTCATGTCATTTAGAGCAGTAGTTCCTAAACACAAGCCAGGTTCTCTGTGGGAAAGTGAAAAAGAAAGGATAATGCAGTGAGTCTTCCATATTTGAAATTTAAAGTGTAAATCTTCAGGGAAATGCAAATTGAAATCAGAATGAGCTATCACCTTGTATCTGTTAAGATGGCTATTTAAAAAATAAACAGTAGATAACTGTTGGCAAGAATGCACATAAAAGAGATCTTGTATCCCGTTGATGGGGTTGTTAGCTAGCATGTTGTAGAAAACAGTGTGTTGGTTCCTCAAAAAATTTAAACAAACATAAATATATATTTATAAATAATATATTTATCTATTTATATTATATATATTTATAAAAGTGTCCTTATGTACCATGAATACAAATAGTAAAGTTTTTAAAAAGTAAAATTAAAACTTAGTAAAATAGAGCTAACATCACATCCAGTAATCCCCATTCTGAGCATAAATACCAAGGAAACGGAATCAGTACATTTTGAAGAGCTGTCTGCATTTTCATGGTTAATGGAGCAATATTTATAACAGACAAGACACAGAACCAACTTATGTACCCATCAACTCATGAGAAAACAAGACTGTGGTGTGGAGGATGTGATGGCATGGACTTGTAGTCATAGTGCTGGGGAGAGAGAGACAGGAGGATTCCTAGAACTGCTAGTCTCGCCTAATTGGCTCTAGGCCAATGGGAGACCCTGTCTCAGAAGGGATGGATGGTGTTGCTTAGGGTGACACCATACACGTGAACAGACCCATTCATGTGTACATCCCATAATCATTCACAAAAACAGGGGTGAACATGGGGAATGTTATGTTAGATGTAATTAGTAGGTATGGAACTACAAACACAGTATGATCATATATTTGATATATATTTCTGAATATATATATATATATCCCAGAACATGGGAGACTGAGGCAGGTGTATCTCTGAGTTCCAGGCCAGCTTGGTCTACAGAGCAAGTTCTAGGACAACCAAGGCTACATAGAGAAACCCTGAAGAAAAAAAAAAAAGAGATTATAATTGCATCATTTCTTTCTTCTGTTTCCTCCTTCCAAGCCCTCCCATAAAGTCTTCCTTTCTCTTTTCCAAATCTGTCTTCTTTTTTCATTAATTGCAAATATGCATATTTTATTTGCCTATAAAAAAGTGCATTTAAATTATAGCATTAGATTTCATCCAGTCTTTAAATGTATACATATCTTTGGTTTTGATAAAGCAGAAATATGAGTTATTTTTTTAAAGCTTTGATGTATCGGAAATACAAATAAGTTAAAAATTTCTTGTTAGCACCATGCTTTTTTTTAAAAAAAAAACTATTCTCATGTATTTTTTTTCATGTGATTTTTCTGTAGTTGTGCTGTGCCACATACAGGAAGTTCTATCCTGGAGCACACTGGGAGCTTGACCAAGAATTTCACGTTCAGTTGTAAGATACTGAAATCCAGAAAGAAAGAGGGACATGTGTGGTTTGGAGGAGGTGGCTGTGAAGCAATGTCCAATGAGGATTCTCTATGTGAATTTGAAATATAATTTTTCATTAAATCAGCATGTTATAGGCAAGAACAGTGATAAAGCTAGTCTTCTAATTTCAGGGTCAGTGACGGCCCAGCACCCAGCCTGTCCATGCACACCAACTAAAGGGAAGATTACTGATTCCCATTAATGACATATTTTGAAAACTATTCAGAACAAAAGGGAAGCTTACAAAATTAATTGTTACTCTTTTAAGCAACACAGTTTTAGGTTATTATGCAATATTATTTGAAAGCTATCTATAATTCTTCTGTCTTCTAAGTACCAGTTACAAGTTATAAAATTGTATTTTTTTTCCTGTAAGGAATTTTCTATCTAAAATGGTGACATATATCTTTTGAAATGATAGGATAAGAACCTGCTAGATTCATTCAGATATCAAAAGTTTCATAAGCCATATCTATTGATGATACTAAAATTCTTCGTATACGGGATTTGATTACAAGGGAAAGGGTGTTGATTTATATGTATAGCTGATGAAATCTGTCTCATTTATTTCTAGTAATATTGGGAACATGGGGAAAGAATTGCTAAGGGAGCAAGAGTAGAGACCTATATAACTTTGGAGTCAACTGGTTTCAATTTCTCAAGCTTTAGGAAGTAACTTTACCTTTCTAAGCCTCAGATTTTTTAACTGCAGACTGTGGACAATAAAAGTTCTAGCCCAAGGAAATTATGTTCAGTGTGATGGGTTGAGGGAACACTAAAACCTTCCAGTCATATGCCAAGCACCAAAATGATAGTAAAAAGAAATACATGGCCAAGCTTTAAAACAACAAAGAGGACTGCATATTTACTGGAAATGGAAAACCTTCTAAAGGGGAAAAACCAGAACAGGAGTCAGAGCCGTAACTGGAGGTCACTATGCTGCTTCACAGGCTGCCTTTGGAGAATGCCTGTCATGAGAATGCCCTCCGGGGAGGGACAGCACGTGTGGGTGGTCCACGAAAGTAGCCAGGGGCCTTAGGAAGGCCACCATCAAAAGAGGGATAGAATGAGACAGACTGTATTTTATTAAGCGGCCTTGGTTACACCTCCTATTTTAACTTCCTTTTATGGTATGACATTGCTATTTTTTTTTCCCCACTCTATAGTCCCACTGTTAGGTTTGTGTAGTTTTAGGACTATGGCAGGAGTTGCATGATGTTATTCACAAGGCTAAGTCATATAAAAGCTGCAGGACTTCCACGTGAATCTTGTGGGATAGTTGCTTTGCAACTAAACTACTCCCTACTGGGACACAAGTACTCCAATAACTTACTTCCACAAGGGTCTCTGGTTCTCAGCCTAGGTTAAGCTCTCGGCTGACGACAAACATCAGGCCCTTGCATCAGTGTCCTTATTGAAATAAAGACCACTCCATTTGTGGCGTGATTCGTACATTGAACTGGTTGGAAAGTGAATTGTGAGCTGAGCAGCTGAGCTGAGGGATTCCTTCAGGGTACCGAACAAACAGAAGTCAACAAGGATTCCTAGTGTGGGAAGCGGAGAATCAACAGAGCAGCAGCAGCCACTGAGAGCAGGAGACTATCCCACACACATCGCATGAGTGAAGCTGCCAGATTTTATGGGAAAGCCATGAATAACCTGTGCTATCTTCCTATTCTAGTCTGCTCCAGAACATAGTTTTATCCAAAAATCAAGCAAAGACGTAAAACAGTCTCCACTTCCCCAGAAATGTGTTTTTTTTAAAAAAATTATAGACTCCATAATGCATTTGTTCTTTGACACTGTGTATATGTTTGCTTTTTCTTAGCTAAGAACATTTCAACTCTGCTTTTAACAAAACCAAAAAAGTATTGAAAATAGAAACAAAGAGCTTTAAATATTCTTATGAATTCCAGAAATAGAAAATAAAAATATAAAAGAGAGACAATATTTGAAAAAATTAAATGAAAATTTCTAAAACCCTGGGAAGTTTAGAAGCTTTCGGATTTATAGAACCACCAAGTTCAGAACAAAGTAAGTAAAAGTAAACTCAGACTCAGATATATTTTAGTTTTAACTCAGACCATCAAGAAAACAGGAAATTTAAAGTGTATTAAGTAAAACAGACAGACTAACTACAGTGGAGCAATGTCTGGATGGCACCAGACTTGTATTTAACAACAATGAATACAAGAAGACGATGGATATGTAAAACCTTGTTAAAAAAAATAAAGTTGAATTTATTTTTATACCCAGCCCACTATGCTTCAGTTGTGAACAATGTATGTAAATGTTCACACCTATCAAATTTTGATATTCTGCCACCACATATTCCCACCAAAAGAACTTTTAAAGGAAGATACTTGCATGAGATAATGAACTGAAATGATTTAATGAACCTAAAGCATTGAGTGTGATGAAAAAAATCACATTTTTCTCTAGTAAAAGGTATAGAAACAGCTAGCATATACTCATTTCCTTTTTTTTGTCTCCAATGTATACTGACTATATTAAAAGCAGGTATGTTATGATAGAAGCTACAAGGAAGAAAGACCAAAACATAAAATTGTTTCTCTATTATTTTGTTTCCAGAAATCTAGATTTTTTTATATGAGAAAAGCAAAATTTCTCTATAGTTAAGTCATTACTAATTGGGTTTAATGCTATTTCACCCCATGTATTCTTAAGGGCTTAATTTTTTCACATTTCTTGTCTTTAAAGTAAGAACAACTAAATTACATATGCATTCCCAATAAATATTAAACTTATTTATCATATTACTAATAAATTATTTAATCAATTCATTAATGATAAGTGATTAACTCACCAATAAGTTATTTAATTAAATTGTTGATGATATATTTATTAATTAATCAATTAAAATATTAATGCTCATATTCTTTACAAGTTGTAAGTTCAAGAAACCGTATCATCATCATAGTATTTGTATTCTTGTCCCTTAAGCAACTCAGTCAAATTTCCTACACATTTTTTGAATTCAATTTTTTTCTAATTTCTAACTCAAAATATGATACCAATAAATATATTTTAAATGGACCAAAGAGCAAAAGTTGAAGACACATTAGTGGAAATGAATGGTAAAGATTGCCTTTAAAAATCAAATTTACCACATGATCTTTCTTTCTGAGGTTAAAAAAAGTGCATCTTACCATATTTTCCTGCATTCCCATTTTTTTGAATCTTAACATAAATATAACCATATTCTGAAAATAACTATAGCTAAAGGTGAAGTGATTTTATAATCTTCTGTTTAGTGACTCAGTTTTTGTAAAGGTAAGCTTACTTCAAGATTTATGAATCTTTGGAAGCCTCAAACAAGTAAAGGAAACACAGTCTTTATAGAGTGGAGAGGATTTTTTTTCCCCTCCTGCTATTCAAATCACTTATATACAGGGTCACAGAATGTTATGGGTGTCATCCTTGAAAAGGAGATGTCAGATAAAAGAAGGAGGAGAAATGAAAGTGGAACTATCCAAGAACTTTAAACACACACACAGACACACACACACATATATATACATACATACACACATAGACAAATACACACACCACAGACATCACATACACATCACACACAAATACACACACACACACACACACACACACACGCACACGCAAAATCAAAGCAGAGTCCTACTCAGAAAAAATTTATGGGTGAATAGATGAGACTATTTAACAATGGTTTGATAGAGGCATCAGGGATTAAAATAAATGAAGCCAAAAGAAATGCCTTGGCTGCCTTGGGAAAATCTGTCATAGCACCCAAGACTTCATCTCCAAAATGTCCTACAGTCACTTCTGCTGATGACCCATTGGTTTAACCAAGACACATGGCCACACCCAACTCTGATGAACCAGGGACTATATTCTGCCCACAGTAGAAGGTCACATGCAAAGACTGTAGAAGTATTATCTTCCTACAAGAAAACAGAGGTGGGAACAATGAATCAGCCTATTGTATGCTTACATAAAGACGTGTAATGTTAGCCTCAAGAGTCACAATCTGGAAACAATCCCTTTCACCAATAATAAAGAGTAGAGTTCTGATGAACTCTCATTCAGGCGAACCTCAAAGGCATTAGGCTAAGTAAAAGAAAATAGCACAAAGGATTATACATCTGATGGTTCCATTTATATGAAATATTCAGAATAGGAAAATCTATAGGGATGAAAAATAGGTTAGTGGCTGCGTGGGGTCAGTTTTGGGAATAGGAAGTGACAGAAGGGTCTCCTGGGCTTTATTGAAACCTCCGGGCCTGATTGGGCTACACAGCAAGAGCCTGTCAAAACAGAACAAACTGAAGAGAAATAAGCAGAACCTCAATGATAAATAGCAATGATAAGGGTAGTGAGGTGGTCCATTTTGTTCAGGAAACCATGGTTTGAAGTAGCTGGAAAGCAGATGTGGCGATCTGAAGGAGAACTGTCTCCCATAGGCTTACATATGTGAATGTTGGGTCCCCAGATACTGGCAGCGTTTGGAGAGTTTTAGGGGGTGCAGCCTTGCTGGACTAAGTGCATTACTGGGAATGGCCTTTGTGAACTTATTTTCAGTTCAGTATCTCTGTCTCCCACTGTGGATGAAGATGTGACCTCTAAGCCACCTACTCTAGCCGTCTGCTGTCATGCCTCCACTCATGCTGAGTTCTCCCTCTGGAACCATGAGCCAAAGTAAAGTCTCTTCTGTAAATTTCTATTATCTTATCACGACAACAGAAAGGTAGTTGATACAGTAGACTAGGTGTGGCAGAGTAATTGCTGAGGCTGCTGGCGTGGGTTACAGCGTTGGAGGTTGCAAAACCCCTTATGGGAACTTGAGTCAGTCTGATTGAGGAGTAAATGTTAGTATGAAGAAGTTTTTGTCACCTGAAGCTCAGGACAGAGTCCTAGGTTATGGCCTCCAGTGGCTGGTCATTTAGGAAGAACAAAAGATTGAGAGCTGAGAGGAGCTTTATTGATCTTAAGAAGGAAATTGGATTGTCCCCAGGAAGTATCATGGGCTGGGGATGGGAATCTGAAAGGCTGAAGTGCAGACTGGACATCTGAGCTGGGGAAACAAGTGTGGGTTGCTCGGATGTGTGAAAACAATCTAAGTCTTTATATGGTCTCTTGGGTAGTGGCTGATTGATGTGTGTTGGGACCTGAGGACAGAGAACAGAATGCTTGCTGCCAACTGAAAATCTGACACAGACCATGGCTTGGGTGGGAGAGCAATTATATGTTTTACAAGTGGCTCAAGATGCAGTCTGGGCTCAAAGCAGAGCCAAGCAGTTGTATGTAGTATCAAAGACAGAGCCTGAGCCTTCTGCAAGAAAGGGGCCTGGTAGAGGAAGGACAAGGAGACTGCTGCTTGTTGCTCAAGGCCCCCACGGAGAAATCACAGCTATCAATATATATGGACAAGGAAAGATGCCCTTAATGTACAGTAAAGTGAAAAAGCAGGTTACAGAACCACAGGCACTGTATAATTTGTGTATTTTACCTCCCGGCAGATAATTTTCTTTCTTGTGTTTTTCCTTGCTAGACTACCCACTTTGCAATGACTGCGACTTTGCTTGATCCAAAAGTAGGACTTTAAACATGCTGGGCACTCAGCAAATAATTGCCAACAGGAATCAGCCAGGTCTAGAAGAACAGTGTTTAGAATAACTGCCCACCTGCAAAGTCTGTGTTCTCTGAGGGGCGTGATTATGCACCTGCACCAGCATTTGTGAATATATACTTGGAAAAGACGGTTAAAGTCAACTAGAGAAGATTATGAAAAAGAAAGTGGCCAAAGTTTATGCCAACCTTCAAAACTCCTGGGTTGAAATCATTCATATGGGGAGGGAGAGAGAAAGGGAGAAAAGGTGGGAGGAAGGGGAAAGGGAGATAAAGAGAGAAAGAGAGAGAGAGAGAGAGAGAGAGAGAGAGAGAGAGAGAGAGAGCATGAGAATGATTCAAACAACTTGGAAACAGTAGGGACAGAGGCAAACTTTACCGCACATGAAAGGAGCCTGGCATAAAGAAGTAGTAGAGTCCTGTGGATTAAAAATGGTGGGAAGGAGAATGAGATGAGAGAGAGAAGAGTGAGATGAAGGAAAGAAACAAAATTCAAACCTATGAGACTACCAGACTAGAAGACAAATCCTGTAAATGAGTTCAGCTTGTCCCTTCTTCAGGCTGCTGGTATATGCTATGTCTCTGCCAGGACGTCAGGTGCCTAGAGGACACCTGCTTTTCCTTCTGCTCTTGGCTCCATTGTCCTTTCTTCCCAGAAGCTTCTTCTTCCTTCCTTTCCCTCCCCCGAGACTGGACCACTCCTTCGGTGTGCTTGTGATGCTCACAGCACAGATGATTGCATTTGCCAGTGTGCCTTGTCTGTTGCGGAGTGGACAGCACAGGCGTGTGTCTTACTACTGTTGTTTTTCTGTGTTCTACTCAGGGTCTGTCTCATGTTTGGTACTTAAGTGTTGATGAATGAGTGAATGAATAAGTAAATGGTGCAGACTTCTGATCACATAAACAGAAAATAGGATCTGTGTTTCAAAAACCTTGTCTTCAATCTTGACCCCTCCAACTGCTTCCTCTTTGACTGGGAACAAATCCTATAACCTCTTATAAGCTTTGTTTTCTCACTTGTAAAAAGGGATGGAAAGATTTAGCTTGCAGCCTAGATTGTTCTCATTCTAACTAATTTTGTCTCATCATGGGCACTTGTGGGGATAAAATAATATTGTGGATGGGAAACATATCTATGAAATAAAAAGTGATATTTGAAATATGTCACTAATTTTTTTGTTTTTTTGGGATAGTCTGACCTCCTCATGATCCTCCTTCCACATGCCAGAAACACAGACTAACACATCAGGCTCTTCAGAGTCTAAAATATAAATATCTATGTGTATTTAGTAAGGGAAGAATTATGAAAACGTATATGTAATTCTCTATATGTAATGAGTTTTAACTGGGGCTGGGGAGACAGCTTTGTGGGGTAGAACCAGAGTTTGATTCCAAGCACCCACATGGTGGCTCATACCAACCTTCAACTTCTCTTCCAGGGGATTCATGCCCTCTTTTGTGGTGTACTCCCATACACAAACATATTCATCCATCACACATACATACATACATAAACAAATACTTTAATAGTTATAATCAATACTTGAAATTTTTTAGATAAAATTACAATCTATTATTGGAATTTTAAGTACTTTTGATGGCTTTGATGAACAGTGCTGTCTAATAGTGATGACAAAAACATTCTACACCTCTAGTGTCCAGTAAAGTAGTCTCTTTCTCCACCTAGCGATCCAGCATTGGACACACGGTTAGTGCACCTGAAGGAACATAGTTTTAGCTTTTGTTACTTTGATGTAACATACGTTTAAGGAACCACATGTGGATTGTGGCTACCTAATAGAGCAAACATGGCCATTTCCACCATAGCCAAAAAGGGCTTGTGGGCAGAGTTGGTCTAAAGTTTCAAGGGGTATTGAAACACTCAGATGATTTCCAGGGCAAGAGCAGGCATCGTAAAGTAAGCCTCCCGCAGACTGGTGGGATGTAAGATGAAGCAAAGGGTGTGTGCCCTGCCTCCAACTCCTTTTAATTAATTTTCACAACTTCGGTCAGGGGTAGCAGTTGACAGTCAACATTTCTGGGTTGATATCTGACAATTCTTCCACTATGGCTGGGGCTGCCTACCTCCAACCTTCAAATCCACTCGGCAGCTAGAGAGGTAACTATGACTTATCTGTATAGCTTCTTAAGAAGTGTCCTCCTCTCCCTCAAGGGAGGGCTCAAGGTAGCTTTCTATGGCTGAAACAACAGTGAAAGATACATCTCTTCCTTGTTATTTTTTGGTACTTGCCCTTCTCTCTTTTTACTTTCCCATGTGTTTTGCCAAGAAAAAAAAAATAGGTGCAAAATGAAGAAACCATCTTGGAAGGCGATGTTTTTCAGAGAGTCACCTGGTTTAGTTGTAATTTGCCCTTGTTCTACTGAGTGACAGACACATCAAGGGCAAACTTACCCAGAGGTCAATGGGAAACTCAGAAAGAGCAGGGAGCAGAGACTGAAGAGAGCCTCACACAGCACAGGCTTGACTTAGAAAAGTGAAATTCCCCTGCAGAAGCAAATATTTCAGGAAGGTGATGGACTGTGTTTCCAGTGCTATGCTAACACAATCATAGGTGACATATTAAGTCTACTTTTAGAAAATATTTTCTGGTTTTTCTCCCTTTTCATTTACTTCATTGTGTGTTGGGGTTGGTATCAAAGAACAACTTCCTGGGGAGCTGATGCTTTCTCTCCACTATGTACATTCCAGGGATTGATCTGAGGTTGGCAGCTTTTGGGAAGTGTCTTTACCCACTAAGGCTTAGGGACTAAGCCATCTTGCTGGCCCCTTTTCTAATTTGTTTTTGTAGCTCATATTCATTGAACCGTGTCTAGTCAATCACACTTACAGAATTAGCTAACCTTGGTTTTGCTTCAATGTTGAAGGATTAATCTTTGTGCTTGAGAAGAGGGGGTCTGGGGACTGAATTCTCTAGTGGTCCTGTCACCCGCTGTCCAGTTCTTCTGCACTGTAGTCTCCTTAGACTGACTAGGAGTTTGCTTTGGACTAGTGATGAATCATTTGGCCTGATCAGTGATTCACAAGGACATAGCTGAGCTTAGTACCTATGACTGAGCCTACAGTGACTTAGCACAGCAGGACCTCTGCTCAGGGCTGAGCATCTTAGGTCAGTCCCCATCAGCTCCCTGCAATGTGGTGCACCTATGAGAGGGGTATAAATCCCAAATTAGTTGCATATTTGGAATTTAGGTGTCATTAATGGACCCAGATGCTCTGCTTCATTTGATAGTTTCAGAGTAGGACAGCAGAAAAACTCCAAGCAGGGGTTAAACAGTTGATAGTATGGATGGTTTATCTGAGACTTTGGTCCTACAAAAATTTATCTCCTTACAGTTTCCCTTACACTTGTTTTCCTAGTGTGCATGCGTGTGTGTGTGTGTGTGTGTGTGTGTGTGTGTGTGTGTGTGTGCTGGTGCACATGCGAGCATGCATCTTATGCAAAAACACTAGACTGTGGCTCCCTTATGATTAGAATGTCCCCTCAAGAAGATATCTTTGTATCCCAACAGAGAATTCTTAACAGAAGAATCTTGAATGGTGGAGAAACACTTAGAGAAATGCCCAACGTCCTTAGTCATCAGGGAAATGGAAATAAAAAATGACTCTGAGATTCAATCTTACACCTGTCAGAATAGCTAAGAGCAAAAACTCAAGTGACAACACATGCTGGAGAGGATGTGGAGAAAGGGGAACCCTCCTCCATTGCCGGTGGGAGTGGAAACTTGTACAACCACTTTGGAAATCAATCTGGTGCTTTCTCAGAAAACTGGTAATAGCCATACCTCAAGACCCAGCTATCCCTCTCCCGGGTATACACCCTAAAGATGCTCCACCAAACAACGAGGACATTTGGTCAACCGTGTTCATAGCAGATTTATTCATAATAGCCAGAAACTAGAAACAACTTAGATATCCCTCAACCGAAGAATGGATAGAGAAACTGTGGTACATTTACACAATGGAATGCTACTCAGCAATTAAAAACAAGGAAGTCGTGAAATTTGAAGGCAAATGGATGGAATTTGAAGGCAAATAGAAAGATCGTCCTGAATGAGGTAACACAAACCCAGAAAGACACACATAGCATATACTCACTTATAAGCACATTTTAATCACATAGTACAGGATATACATACCACAATGCACAGACCCAAGGAAGATGAGTCTGGTGGCCATCTTAGCTTTATGTGGGCCCACTAGTTAGGGGACTAGTTAGCAGACTAAGGCACTTCTTCAAGATAGCCCAGACACCAGGCCCCTAAGTCACTAGGAAGGACAAAGGGAGTAATGTGAGGGACCTCCTCCCCACACCTCTACCCTCTTAGGGAGTGGGTGAACGAGGTCTTTGCCTACCTCATCTGAGTTTAGAAAGTTAATTTTAAATTAGAATGCAGGATCTTAACACTGGGTCTTCATGAATTATTACCTATTAGATTTATGTGAAATACATGCACAGAGAAAGTGTGAGTGGTGTGAACATATATGGAACAAAGACATCTGTCCTTTCTAATTCAGATCCCAGGCAACGTAGAGCCTTGTCCTGGAGAGATGCTGCTGTAATTTCTGGCTCCCCCTTCTAGTTTGAACCTGTGTACAGCCGTCTGTGTAAAAAGTAGCAACGACACCAGTGTCCTGTGTTTTAACACACATGAATCAGCCGGCAGACCCTCCAGCACCTTGCTTAGCCTCCTCTATAGTATGTTTATCTGCTCAGACTTTCTGTTTTGCTCTTTGCCCTCCCCTCCCCAAGCCCAGGCAGTCTTGTCTAGAACCCCAGCTGGCTTGGAAATCACTATGAAGCCACCATCATGTAGTGATCCTCCTGCTTCTGACTTCCAAATGCTGGAGTTGGAGGCAAGTTCCACCACACTCACCTCTATTCAAGTGTCTTCTGATCACTGTCAGCGTGGCAGCACTGATGGAGGTGTTTGGAGAGCCGGCATGCTCCAGATTCCCTGTGGGATCCGCATTGTTCCTACAGTGATTTAGCCTCTGCCAGGGCTGCACCATTGTAAGAGGACATCTGAGGAATCCACAGTTGTGAAAAGTATTTTGCTTCTGAGCTGATCCTGGCTGTGCTAGCATGCCTTGTAGTTCTGTGCTATGTAAACCCTTGATCCATGCCTCTAGATCTTCAGGATACTGAATTAAAAAAGCCAAGCTTCATAGAGCTAGTTCTCACAGCGACGAAGAATTTCAAATTTTCTGTGAGTTTAAGTTCTCCTGGGTGCGTGTGTGTATGTGTGTCCACGAGTGTGTATGCACGCATTTGGAGGCCAGAGGCTAGTGTCAACTGTCTTCTTCAGTGTTTGTCTACCTGAGTTGTGAGACAGCATCTTTGTGGTCTGGATCTTACCCATCTTGCTGGACCGGATCATCAGCCAGCTCTGATGATCCTCCTATCTCCAGCCCCCAGCCCTGGAGTTGTAATTGTGCACCTCTGAGCTTTTGCAGCTTTATGGTGGGTTCTGAAGACCTGAGCCCAGATCCATATGCTCAAGCAGCAAGCACTTTATAGATTGAGCCATCTCCCCAGCTTCTCCCCATGTCTCCCCAGCTTCACGGTCTAAGTTAATACTGTGAGAATTTAACCAGTTTCCACTGACCTGTCTGAGAATTAGTGTCCTCACTGTCTCTGCACTCACCAGGGAGCATCCCTACATTGCAGTTCTAGCTGGCAGCTGCCCTGGCATTCTGGGGGCTCCGGGTGCTTCCAGAGTTAAGGTTGATGTTTGCCAGAGTCAGCAGCATTTGCTAGACACCTGCCTATGCCAGCTGTACTTGCTATTGTAATTAGGAAAATTATCAAATATTTCATAGGTCAATAAAATTTTTGTGTTAAGAGAAACTGTTTTTTTTTTTTTAAAAAAATGAAAACCAAGCCAAGTTCTTTAGAAACTGAAAAGACTAAGCTGTTAATATTAAAACTCTGCTTGTTTAGATGTTGGTGGAGAGGTATAGAAAACTGGTGAAAAAAATTTATGAAAGGGTTGAAAGTGTTTGTACACTTATTTGCTTTAAAATCCTGGATATCAGAGACTATTTATTAAATATATGATTTGGGCAAAAACAAAAACAAAAACAAAAAAACTAAGCAAAACATAGATCCAACTTCAATAACAAGATTGCCAAATGACTGCACCTTTCTGTTCACAAGCATCATATAAATATTGTGAAGTATATATGCCATTTTAAAATTATGGTTACTCTAGAGATAAACTGGATGGTATGGCACGGTTCAAAGAATAAGGAGTCGAGACTAAGAAAGGAAAATGTGTCTCATTGCCAGCTGACTTTGACCAGGGCCCAGCAGGCGATCCTGACTGTGGGAATGTGCTTCGTGGAGACTTGGCTCTTTCATTCCTTTCAGAAGATGCCTTAGTCTTCAGAGCCCTGCAGGCTCAGGGCTCTGAGTTTCTGCCAGGCTGCTTTTTTTCCCTACCATGTTGTATTTTTGCCATTTTTCTTCTCGTTGATGCTTCTTCTATCTTCAAATTATTTTTTTTAAATTATTTATTTCTTGAGAACGTCACGCATGTATACAATGGATTCTGATCACCACCCTGTAATTGCTCCTGTTCCTCCTCCTCCTTTTTCATAAGTCACTGGGACCAGTTAGTGCTGTTGTATGCGCATGGGTATTGGACCATCCACTGTGGCTTGAAAAAAAAAAAAAAAACAACCTAGCAATGGTCAACCCTCCCCCCAGAGAAAAGTGACACAGTCTCCCCAGCAGCCATCAACTGTCAGTAGCTCCTCGTGTGGGAGAGAGGCCTTGTGAGACTCTCCCCTGCTCACGCTGGAATTGGGGCTGGTAACCACAACTGCTGTGAGCTCGTTGAGAGCGATCAGGCCGCATCCGGAAGCCAGCATTTCACAGCTTTCCATTCTAGCTCTCACTACTATTATTATTTCCAATTTTATGATACATTCTTGTTTTTCAAGGAACAGAAGTTATCCATATTGGGGGGGTGGGGCAATAGCGCAGCAGTTGAGTGATTTCCCAGAACATGCAAGGCCCTGGGTTTGATCCTCAGGACTGCAGGAAAACAAAAACAAAAGCAAACAGAGATGAAAGCGGTCCATGTTTACACGCCTTTGACTGGATCATGGCTAGTTTTTCTTGATTTCCTTTTTTCCCGAGAATGATATGAGCAACCCACCTAATATATCCCCTCATCCAGCAACGGCCCATGGAGTTCTTCCTCCACGGACCAAGCGTTGCCCAAGTCCCTTTAAAATTCCACCGTTTCCCATGCCCATCTGCTGCCGTCTCCAGTCTCTACAACCTCTACCCTTCAAGAGTACAATGCTCTGCTTTCAAACTTTATTCTCCAGTCTTCAGCCCAAGATCATTCAAATAATGTCCCTAAGCATTACCCTGTGATTGGAAGTTAGGAAAGTATATTTATTCTTCCATTTTAAAACAAACATGTCCCAGCATTTGGCTCTTCATCACTATTTAGCAACGGGATTTTCTTTTAGAAGATGGTATCTCTTTTGAGCTTGGAAATTTCCACAACTTGAAATCACTAGTGCACAAGAATTACATACCCTTAAAGACCTTCCACATCTACACCCAGCCTACTCTCTCTTTTAATGGGCTTAACGCGCCGGTTTGCATGCACGTGTCTGTTAAAGTGGCAGGTCTCCATTTTCAGATTCCTAAGAACTGGAAAGATTTCGGACCGATGAATCCTTCCTAGGAAGTATCATCTCCCTTAGCAGGGCAGGTCTGTGGGAGCCTCTGACAGAGGGTATCACGAGAAGAGGCTGTGAAGGAAAGCCCACACTGAACTGAACTGAACGGAAGGCTCCTTTGGCTCACGAGCCTGCCTGACGTGGAGACTGTAGGTCTTCATCGTCAGCACTTCATGACGACAGCTGACGGGTGGCGTAAAGTTGCCAGGGGACTGTTTCCAACACCTAGAGACGTAGAACTCATCCACAGTTGGGTGGGAGTTGCCAGGAAGATAATGTCTCTGGAGACAATGTCTCTATTAGGAATTTCTTAATTAATTAGTGAGGGAGTGGGACGAAGTCTGGATTTCGTGCAGTTCCAGGGACCAATGATAGAACTGGAAAAAAGATGAGGCTGAGGATGACTGTAGCAAGATGGGGTGTCTGTGGACAGGGAGGTGAGCTGTTGCCCGAGCAGTTCCACAGCCTCTACTGAGTCTATCACTAATTCCTCTTCCCTCCATCAGTTATCTTTTAGGTCTGTTGCTTAAATGCCAGGCTCCCCGAGGATTCTTCTTCTCTCTTTATACCTCTTTTCTCAATATACACACTGCCTCCAGGTGCTCTGACTCACACCTTGCGTTTCTAGAGTGTGCTGAGGACCATCAAAACTTGTTTTCTGATTTTACCCTAAAATTGAACACAGTCTGTTGAAAGGGCTACAGGGTAAGGGCACCTGCAGCCAAGCCTGACAACCTTAAAGTTCATTTCCTGGCACTCACGTGGGAAAAGGAAGAGAATTGACTCCCACAGGCTGTTCTCTGATCTCCGTGTGCACTCCTGTACACACAGGTGCCTGCACATGCCTTCACACACGCACCTGCGGACATGCTCACACAGAACTGAACTCGGGCCTTTGCCTTCGTGCCTATGTTTCTGACTGTAGGTAAGTGGATAAACGGCATTTACCTTCCACCTGTGTGCCAAGCAATGGTAGTGTCGTTTTCCTCCCTCCCCCTCTCCTGAGACCTAGACTCAGGCTTTATTTATTTTTTATTTTTTTACTGCTTCCCCTTTTGATGTTTGCTGTTCGCCTCTATCCACAACCTTCCCAGACCAGGTTTCTTAGGCCGTTTCCCCTCACGATCCCTTTTTGTCGGAGAAACTGTAATTCCTACCAAAGACAATTCTGAACCTGCTGCCAAGCTCTTTCAGGCAGTGTTTGTTATCATTTTGCGGCCTGATGGTATGAGCAGTGCAAAGTGCACTCGTGTTCAGAAGCATGGCTGCAAGGAAGACACGGGGAATAAGCCAACACTGACAGCAATACCTTCAATTCATTATGAGTTTGATTGCTGCTTTTTTTTTTTTTTTTTTTTTTTTTTAAAGATTTACTCTGTTATTTGATCATGTCTCTGTGTGTGTGTGTGTGTGTGTGTGCGGGATCCCGCAGAGTTTGTAAAAAGATCTTGTGGAGCTAGAGTTACAGACAGTTGTGAGCTTGTGTGTGTGCTGGTGTGGGTGCTGAGGACTCAGGTCCTCTGGGAGGGCAGCAAGTGTCCTTAACTACTGAGCCACCTCTCCAGCGCCTTGACTTAATTTTTGGTCGTTAGCTGTTAAGAAGCCTTTTACTCTTGTGCGACATGACTGCATATTTATTACAACCCGCAGCTTAAGAAACTGAACTACTCCATGCCACTGTTGTCTTTATGCAGACTCCCTTATCCGGGCTCAGCATAGTTCACAGGTCATAGTTCACCATCACTTTCTCCTTTAGCATCATCACAGTCTAAGGAGAAAGTTCTTTCGTTGGAATGCAGGCGGCTGACCTGTGTCCTGTTTCCACTGCCAGCTTTATGTTCTCTAAGGTCTGACTGCATCAAATGATTTGCCACGTCCAGAAAGTCATCTGTTCTTGGGTATTCCGTTAGATGAAATGCCCTTCTGCATCTTCCTGTGAATTAAAACTCACCTTTCAAAACTCAGCCAAATGTTGCTTCATCTACAAAGTCTTCCTCGACCTCTAGTCCCCCCCCCACCGAGTTCATAATTTCTGCAGTGTTTGTATGCTTTATTATGCATCTATTATTTCAATATATTGCCACTGCCTGCTTGTAAGTCTCTTTCTAAAGAATGCTGGGCTTAAAAGAAGGGACCTTGCCTGATTTTCTACCCTGTGTTTCAAATTGTGCAAATTCAAAGACCCTCCAAGGGCCTTGTCTAAAGAAGCAGCATGAATGAAAGCATTAGGATCGAGCGATAAATTGAATAGAAATGTTATCATTGCATGAAGTGAGGGCTATGCAATCTGCAGTCTGTGCAACTGTCTAACTAGCAACTAACTAATAGAAAAAAATCAATAATTTCCAAATGTAATAAATGGCTTACATTCAAGAAGAAATGGATAGAAGTTACCTTTAAAACGATCACATGTTTCATGTAGTGGGCAGGAGCAAAAGTAGTTATTACAAGTGTGGACACAGACCCACCAGGCGGCAGTGGTAAATGCCTTCTATCCCAGCACTAGGGAGGAAGTGGCAGGTGGATCTCTGAGTTTGAGTCCAGCTAGATCTACAGAGAGAGTTCCAGGACAGCCAGGGCTACAAAGAGAAACCCTGTCACCAAAGCCAAAAACTAAACCAAACCAAACAACAACAATGAAATCAGAACAAGTATGTACACAGACTCAAAGAAAAATATTTTAAAAATTAAAATTAAATTTTTAAAAATATTTATTTATTATGTATAGATTATTCTGCCTGCATGTACACCTACACTCAAGAAGAGGGCACAGGCTCTCATTATAGATGGTTATGAGCCACCATGTGGTTGCTGGGAATTGAACTCAGGACCTTTGGTAGAACAGCCAGTGCTCTTAACCTCTGAGCCATTCTCCAGCCCCAAGCTAAAATTTTGAAAAGAATAATTGTAGTGATTGAAAACATAGGAATCTTGTCAGGGAAATTAAATCTATCCCCGTATCACTTTTCTTTGTTGTGACAAAATACCCAGGAAAGGGAGGAAATACTTATTTGGGCTCATGGTTTTAGAGATTATCCGTGATGGGATGAATTTGTTGCTGGGGGCCTGATGAATACCCTAGTAGCAGGAGCGAGTGGTCAAAGAGGCAGCCCTCACAGAGAACAGGGAACAAAGAGAGAGAAAGGGCCAGGGACAATCTATAATCTTCAAAGGCTATACACCTTTGAGGCTACTAAAGGCTACTAAAATGAGAAGTATACCAGATGGGTTCAACAGAAATGGAAAAGAACAACAACAACAACAACAACAAACCCAGTGAATTTGGAGACAAATATATTTAAGTTAAACATTCTTAAGATGAGAGTAAAAATTATTTAGGAAAAGTAAACAGAGCTCTAGAGATGAACAAAACAACATGAAGGGTTTCCATACATGCCATTGCGGTCTCAGGGAAAGAGGAGAGAAGACAAAATCATGTAAAACATCTCCAAATTTAATAGAAAATAACGCTTTCTACACAGAAGCATCTCATGATCAGTCAAAAATGTACAAAGAAAACCAGTCCCAGTAAACTACTAAAAAAAAAAAAAAAGCAACACAATAAAACTATGCCTTAGGACACCCCAATTAAACTACAAAGATAAAAGAAAAAAATTCCTGACAGTAAAAATAAATGACACGTTCCCGAAGGAGAACAATGACATAGTAAAGAGAGCTGAATTCCCATCAGAAACAGTGGCAGCCGATGACATTAGAGTGACAGGCCAGAGAACAGGACATAAGAATCCTGTCAACCAAAGACTGCATCCCAGACACCATCCTTTAAAACTGTAAAGAAAGTGAGGATGTTTTCTTATAAACAAATCAAAGAATGTCTTACCAGAAAGCTTGTCCTTTTAGAAACATGAAAGAATACTTCAGGCCAAAAGTAGATGATACAAAATCTATAGGAAATAATGGAGAGAAAAAAAGTATGAGTGGGTATAATTGCATTTGGTATATATATGTGTGTGTGTGTGTGTGTATGTGTGTGTGTGTGTGTGTGTGTGTGTGTGTGTACATATATATGTATAATATATAAAGTGTAACAATTATGTGTGTTTTACCGAGATGAAGTCTCTGTGTATATATGTTATACAATATAGGTCTGTTTATAGCTTTACATGTAATTATTATTAAAGAATATATCAAAATGTGCTATTACTTAGAGAAAAATAATTATTGTGTTTATAGTTAAGTAAGTTAACAATGGCCATACATGAGGATAAATTAAAAAAATATTGTTGTATACTTCCATTCCACAAGAAGTGATTCAATGTTAGTTCTAAATATTTTGGATAATCTATTTGTTAATCACTTTAGCTCAAGTGTGCCTGCAGGCCAGAAGAGGGCATCAGATCTCATTATGGATGGTTAGGACCCAGTGAGGTTGCTGGGAATTAAACTCCACACCTTTGGGAGAACAGCAAATGCTCTTAACCTCT
This sequence comes from Psammomys obesus, assembly GCF_907164565.1. Classification (NCBI taxonomy): domain Eukaryota; kingdom Metazoa; phylum Chordata; class Mammalia; order Rodentia; family Muridae; genus Psammomys; species Psammomys obesus. The sequence goes on from NW_026596120.1 coordinate 9,733,732, forward strand.
GAGCCATCTCTCCAGCCCCCTTGGCTCAAGGTTTTAGAGGATGTTAGTTCACTGTGGTCTGGAAGGATGGCAGCTTGGTTCACAGAGCTCTGTAGAAGTGTGAAATTAAGATCGTCCATATCACAGCAGACAAGAGGGTCAGGAAGTCACACAGTGGCCATGGATGGATAGCCATCCCCAATAACTTCCAAAATGACCCTTCTCATTATAGGCTTCATTTCTTCAGCCCTACAAAACCTGTCCAAAACAAACAAACAAAAAACAGTACCACCCAGAGATTAAGCTCTCAAAGCACTAGCCTATGGGGGACATTTTAGCTTCAGACTTAACTGAGTCAAATTGCATCATAGATCAAATAGACTTAGAGATCTGTAAAATATTACATCTAACAACTACAGAAAACATATTCTTCTCATCAGCCTATAGAACTTTCTCTAAGAGAGATTATGTTTTAGGCTAGAAAGCATGTTTTAAATATTTTTTAGAAATTGAAATGAATGCCCTCACTTTATCAGATAATAATGAAACTATAGTAACGAAACTTTATCAGATAATAATTAAAGTATAAATCAGTAGTAAAAGAGACTATAAAAATGACTCGGATACCAAGATAGTTTTGACTGGTCAATGGATAAATTAGTTGGGTAACTTTAAAAGTTCCTAGAATCAAAGGAAAATAAATTCACAGTTTAGGAGAACCGCTTAGATACAGCCAAGGCTATTCCAAGAGAGCTCATAGTTATGAAGAACTGCAACAAAAATGAGAAAGCTCTCAAATAAATAACATTGATGTTCCCCAAATTCATAGAGTAGTAAAAACAAGTCAAACTCCAAATTACTAAATGCAAAGAAATAATTAAAATTAGGGTAGAGGTTAACAAAATGGAAACTACAAAAACAAAACAAAGAGTAAATGAAGAGTTGCTCTTTAAAGAGACTGAGAAACCATTAACCAAATTAGTAGAAACAAAAAGGAAGAAGACAAACATTAATAAAATCAGGCAAAAAAGGTGGCACCACTACAGGTAACAATGAGACCTGAAGGATAGCTAAGTAATATTTTTAAAACACACATTAAAATATAGTGTAAAAATCTAGAAGAAGTGGAAGAATTTCTAGGCACAGAAAACCTACCAATATTGAGCTAGGGAGATAGAGTCAGCCTATATAGATCTATAATTAGCAACAAGACTGAAGCAGCAATAAGGAATTTTCTTTAACTAAGAGAATCCCTGGACCAGATGAATTCCCTGCTGAATTCTACTAGACTCTACATGTCTGGTGACCAATGTTTGTGGTCACCCCAATAGGGTCTTACTGCGCAATGAAAAGCAGTGATAGCAGCCTTTATTGTTTTGGGCAAGGAACCCCTGGCCAAAAACTCAAGGGGGACACAACACGTGTTTGGTTTTTTTTTTGTTTTTTGTTTTTTGTTTGTTTGTTTGTTTTTTACAATATATGGCATATTCCTCTGTATGGGGTAGATCCAATAAGACTAATATATTTAGTTTTTTTTTTTTTTTAACACTTTGCAGTTGAGGTCCTTTTTTTTTTTTTTTTTTTTTGTACATCAGGCCACAAACTCGTGTGGAATGGTCTCCAACAGCTCTGGCTCCTTCCCGTGTTACCTCACAAAGTGTCTCTGGGGGGCGCAGGCTGGCGCTGTTCCCTTCTCTTTGGCCTCCTCCTTCTTCTGGTTGTCCTCCTTCACGCGCTTCAGGAAGCTGGCCCTGCTCTTAGGGTACTTCATGTGCTCCATGCACACATTGATTCTCTTGGTGATGATCTTGTTCTTAACCTGCTTGTTCACAATGATGGTCATGGCATGCTGGGTGACATTGCAGACTCCCCCGCTTTTGCTGTGGTAACACTTACAGCACATTCGTCTTTGAACAGTGCCCATTCCCTTGATGTCTACGTCACTCTTTTTGTAGATCCGCGTGTATGTGGCCAAAGGAACAACTCCGTGTTTCCTGAAAGGCCTGGAGAACATATAGCAAATGCCTCTTCTTTTCCGCTTTGTGCCATCTTGGCCACTGCAAGATGGCTGCTGCAGCAGAAAGCTTTCTTTCTTTCTTTCTTTCTTTCTTTCTTTCTTTCTTTCTTTCTTTCTTTCTTTCTTCCTTCCTTCCTTCCTTCCTTTCCCTTCCTTCCTTCCTTCCTTCCTTCCTTCCTTCCTTCCTTCCTTCCTTCCTTCCTTTCCCTCCCTTCCTTCCTTCCTTCCTTCCTTTCCCTCCCTTCCTTCCTTCCTTCCTTCCTTCCTTCCTTCCTTCCTTCCCTCCTTCCTTTTCTTTCTTTTTTTAACATAATTTTTAATTGATTCTTTGTGAATTTCACATCATGCACCCCAATTCCCACTATTTCCCAGTTTTTCCATATCCACCCTTCACCCTTATAAACTACCCCTGAAAATAAAATAAAATAAAATAAAATAAACCCAAAATCTCTTCGTGGAAGCTGCAGTGTGCCACAGAGTGTTACACAGTATACTCCTTTGCCCAAACAGCTTTCCTTGAGAATGTTCAGTGAGTCATTGGTCTGGTTTGGGGCCTCTGGCTTCTGCTACACCAAGGAGGAGTCCTGGGAGGATCTCAGATAATCTGTGGTTGCCCTGAGTCATGGAGATCCTGCAGCTTTGGATCTAGAGGACAGGCGTCTTCATACACTCCAGCAGCTTACAGACGGGGTAGATGTTGGGGTGGGCCAACTCCAAGCCCTGGATCTGGGCCTGGCTGGTAGCTGAGTTGATCAGCCTACCAGCCCTCCTGCGCCCAAGCCACTAGGGCTAGCTAGCTCTCTCAACCACCCAGGCGAGGGACAGGGACAACTCTTCTGTGCCCACGTTACTGATGGCACTATCATGTAGTGGTTGGTGAGGGGTGGGGCCAGCTCAATGCCCCCCTTGAACATCAACCTGGCTTCAGGTGGCAGCCCAGACTATGGATGTATGCGTGGCCTTTGGTGATAACATGAGGCGCAGACACCGACCCAGGCCCCTGCTGCCTTAGGGACACAGACCCCTGCTGCTGGGGGCCCACAAACCCAGACACGACCCTCAGCGGCAGCATGGGCTGGACAGCGCTATGGTTTCAGGGCGCAGCCTCTCACATGAGGCTGTTTCTCACTGCCCTCACACCTCCGGTTCCACCTCTCTTCACAGCGCACAAACGCTCCGCTTCTCCTTCTCTTCCATCTCTCCACCACACACCTGCTCATCATAATGGCGCCTGCTCAGCCGTGGCTGAGCCTCTTGCTGTCTCCTGCCTGCCTGTACCTCCAGGCAGCAGGCAGCTGGATCCTGTTTCCTAATCCAGCCCGAGAACCTGTGTCTTTTAATTAGAGAATTAAGATCACTAATACTTAGTGTATGTTATTAAAGGTATGTGTTAATTCCTTCCATTTGGTTTGTTTTGCATTTGATTTTTTTTTTTGTTCTCTTTGAATTAACAGTTGTTTTGTCATTGTTTAGTTTTTTTTTTTTTTTCCTCTCTCTATAGCCTCTTATGCCTACTCTTTTCTTCAGCTAGGGTGTTCTTTCTAGTGTCTGCTGTAGGTACGTCTTGATGATCATAAATTTTTCTTATCCTGGCTTTATTGTGGAAAGCTTTCTTTCTCTTTTCATTAGGGCGATTTCCTGGATGTGGTAGTTTGAATTGGCATCTTCCAGACCTTTAGAAATATCATTACAAATCCTTCCGGCTTTTTAAGTTTCTATCGAAAAACCGGTTGTTCTTTTGATGAGACTCTCTTGCAGCTTTAAGTACATTTTTATTTTACGTTTTTAGTGTTTTAGTGTTTAATACAATGCGGGTGGTTTCTTTTCTGGCCCTGTACACCGGATGTCTTATACATCTTATACTTGGGTCTATGTCTTTCCCTAAGTTTGAAAATTTTTCTTCTGTGATTTTTACTGAAAATATTTTCTATGCCTTTGATATGGAATTCTTCTATTCCAATGATTTCTGGATTTGACCATGGTATCTCAAAGATATCCCATATTCCATTTGTTTGTGGTTTTTAAATTTTTTTCTTTGATTAAATGATTGAATGATTCCTCTACCTTTCTTCAAGACCTGATATTCTGTCCTCTATATGATTCCTTTCCTTGTTTAGGCTTTCCACTGTGCTGTTTAATTAAGCTTTTTGAATTTTTTATTTCAGTTTGAGTTTTCTTTAGTATTTTTATCTCTGTACTGAATTCTATTTTTATATCCAGAATTGACCTCCTTATTTTGTTCTGTTGTTTGCATATTCTTTTTAAGTTTATTTTAATCTTTTTAAAAATACTTTCGTATTTTCACTCAAATACTTTCATAGCATCTCTCTCTCTCTCTCTCTCTCTGTGTGTGTGTGTGTGTGTGTGTGTGTGTAGGCCAGAGGACACTTGTGGGATCCATTCTTTCCTTTTACCATATAGATCCTGGGAAATAAACTCAGATCATCAGAATTAGTGGCAAGCCCTTTTACCCTCTGGGCTATCTCACCACCCCATTACATTAATTCCTGCCCTCTTCGAATGCTACCCCCCCCCCCCGAGTTCTTTTTAATTATTTTTGTTGTTTCATCTAAGCTGCTCTCATTGGTAATCACTACTTTGGGATTAGTAATGCTTGGATGAGATTTTCTCCTGTGTCTGTGTGTCTGTGTGTGTTGCTTGTGTTTTTGTGTTGAGACTTTCACATCTGGAGTTAGTTAATTGGTTAAGACTTTTAACATGAGCTTCTGTCCCCCTTGCACTGAACACATAGCTGGATTCATGCTTGCTGTTACTTCAGCCTACCTGCTTTTGGACTGCTTAGATGATACTTGGGACTAGTCATGGTGACACTGAATATTGATGTCAACACGCTGACCCAACTTAGCCAGGTGGTGCGTGGTCTCTGACCTCATGAGCAGTGCTCTGTGTGAAATGGCAGGAAGGAGTTTGAGGTGCTAGGGTCAGTGGAGTGGGGGTCTGACCTGGGGAGTAGGTGTGTATTCTGTACCCTATTTTCAGTTCTCTGAGACATTTCCATACTGCTTTCCATAATGGCTTCACAATTTTATATTCTTCTTACTACACATCCTGGTCTACATTCAGTATTTGTAGGGTAAGATTGAATCTCCAAGTAGTTCTAATTTTCATTTCCCTGATGGTTAAGGATGTTGAACACATTTTCAAATATAAATTGGTCATTCTTATTTCTTCTTTTGAAAACTATCTGTTCAGTTCATCCGTCCATTTATTGAAAAGATGATTTATTTTTCTGGTGTTTGATTGTTGTAGTTTTTATTTTATATATCTTCATTCCTCTTTCAATGTGTAGCTGGTAAAGATTTTTACACATGTTGTAGATTGACTCTTCACTTTTGTGATTATTTCCTTTTCTGTTCATAAGCATCTTAATTTTGTATAATTCTATTTGCCAAATCTTGGAATTGTTTTCTGTACTCTTGTGGTCCTGTTTGAAATATCTTTGACTCTGTATATACCTTAACGTGTTTTATATATGTTTTTATCTGGAACGTTCACATTTTCATATCTTATATTAAAGTCCTTGATTATTTTTGAATTGCTTGTGATGCATGACAAAAGATATAGATCTCATTCTTGTGCATATGAGACTAAAATTTCTTGGAACTACTCGTTGAAGGAACTGTATTTACTCCAATATATACTTGTGATCATTTTGAAAAAAAAATGATGGATATAATTGTATGTTTGTTTATGAGTTCTCTATTCTAGTTCACTGGCCTGCACAACTATGCCAATACCATACTGTTTTATTTATTATGGCTCTGAAATATAATTTGAGATCAGGTTTTTCCCAGCATTGCTCCTTCTGCTAAGAATTGTTTTAGATATTCAAGATTTGCAGACTGTTTTCTAATTCTGTGAAGAACAAACATCCTTGAGGATGTGGAGATTGCACTGAATCTGTCAACTGCTTTTGGTGATATAGGAGTCCTGTGTTGGGAGGAATTGCCCAGACCCAGCACCCTGTAGTGTAGCTTACTGATTCTGAGCCCTTTACAGAGCTGGTCCTGGGGTCAGCGTGTGGCACTCTGAAAGTATTATCAGGCCGGTTATTGGCACACCTTGCCATAGTTGTGTCTTCAAGGGAGATTTGAACAGCTCACTCCCCAGCTGGCTTGTTAGTGCTTATTAACACATCGGCAATCTCTCCTTCATACTTCTATCTCTTCTTGCACATGTTTTGTCTTCTTTGTTTTTATTTGTGCAGTTCTGCTTAATTTCTTTATATCTGTTTTTCCCCTTCATTTTCTTTTCAGTAGTTTCTGATCTTTAAAAATAATCCTATAAAAATTTTTATAGGATTAATGTGATCAAAATTTAAAAATTTACTTGATTCATTTATCAAATCCTGTTTATACTTTGTATTCTTTCACTATAAAATGTCTGTCTCTCTTTAAAGATACTCCCAACAGGGATGTTTTATAACTAAACATAAAATTTAGTAACTAAAATACTCCATATAGGAAGATATCTAAATTTGTGATGTGCTGATCTCTTTGTGTTGGCTTGTTTTCTATGGATTTTTTTAACTTTTTTTTTTAATTGTGTCTTCATTGGCCCACCTCACAGTAGGTCCAGAGAGATGTGGATTCCTGAGGAATAATGGGTCCTGAGGGATGAGGGTCCTGAGGGATGGTGGGTCCTGAGAGATGGGAAGTCCTGAGGGATGAGGGTTTCTGAAGAATAATTAGATTCTGAAATATGAGGCTGACCTGAAGGATGAGTGCTTCCCTGTGCTTTTTGGGTATGGGTTTTGCTAATCTTGAGCTACTTTGATTTCTAGACAGTATATTGTCTAGATCAAAAGTGTAAATGTAAACAGGCCTCAGGTAGGAAACTGTTAAGAACACTTGGTATTTTCTGCCCAGAGTACAGTAGATTTCTTCAATTCATTTCTCTAGAAGGTAGGTATTTTTTGTTTGTTTGTTTGTTTTGTTTTGTTTTTGAGACAGAGTTTCTCTGTGCAGCTCTGGCTGTTTTGCACTTGCTTTGTAGACCAGGCTGGCCTTGAACTCATAGAGATCCTCCTGCTTCTGCTTCCCTCAGTGCTGGGATTACAGATATGTGCCACGACACCCTGCTGAAGGTAGGTAATTTTAACCCTAGTTATAGCAATGGTGTAATTTCTTTCAAGGATTTGTCATGCCTTGCATTTGAGGAGATTTTACTCATTTTTTTTTTGTGCCTAGGATTTTGTCTTCTGTTTCTTTGCATTTCCTTTCCAAGGCTTTGGGTCCCTCTCTTGACTTTTGCCTTTTGGTTTTCACCAGATTCTGTTTATAGCTATCACTTGCATAGTTAATTTTTTAATTGTTCACATTTTATCTTAACTGGAAAACAATACCTGTACCTATTAATAACACAATGTTATGATACACATACACACCATTTAGTGGCTAAATTAGACTAATTAATACCACTGTCATGTGACATGTTTTTATTTCATGAAACTTAAAAAATCTGTGCCTCATTTAGTCTTTGGAAGGGGCGTCCCCTAGTTACACATGTAAATGGATCTTGCTGTCACACAGCAGGCCTATTCAGGTTAAGAGATTTAAGGATATTTAAGCTATCTAGTCAGCAAGGCTGCCATGTGGGAGGGCCTTGCACTTTGACCTTTCCACTTAACAAACCATGTCTTGTTTACTGGTCTTTGTTGGAGCTAAAGAGCAATCTTGAATTATTGTGGACCTACGAGCTGCAAAGAAGGAGTCAATTACTTTAAAGTTGGTGATTTCCAACTTCTAGGATGTATCTTTTCAGTAAAAATCAAAACCGTTTAAGTTCATATCCAGTCTCTTCTTAATTCTACTGTTCTCCAAGAGTCCATGAGCATTAGCAGTTATGGCTGCGTGAGAGCTTCTGTTCTTCCTGGCCCCCTCGCTTACTTGTTTGAATCTGGAAGTGCTCTCATTGTGTCTGCTTCTTTCTTCATTCCCTACAGTTGGGATCAGGTATAGTGGTGCACACCTTTAGTGCCAGCTCTTAGAAGGCGGAGGGAAATGGATCTCTGTGAGTTCAAGGCCAGCCTGGTCTACACAGAGAGTTACAGGACAACCTGGGCTATGTGGAGAGAACGTGTCTCAACAAACAAACAAACAAAGTTGGAATTTACTTTTTCTTACTGCCTTCTTGAACATCACCTCTTTTTATAGAGAAGATAGATATCTCATTAAAACACAAATTGTGGAGGAACTGTCAAGCAAAGCTTTAGCGTAGGAGGGGCTTATCTTTTCAATAAGAGAAATCATTAAGCTGCGACTCTGAGTTGCTTATCTTGGTCCCTTTACAACTTGACCTTCTATGTGTGGTCTGACATCTGGCTGGTTTGGGAGCCATCTGAGGCTCTCTAGCCTTCTCTCTACCTATGCTGTTCTCTCCAATGCTAGGCTTTCTCTAGCCTGCTTTCTAGTGTACTTTCTGACTTTCTCAGTGTACACCACTGATGTCCTGGCAATCTTCCCACTTTCCCCATAGAGTCATGGAGTCACTGTGGCTTCTGCTCAGGGTGACAGGATCCTGGGAGAGGGGTGTGGCTGTTGAAATTTCAGGGGTGAAAATATCATCCCCGGACAGCCTGGGGCAGACCAGGGGCTGCTGGGTTCTAGAAGTAAAACACACAAGTCTGGTATGAGTCCTAGACTCTGACATTGGACCCTACACACCGGACGTTAGGTGTAGGCAAGTCACAGAGGCGGCTGAACCCCAGAGTGACATCTGAATACTTGAGGGATGGTGGGAGCAGGAACTTCTTCGATGCTCATGGCTTACGGCGGCATTAAGTTTAAGGTTTTCAGCTTCTTTCTCTAGTGGCCATGCTGGCCACATATGTAGTTTGATATAAGGGTGAAGGTCAGGCTCTTCAGGAATGCCAAACTCTCCTTTTGTCATTAACATCACAGTTAGGAGGAATCTCTGCTCACTCAGCCACCAAAGACAGATCTTGGTAGTCATGAAGGGAACATGGGCTTGAATTCTAGGCAGGTACGACACAAGAAAAAGTTAAATAATAATTTTTTAAAAAAGGAACATGTTTCACTCCTCTGCATTTTCTGCTGCTATGTAATAATCATCTCTTTCATGTGTCTCATAGCACCAGGGGTAGGTGACACATTATAATTATGCTCGTGTCTTTTTAATTTTTCTTGTCTTTTATTTTTATTTGTCCTCTGTGTCTGCGTGATAGCACTCAAGTGGAGGCTAAAAGAGAACTTATGAAAGTTGGTTCTTTCTGTTTACCATGTGGGTTCAGGGAGTAAAGCTCAGGTCGTTGGGCTTGGTGGCAAGTGCCATTACTTGCAGGCCACCCCACTGACCCCTCCTCCCCCTTGTTATCAACCTCCTTCTACTAGAACAGGAATACTTCAAGAGAAGGAATGTTATTTTCTTTGTCCTATAATATTGGGTGCCCAGATTAACTGTTGCAGAACCTTGGGCATTTCTTACTGTCCCAAGTCTTAGTTTTGTCATCTGTACAATGGGCTTCTACAGTATTTTGAAGCTTATGCACAGTCACTGAATGATGCAGTGCATGAGAGGACCTTCCATTCCCCTTCTCCTTCAGGAAGGTCAAGCTTGATAGTCTGAATGTTGTCAAACTCACTGAGTTTCTGTTCAACCATCCAATAGTTCCCTCAGGAACACATGGAGAGAGAAGACACTGACTCATCCTTCCCTGACTCCCTCTCCCTCCTCTGTCTTTCCTGAGTCCTCAAGTTGTGCCGGGAGTTGGGTAGGTGTGGGGAAACCCTGGGCTGCTTGAAAGAGCTGCCTTGAAAGTCGCTGGAAGCAAAGGCAAGAAGCCAGAATCAAAGATTACCTTGTTTTTTGGAGTGTATCACTGGCTATTGTCCCCATCAAACAAAGCCCTTTCATCAGCGGTTCTTTAAAACACTTTTTTTCACTCCTTTATTTTGCTTTGAAATAAGCTAGGCAACAATTAATTTCAGAGAGAGAGAGAGAAAGATAATTCAACAAGGATCTATTACTACTCTCAGCTTCTATTGCTGTAATGAAAATCTATTTCCTTTCCCTTTTGTGTCCCATATAATTTAATGCCCATTTTATTAATGGTCTGAAATAATTACGGAACCCTTTGTGATTCTCAAGTATGTTTCATTTAATTGTGCAATAAATGCCTAATCTCTTCCTCCATCTGAAGCTATTATGGCGTTAAAATTAACAATTATGCAGCAATGCGCCGGGGTCCATAGAAATCACTTCAGATAACTAGACATATATAAATCATTCATGAGAACAATTTCTGAAAAGAGACGGAGGGGGAAAAATGTGTTGAAAATGACATTGGGAAGCCCAGGGCCCAGCCTGTAAGAAGATAGTAACACATTTAAAAAAATCTTTTTTTCTTTCCTTTTTGTTATTATTATTTTATTAATTGTGTATGTGGCATAGCCCTCTCCCCACTTCTATTAGCCTGACAGATATTTTCAGAATTAATTAACTGTTAGCTCTGAGGATAAATTGTTCATTATCAATCCCCCCCTCTCCTTCCTTTTATAGTTTTTCTTTTTCTTTCAGGCCAGCAATTACACTCCTCAGCGTTCTCCAGAAGCTCCCGTTCTGCACAGCTATCCAAATGGGGAAAGTGCTTTTTCGTTCAGCTCTATTCACTTCTCCTCTTCTCCCTTTTGTGGGATTTAATAACCACGGCTGATAGGCTCACACTGGACAGAGAGGTTAAGTTTGTTGTCTCAGCACTTTGCTGACAGGGGACAGTAGCACAGGAATTCTGTGGCTTCTACCGCAGATGTGCTATGGCCGGGCCCACACGGCCAGCCAGCAAATAGCAGTCAGAAACCCTGAACTCCGGCATCCTGCTTACCTGCCGTTTCCATTACTACCGTCAATTCTGCTTCCATCTTTTAAAAACATTCCGGGACCCTAAGAGATTCCCCAGGAAATAGTCCTTAATAATACCCACACCCTGACCCATGTACATATGGTTTGAGTCAGGCTCCGAAAATCCACCATTTTCCAGGCTAGGCTAATGTAGATGAGAGAAACAAGTGAGGCAAACTGGAGGCCCCATACCGTGCCTGAAGGGGGCAGCTGCTCCCCAGCTTCCGTGGGTCTCTGACTTTGGGAATGTGGGCGGGGTGGCCAGCTAGCTACCTCAGAAACCTGAAATTTCAGTGTAAAGGCTGCCAATCATCTGTTGATAAACTACTGGAAAAAAAAATTTAAACACAACGTGGGCTACATGAGAGCACAAATTCTGGCTAGGGCTACTGTTTGGGGTTGCTTACTGCATTAAGGATGCTCAGTTCAGAATTTGGTCCAGCAAATGGTTCCTAACTGTCCTTCACTCTCCTTTGGTCTGTGGGTCACGGGCTTGGATATTTAGGGTTGGAAATGCCACGGCTGTATAGCATGTTGAGCCTGGAACATGGAAGGTGTTGGGAAAGAGGGACTCACAACTGCCTGCTTGCCAGGGGTCACCCATTCCAAATCGGCAATGTAAACCTAGGAGAAACAGGATTACAGATGAGGGCTGCGACTTCATCCTTGCTGTCACTCCTAAGTGAGTCCACGGGTGCTCCGCCTAAGTGTTAACTGGGGCACATGGGATTTGAAGCCCAAATATTACTTGGTGCAGATGAAGATGCTGGAGTCTCCAGCAGAGTGGTGATAGTTAAGACACACGAGAACACACTGAATATTAGGCCCTAATCCAGATAGCTGATGGAAGAGTAATTTGCTTAAATTCCTTCATCGTGACTACATTACAAGGTGAATATTGCTATCAGTCCCATTTTGCAGATAAGGAAACTGCAGATGAGAACATTAAGAATCGCAGGCACACACATATCACTTAACACAACGACAACAGCAGGACTCAAACCCAGTTGCACCTGACCCCAGGGAGCTAGCTCTTCACTTCCTTGTTAGTAGTAGATTGAGCAAGGTCAAACACAAAGATAGACTATTCCCGGAGAAAGTTCAGCAAATAACACCAACCAAACACATCTGCAGAGACCCAAGCAGCTCAAAACTGCTTCACTGTTCACCGTCTAACTTGGAGACAAATCTTTAATTATTAAGAGCAGCATAATGATAAACAACGCTCCGTGTCAGTGCAGTTTTCTTTTCTTCCACTGTCAGAATCACATTCTGAAAATTAAAACAAAGATAGAACTCCTTAGTAAGGAACTGCAAATTCATTAACAAAATGAGGATTTTCCATGTACAGTGCAGAACTGCATTCCATATATACATGGAATGCTCATCTCCACCAAACACCTTGACATCATTTTACTGTCTGCCTAACGTTCCATCAAAGAGGGGCTTCTGCTCCCATCAGACTTCAAGACTGTCATCTCTTCTCTGAAGCTTTCCTCTAAAAATCAACTCCAATTCTCTTTGCCATTATTAAACAGAAAAGCAAATTTGATCCATTGGGATCCATCCGCCCATGGAATCAAAATATCTGTGGGACTGGTGCTTTGGATCCAAGTCCCTTAAATAGATCTTTCTATTACTTTAACATTTTTCTCATTACCTGATTAGTGTGGAGTACAGTTGTCTGTAAGCGCCAGTAGCCACTTGGCTATTTTCATTTCCTTTCTTGATAGGCATTGCCTCTGTTTTTTTTTCTCCTGCAGAAGTCAAGTTTCCAACCCGTGTGAGGTGTATGTGCGTGCGTGGCTCCTAAACACCTGTAATGACATCTTAGTTCAAAACTTTACCGGTTTCCTGGCCAGTGACATCCAAAGAGTTCAACAAGCCTGTCTTGCTTGTCGACTTCTAACTCTGTCAGTTTGGTTTAAGGATATAAATGCCTTTTAAAGAAACACATAAGCATTTAAGTACAATATTCACTGTTAAACAATAAATCACGTGGGACCTGTTGAAGGCTGCAGAATATCCACCCTTGCCCCTGGAGACCCTTAAAAAAATAGGATAATAATAAAAGCTGACATTCATTGAGCACTTATGATCTGCAAGGCACTGGCTTTGCAAGCATTAATTTATTTGCTTTCACAGTAATCCTAAGAGGTATGTTTTTTTTTTTTTTTTTTAAATCTTATTTAACAGATAAGACGCCATAGAAAGCTTTGAGAGTTTAAGTAATTTGCCCAAGGTCACACAGGTAGAGAACGGAGGAGACTACCCACCATTCAGCCTGTCTCTTGATCACTATGTTATGGTCCCTGAAGTCCTGATTGGCGTTGGAGATAGATCTCGGGACAGAAGACATCTCATCCCAGGTCGCAGAGAATTCAGCAGCAAGGGTATTTGTGTAGCCGGGGAAATTTTAGGAGAAGCCATGCGGTTCTGAGACCAGTTCAGCAGCCGGACGGGACACCAGGGTTTGGATACCACAGCTTAGCCATGTGTGTCCCAAGCACCATCAAGCCTCGGGGCCAGCGGGGCGTCTTCTCTCAGCCTGCTGTGGCCTTGGGAATGGTAATATATTCCTCTCAGAGGCAGAATTCAGGGACGAACCATTATTACCTTTGCCAGCAATTGTTTTGTTTAATTTCCATTTTAAAATTTATTTCCTGTGAGAATGAACTGCCTGGAATTCATTTGTGCCGGGGAGGGAAGGTGAATTCTTATTAACTCTCCCAGGTAATGGGCAGTTGCAGCTTGGGCGCTGGAGGACCAGAATTGCTTAGGGCAGAGAAGGTGGGGTAGACTGGGAGGGCCGGGGAAGGGGTTTGTGGGGGGTGGGAGGGGATGATTGATGTGGTCTGCTCAGGGCTGAGAGCAGGTGTGCTGTGAGAAGGGCTGGGTGGTGTGGTCTGGAGGGAAACATGGTCACCGAAGATTTATACAAAAGCCAGGGCTGAGGCACCCCTGACAGTGGGGGAGCATTCCAGCTTACAGTGTATTGAGAAAAAAATAAAAAATTAAACAACTGTAAGAATTCTTTTCCTTCGAGTCAAAGATTGCCTCCAATTGTGTGGGTGGTAGATACCAAGATAGACATGAGGGTAGCTCCTGACAGTGGTATGGAGAGCATACATGACATCTTACTTACCTGTCAGCCCACAGACACATCTGAGTGGGCCTCTTGGGAACTGGGCCTTCTTCTGCACAGGGCGCCCTTGTTCTTGAGGAATCTGGATGACACATTGCCTCGGGGCCCACCCTCCCCCATCTTGCACTCCATTCCGAGGAATTGCTAAGTGTTCACTCTTTCTCGGTAGTAAGCCTGGTACCCGTCTTTTTTTTTTTTCCTCAGTGTCTACCACATGCGTCCTCCCCCCTTCAACAGACTTCATTGTATCTGCCAGTGGCCTCGGAAGCTGCGTCACGTGTCATCAAACCCATCTCTCTTTGCTGTGGTCGCATTTCTTTAAATGGATGACTTCCCACTGGTTAAATGAATGGGTCAGCTTTGCACAGAATGATCTGGACACATTTCACTGTGATCCTGACTCACCTCATCCTAACCGCTTCTTCCTCTTCTAGTGCCCTTTTCATGTCTCTGGCCACCGCCCCCTAAATCCAGAGAAATATTGTCAGAAGCCAAACAGACTCTATACATGAAACGAAGCTAAAGGTAGACGATCCCTGGGTCTCAGGCTGAACGAGACAAAGGCAGGCTCTTGTGAATTCTAGAGCACTCGATATTACACATTTAAAAAAGTCCCCATATAACAAGGGGACAGATGACACTCGAGATCAACCACTGTTTCACAAAGGAGAGCAGCATTTCTCGGAAAACATGTATTTCTCTGAATTCTGAATCTTGAGAAAAGTCAGTTAAGAAATGAAGAAAATAAAAAACACTGGAATTTATTAGCAAAAAAAAAAGTTTAGCAATCAACATAGAAATATATAGTTCAAAGGAAAACAAAGTTAAAAACCAGGGAAAGAATGGACATAGGACCATGAAGTCTGGAGACAGGCACACGGGCAGAGAGGTAGCCAGGATTTAGCCAGAGGTAGCCAGTTTTTATGGCTGAATGAAGCTTCCTCATCACTGAACCCAGGCTTTGAGTTTGTGCTTGTGGCATTGTCTGTTCCCCACAGTGGGTCAACCTTTCCGATAGGCTGTGTGTTAAGGAGGCTATATAAACACGTACTTGGGCTCAGCAGTGAAGGGCGCTGGTGGCTCTTCCACAGGAGGCAGGTTCAGTTCCCAGCACCCACATGGTGGTTCACAAGCATCCGTAACTCTGGTCCCAGGGAATCTGATGTCTTCTTCTGGCCTCCCTGGCACCAGGTATGATACTGAAGTGAGCTGACAACATGCAGGCAAAACACCCGTCACATAAATAAATAAATACGTAAAAAGCAAACACACACACACACACACACACACACACACACACACTTAATCACTCAGTATAAAGCCTTTGGAAGTAATTTCAAGAAAGAACAAGTTTGAAAGCAAAGTTAGCCCTTAAATTGGTAATCTTGATACCAACTTAGCATGGTTAACTCTGTTCACGGGTTTATTTGGTACTGTCTAGTCTCTAGTGGTTCTCCTAGACTTACCTACTGTCTGATTTGTAAACACTGTTAAGCACTATTTTTTATTTACTATGGAAAATCATTATGAAAAAAAAAACCCAGTAAGTTAGGAGTCTCCCTATATAAAATCAACTCCAAAGTGTGAAAAACCTTAACATATAACTTGAAACTCAAACTGGTGAAGGAAAAAGTAGGGAAAACACTTCAATATATAGGCATAGCAAAGGGCTTTCTGAATAGCTCTGCCATTGCTTGGGAAACATGACCAATAATCAAGAAATGGGGCTTTATACAAGTAAAAACGTTATGCCCAGGAAAAGAAATGGTTAAATGGAAAAGAAGCCTATAAGATGGAAGAGAATATTTGACAACTGACAGAGGATTAATATCTAGAATATTATACATCTGACAGAGGATTAATATCTAGAATATACGAAGATCTCAAAGAGCAAAGCAAGGAAACAACATATAAAAAAATAAAAAAATGAACTAAAGGAGAGTCTTTAAAGGAAAAGTGCAAATGATCAGTAAATGCTTTTTAAAAAAATCTTTGCCATTTTTAGTTACCATGGACCTGTAAATTAGTGCTACTTTGAGATTCCATTTCACCCCCATCGGAAGGACTAACACAGGAAAACCAACTAAATGATGTCAAGAGTGTGAGGCCTGGGCAGGTCTTCTGCACAGGTCATGCTGTCAGGCACCCTACTTCACCAGGGATATTGGAGTGTAGATGTTTGTGTACAAGTCTCCGAGTTTTAAAAGTTAGAATATTTTTGGTGTTGAATGTAGTACTCCAATGGATCTCACTTTTCTTCTGCTCAGAGTATCTTTTCCAGCTGCTCCCAACCCTATTGGCCATTGATAACATTCAAGGACACATATCTGATAGTAGCATTAATACATGTGTGACTGGGTGCTTTTTGTCCATACTTTTGTTGCCCCTGAGTCTTGCAAGAATCAGCAAGACAGTTAAGTAAATAAGTGAACTGAAGTCTGAGGTCTTCTGGATTGTAAACTCCCAAATCCTAGATTGTGTGACCTGCCAGCCAGGACTCATCATGGCATGACATGACATTTCTATCAGTGGCTACTTCCTGGGAATGAAGGTTGGCCAAAGGCCAAACAGGGAATTATAATTAGCAAATTCATGAATAGCCTGTTTACATTTCAAACAAGCTCATAGCTTGGCTTCTGTACCTAAAGGATTGCTTGTTTTTGATAGCCCACTAATGACTATTAATAAGTGGAATTGTGGCTGAATTTCAAACATGTTACAAATGGGAAAAAAAAAAACTCAGTACACACTCTTGTATGGAAATGACTCTGATTAGAGCATCATGACTCGCTAATGACCCATTGCCTGTTCAATTGTAGGGAAGGCAATGAGTTCACTTTCTCAGGCTCAGTTCTAGCAGACTGTAGGAGAAACTTTTTGGCTTTTGCCACACCAGTCAATTTCTTGGGACTTCTCAGGTGGTTTCCCAAGAACACACTACTCTGGACAGAGGGTTAATTACTCATCGTTCCCTCTCATCCATGGCTATTCAGTGTTAGTGAGTGTCTCATAATTGTTGCAAAGATCTCCTCTAGTTTACATTCTCGCTCCCATTTACTTGTAGGGAGCAGGATTTGTGTATTGTGTATTAAGTGCTGGAGGTCCCAGTAAAAGGAGGACATAGTCTATTCGATTATAAAGGTCTCATTCTCAAAAGGGAGCAGGTAGGTGAACGCATGGTGACATGCAACTCAGTGTGGCAATGTGTGGCACAGCCCGGGGCTAACTGTGTTGGGTGTTCTCTGCTGCATCTAGACTTAACAAGACTTTCATGGCTCAATGGAGTTCACTGTCATTTCATCAGTTACTGTGTACCTCCTCTCTCACACACTGTAAACAACTTGGAAGGCAGAGAATGTCCCTTGTAAATTCTGTGTCCTGGTACCAGGTCAGCCTGGCTTTTCATAATAGTCAAATCAAGAAGAGACGAAAGACCACCATGGCTTTTCAGAGCTCTGACACTTCAAGCTCACTTTGCCCTTCAAAGAAGGAAGTAACAGCCACCATCTGGAAGACTGCTAAGGAAGGATTGGGTTTGCCAAAAATACATGGAAGCCTGCTCACCACTGTGGGGAAGTTTGATGGAAGTACTGCTCAGTCAAAGAAGCGGACATGTCATAGCAAGGAATTCGCCTTGTAACAAGCACAAGTACTGAGCTGAGATGCTTGGGTGGGAATTAATACAACAGCATCCTGATGCCTCTGTGAGTGTCATGCCATTGTCAGATATTGGTTTCTGTGAGTCTCATCAGTTTCTGGTCTGGTCAGATCAACTTTTCCATTTCTGGAAAGGTGAAGACCAAGACTTGTGATCTTGTGAGTTGAAGCTACACACTTCCTCTTCCCTCATTGCCTACAGAGCCATTAGCCACAGAATGGATAACGCCAACAAATGAAAGAAAGCAGAGCTGTGAATTGGCTTGTTGAATCTAGCTGTTTTGAAGAAAGCTGTTCTCTGGATTTGTTAGTTATGGTAACGAAAACATTCTTTTTCCACTCCTAAAAAAAAAAAAAAAAAAAAAAAAAAAAAAAAGTTGAATTTCTAACACTTTCACCTAAAAGTATCAAGAAATTTTTCCAATTTACACTTTTAGGAAACTCTCTAACTGCATAGAAAATGTCAGTATAGCTTAAGAACTTGGAGTTTGGAATGAGACATGTCTGGTTTCACAGTCCGGCCCCTGCATAATTTACTCTTCTGCTACAATAGTTCAGTCCATTGCTCTCTCTAATACATCAAGGAAAAACAATTTAGGCTTGAAGTTCAGTAGTGTCACTGAGGACGAAAAGAAGGGAGCAGATCTGTGTGCTTTTAGGACATTAGAATTGACGTGTGACAATAAAGGCAGGTTGGGGCCACTCAACTGATAAGTCTGGTTTCTGGTGACAGTGACTATTGAGAAGTGGCACCATGGACCAGTTTTGTAGATGCACTTTATGCACAGCGGACAGACACCCCTATCTCAGCAAACTTCCAGGATGACAGTTCTGCTCTGTCCATTTCTCAGAAGGCAGAAAGTAAACTTGGAGTGTCAGAATCCTAGAAGACAGGGACCTCTTGCTCATTTATTTGTTCACGGATGGCTTGAGTTAGCATCAGGATGCAACATTGGTTACCATTTTCTGTTTCCAAGTTGGTCACAGAACACGTTGGTGAGAAAACAATACATTCCAATATAGAACCTAAGCAGCTTTTATTAAAACCTCACAGGATCCCACAATCAGTTTAATGCTCTGCTATTGGGATCTTGAATTCTGAGCCATTTAGAAATACAGAGCTTTTCATTTTTATTTTGAACCAAATCCCCTACAAATTATGTGGCCAGTTCTGGGCTCCTCTTCATTTAGAATGATGACAGAAGACCCGTCTGGGGATGGCAGATACTTGATTTGATTGGGAAGTCTAAAGGTCAACCCTTGATGGGTGGTTTGGGATTAATGGACCAGAAGAGGGCAGTGGTGGAATGGCCAGACTTCTGAGTTTGTGAGGCAAGATAATACTGTTTCTTGTTTGTTTGTTTGCTTGTTTGTTTTGTGTGAAACATGAGATGCCTCCTCCACCAATTCTGCAATAGATGTCTAATGGCCACCACTTCCTGGCTCCCGGAAACAGTTTCTTTCTGATGCCCAAACCAGATACAGGAGGCAGAGACAGAAAGCCAAGGTGAAAACAAGGCAGCTTTTCTGACGGAGGCTTGCAAGATGAAGGCTAATATTCTCAATATCTTGCTCGCACAGACTCTGTGAAAGGAACAGAAATGACGGCCCTTCATCTGCTGCTGTATTCCTTGGCAGATAGTGTTTTGTTTGTTTGTTTTTAATCCAGCCATTTGACAGTTTGACTGTGGATACTATATCTCTCTAACAACAGGACTCAAAGCAGCTCTGTGCAGCAAATTGGGTGAATATTTAATACTTTTATTTTGAGGATAATAAAAAAATCCAAGCTTTTTGATTGATTTAATCTGTAAGGCAGAACATTTTGAGGCCGAATGCAAAGGGTGAGTGTTTTAAGGTAAGGAACTTCAGGTTTGAATCCAAGACCCACTAATAGTGGGTAGAATGGTTTGGGGCAAGCCTCTGAGTATACTTCCTTACCTATGAGAAACACAAATCTTATTCCGAGTGGTAAAGATCAGAAGTGATGTAGAGGCTCAGGAGGTAGAGTCAGACATTTCCTTTTGACCTGGATGACAAATGTGGAGAAATGAGATATGTTGAAAGAGTGTTCTGTTAAGACTGTTAAGAGACACTCGAACTCTTCTGACTGTCTTAGTTAGGGTTCCTATTGCTATGAAGAGACACTATGACCAGGCAACTCTTATAAAGGGAAATGTTTAATTGGGGCTGGCTTACAGTTCAGAGTTTTAGTCTCTTATCTGGTGAGAAGCATGGTGGCATGCTAGCTGACATGGTGCTGGTGAGGTAGCTGAATGTTCTATATTTGGATCAGCAGGCAGCAAGAAGACAAAGAGACGTTGGGCCCGGCTTGAGCTCTTGAAACCTCAAAGCCCACCCTCCAGTGACATGATTCCTCCAACAGGATCACTCCTCCTCATAGTGTCACGCCCTATGGGCTTATGGGGGCCATTTTCATTCAAACTACCATGCATAGCCTCTACAAGGCTGAAGCATGGAGGATGCCTAGCACTTTCAGGAAATTTAAATTCAGAGAGCATGCAAAATAAATTGCAATCAAGGCAAGTCATAAGCAGCTAAAGGATGATTTGGAGAGACTGGGGTTGAAGAACACGAGGAGAGGCCTTCACTTCAGTTTTTGTGCTTCTAATGGAGTGTGCTTTGAGAGAGACCTTAGGAAACCCTGACATGCCACTTAAAATTCAAGGGGCCTGGAAGCTGCTGCCAAGAGACATAAATGCAGATTGAAGACAGGGAATA
This sequence comes from Psammomys obesus, assembly GCF_907164565.1. Lineage (NCBI taxonomy): Eukaryota > Metazoa > Chordata > Mammalia > Rodentia > Muridae > Psammomys > Psammomys obesus. Next base: position 9,754,152 of record NW_026596120.1, read on the forward strand.
ACCATGTGTTAGTGGCCAACGCCTAGTGAGCTTCCTTACAGACCATGGTGACCCCCTCAGGAAGTAAGAAGTCATTGGACCTCCAGAACTTACTCACCCTGAACAATGGGATGTTTTGCATCCTTTGACCAAATCATCTGTTTCCCCTTTCCCTCTGCCCCTGGTACCCTTCTTGTCTTTAGCTTCTATGAATTAGGTTATTTTAGATTCTACATACAAGTGGGGCCTTGCAGTATTTATTCATTATGTCTTTTTTTCCCCAATAACTTAGCTGATTCTCCAGCTCTGTTCACGTTGTAAGTAGCAGGTCTTCTGAGGTTGAATTACATTTTATCCATCCACAATTATAAATATAAGTTGTGTCCCTTTTCCTAGAAATGAGTGAGCAAATCTCTATTTACAGGGAACCAATAACAGATCAAAAAAAAAAAAAAAAAAAAAGATTCCAAGTCTAGTTTAGTGAAGCAGTGGATCTTTTGGAATCTTTTGGTTACTTGGGATGAGTGATTGAAGGAGAGGCACTACAAGATAAATTCAGGCTTCTCAGCAGCAGGAGGACCAGCCTCTGAAGGACTGAACTCAGACAACTTTCTCGAAACTCCTTTTATTGCTACACAAAAAGGAACCTTTAGGGAGTCAATTTCTGCATACTTCTTATCTGATCTAGGGGGTATCTTGAAAGACCCATCACCCAAGTGATTCTCAGTTGTGGGAGATGTTCTGGTTTGCCAGGCAGGGCTGTCTTTGGACTAAGATATGCAAAGGCTCTGAGGAACCGGCAAAGGAATAACCCCAGAAAACAGATAACAATCACGGACAAAAGGCTACTTCAAAGCTTAGGTGCCATTATTCTGGATTTCTGCCAAATACAAAGGCTTTGCTAAAATTCTGTAACAGGTGATTTACAGGACCATGGGTGAGGAGATACATACAGGAACAGGAATGATTCAAAGGCAGCTGAATCACAAAAAAAAAAAAAAAAAAATCCAGTGTGTGTGATGTCTCACAAAAGCTTCGTCCTAGGAGCTCTCAGGCAGCTCAGACAGTTGGAGAGTCTTCCCTTTCCCTTCTCAGCAACTGTAGCTTCTTCTCCAACCTTGAAGAGAGCATTTATGGATCTTCTAATTTCCAGGAGCTTCCGAGCCTTGTAAGTTTTCTTAAACTCCTCGAGCCTTGTCTTATTTTCATTCCTTCGTAAGTCTTCTTTGATCCAACAGTTCAGACTTTTGCCCTCTCTCATACATCAAATTAAACATGCTTCAAAATCTAATTGTTAGGTTCCTACCTGCTTCGGGGGTTGGCTTACATACCCTACCCTCCACCTAGGGGCAGGTTTTCTCCTCTCCCAGAGGCCCTTCACTATGTAATCTAGACATTTTGGTTCCTCCTGGCCCCCTTTTCCCCTTCCATTTTTCTCCTTTCTCTCCCTCACTTTCTTTCTGTATCTCTCCTCTTTCTCCTCCTCTCCTCCCCTCTTGCACTGCTCCCAATAAACCTGCATTTATATAATATAACATTGTCTCCGCATTAGCCTATTCTGATAATCAGTCATCTGGTGCCTTACCCAGCCCAGCAGGCCAGGCCAGGCTGGACTTGTGGGGCTGCCCCCTTCACCTCGTCATTCTCCACCTCCTCTGATTGATCATCTTAAACCTGGGGGAAGTTCAGTACCCTGCCTGGTGAGGTGACTTGGGACCAAGTGGGGACCCATTCTCTCCCGCCATCTCCATCTCCATCTGATTCAACTTTGCTCTTGGTGAGTTCTGTTTGCCAGCTGATGTCAAGAGGTACCAGGTGCCTCTTCCAGGGTCTCAGACTCACTCTGTGAAGCCGCTCTGGAGAGCAAGCCCGTCAGAAACAAAGCCAGGCCTTTCTTTGGTCGGAGGTAATCTGATGTTTCAGAGAATCTGTTTGTAGATTAACCTTCAGATTCCAGTTTACTGAATTGGGACACAGCTTCCATAATCTTGGGATTCCGACAAAGGCTGTGAAGAGAGTTGCCACTGGGTGTCTTTGGAAATTTTTCCAAACTACGTCTGTTCAGGTTTTTGGGAAGGATGCTCTCACCCTTCCCACTCCTCTACTTCCAGTGGCTGCTTTCTGAACAGGCAGTTCCAGGTCCCGCCTACCCCCTCTCAGCTCTATTCCATCTCCCTCCCATCATGCATGGTCCCATCAGCAGCTCCCATCAGCAGCAGCCGTGCCCCGGGGGCAGAGGCGGCGGCAGTGCTGGCACCTACATCAAGGCACTGTCAAATCACTTGCTGCCAGCCACTTATAACAGTGGCTGGTCTCCGTGTTGATTTTGGGACAAAGGGGGTGGAGCCATGGCTTCATTGCCATCTCGACTAAAGGCAGCCATCTTGGTCATGGGAGAGCTGTGGCTTCATTGGTATCTCTACCCAGAGCCACCAACTACGTTCAGTACCTTGCTAACCACCGAGTACCATTTCGGTCTTTTAAGCTTTCGCTGTTCAGTCTGTAATGATGCAGTGTGGTTGGATATGTAGGATTTACAGTCTCTCTATGAACTGTATCTATGATTGAAAGTATTGCTTTGATGCTAGCTCACAAATATATTTGAAGTCATGCTAAGAACTGATTAAGCCTTACCTAGTCTCTTGTTCTATGTTTTCAGGGTTAAGCCTAGGATGGGTAACTAAAAACAATCAAAGTTTGTTTGGCTCAGCTGTACTCAATAGATTATGGTCCTCAAACCTGTCAGAAAATCTGCAGAATAGTACATTTAATTGCTTAAAAAAAATCTTACTATGACAGAGACCTCCAGCTTTCAGTGGTGACCCCAAGGCCTCCAAGAAGTTTTGAGTACAACAAAAGATGACTGCCCCAAGATTGTGCTACTGGGCAAGGCTGACTCAACTCACGTCTTGCTAAGGCCCTGCCTGAACTGTGAACCAACACGACACCCGGAGAGTTGACTGCACCGTTTCACCTAGACAAAATACATGCCAGCCAAGTTAAGTCCTAAAAACTCAAAAATTACAAATTCATATGTTTAAAAGGAGGAACTGTCCATCCCCTATTAAAATGGGGGCAAACCAAAGAGAGCCACAACTGATGTAAAAACCCAGGTACAAGATGCCTAGGGTATGCTTAAAGGTAAAAGGGAGTTTATATAAAGTTTGGCTATAAAAGCATAACTGCCCATTCCATATATAAAAAGGGAGAGGACAAAAATAGCTGCAAAATATATAAAAACCCAGGCCTAACCCTCTAAACAGGTACATGATGCTTAGGGTGTACCTTAAACTGTAAATGAAAAAAATTTATATAAGGCTTACTTAAAACATGCCTTTTCTATTGCTCAAGGCAACCAGCTTGTTTCTCTAATGGGAGGCTTTCTGTCAGGAGACAGGTAGCAGCTCAGTCTGTTACAACAGGTGCCCAAGAGCCCAGAGAGGATATTTTCATCTATACAACTTTGTTTTGACTTCAACATGATAATGATTGTATGTTCAATAATAATGGTGATGTATATGGCTGATCCCTCTACATGGGAATAACTCTGAAACTGATTGAGACATGGATATCTATGCATAGCCAATAATTCTTGTTGGCTATAGAATTCCCATGACATACACATGCCTTCTTTTCATATGGCACAAATAAAGATTTACAGATGTCCTTCTTCTGCTCATACAAAGAGCAGAGAGCCATTCTTAATTGATCTGTGCATCCTACACATCTCATACATTTACAATTTTAGAACTGCATAATGCTTTTGAGAAATTATGTATTTTCAGAACAAAAGAACCAGACACCAGTGATGTTGGATCAAACCTGACAGGACTCATCCTTTCAGCATGCTGAGACTCTGACATATCTCTTCTGGCCTCCTGCTGGTTCCATCCTCACTGCTTCCGTTGCTGTTCTTCATGAAAGCCTGCTCCCAAGAGAGCTTTGAAGAAAGCTGCTGATCTCAGTTGGTCCAGGATTTTATACTGCTCCAGCAAGGACTTCTGGAATTTCTCAACATTTAGAGGACCACTAATGTTATTCCTAGCTTGTGTAACCATTTTTCCCAATTTTCTTTGGGCCAAATAGGATTGCTTTGCCCCAAAAATCAGCTAGAAAAAAAATCCATGAGATCGATGCCCCATTTTCCTTAAGAGGGGCTGGGTAGGTTTTTGGTTGTTTTCTTGGGCTGTGAATGCTTATTGTCATTGGGAGATGGTATAAGTTATTAATGGTCTTGTTCAGAGAGAAAATGAGGTTAGACTTAGGGATTTCTCTCTTTCCTTTTTTTTCCTCTTTCTTAGATAAGGAGAAAGGGGATTAAAAACAAACAAGAGGGAATATAGGGATAGTTTATAGGAATAATAAGAAAAAGGGTAGATTATTGAATCTACTCAGATTAAAGCTGTATTTGTTATTCTTAAATAAGCTTATTTTTAACTCATTGGTAAAAGGTTTTATATACTGATGCAAAAATAAGTATTTTTGGATATATCAGTACAGATACAAATTTAAGGATTCCTTTCAGTACTCTTAAAACTGCTATTACAAACTGTTTAGGATATTACGTAATGCACGCTAATTGTTAGTCAACTCATGGTCATGTCAGACACTAGTCTACTTTATCACAAAATATCATCCTAAGTTTAACAGGGAAACAGATTACATAAAGATAGATAAATAGGTCTTCAAAAACCTCAGAGACCTACAGAATATGACATTTAAAAATGTTTTTATTGTTTTAAAGATTCTTTGACAATGAGACATGTCATCTCCTGTCAGCACCTAGCCTACCTCAAAGAAGATGATGAACATTGAAGAACCTCTATATGGAGATGGCTTCAAATGTGGCAAACGAGCCACCCAGGTAAAGAAAATGCCCTCGTCTCATGATAGAATCCTACCTAAAATGGGCAAACTCAAATGCAGGCCAATTAGACCGCTAAACTCTGCATAGAAATGTTATGGGGTTTTTTGTTTGTTTGTTTTCAGTTTTAAAAAAATTTTTTTTCACAATTTATTCATTATATATTCCAACTCCTCCCAATCTCACCCTCCCTTCTTCTCCTTCCCCCATCTGCTTCTCCTAGTTTACTGAAAGGGGGAGTTCTCCTTTTCCATCTGCCCATAGCTCATTAAATCTCATCAGGACTGCCTGGATTCTCTTCCTCTGTGGCCTAGTAAGGCCACTTGCCAGGGACAAGTGATCAAAGAGCGGGCAACCGGGGTCATGATAGAGATAGCCCTTTACTCAGGAATCTACATGGAGACTGAACTTCCAATCAGATACATGTGAGCTGAGGGTCTAGGTCCTCTCCATGCATGGTCCTTGTTTGGTGCATCAGTCTCTGCAGGACCCCTGGGCTCAGATTTTTTAGCTTTGTTGTTCTCCTGTGGGATTCCTGTCTCCTCCATGTCCTTATATCCTCACCCCCTCTTTTTTCCATGAGACTCCCTGCACTCTGCCCAAAGTTTGGCTGTAAGTCTCAGCATCCGCTTCAATCCCCTGAAGATTCTTAAATTTCATTCAGAATGGCAAACAGGATAGGCACCAGAAGCGGTGGAAGAGAGGGAACAGGATGGGAAGCTACTGTAGAGGGTTCTCTGAAATGTTATGTTTTTGTTTCAGTCCCAGATGTGGGATATGGAGCTGTTTCAAATTGACCACAGCAACTGACTATGATTTGCCTTGTGCTCTAGCAGGGCATGATTTTGCCAGCTGAAGATAGTTTATGTTTGGAATTCTGGGTTCACTTCAGAGGGTATATAATACCAGAGTCCTGAGAGAGGCGGCAACTGCTGCTCCCCCTTCTGCTGCCCTTGCTGCCCCTGCTGTTGTTGTGGTTGATGTTTGTTGCTGTTTGCTGGGGTTGCTGGTTGCTGGTTGGAGATATTCTGACACTTGATGCCCTTAATCACCAGGATATAGTCTAAAGATATTGTTGCTCCCGCTCCCCTCTTTCTTTCTCTTCTACTTAGTGATGGAGTTTTGAAAGGGATTATGTGGTGTAGAGAGGTAGGAAAAAGAACAATAAATAAAGTAGTCGAAATCCAGCTACATCTGAAGGAGTGTGGCCTTACATCTGAGTCCTCAATTTTATTCCACTGATCAATGCATCTATTCTTATGCCAGTACCGTGCTGCATGTCTTACTGTAACTCTATAATATAACTTGAAACCTGGGATAGTGATAACCTCTAGAAATATTTTTTTATTATTTAGGATTGTTTTGGGTTCTTTTGAGTTTCCATTTGAAATTTAGTATTAGGGTTTTGTTTTTGTTTTTTCAGTTTCTATGAAGCACTGCATTAGGATAACAATGGGAACTGAATTGAATCTGTAGAGTGTTTTCAGTATGAGGACCATTTTCACAACGGTCCAACCAACCCATGAGAATGGAAGGTCTTAATCTTAATCCTACCAACTCATAAGAATGGAAGGCTGTTCCAGATTCTAGTATCTTCTTCAATTTTTTTTCTTCAGTGTATTAGAGTTTCCTTTGTGTAAGTCTTTTACTTCCTTAGTTATATTTATTCCAACATAATTTCTGAGGCTATTATAAATGAATTGTTTCCTTGATTTCCTTCTCAGTATTGTTTGTTACTGGCTTATAGAAGCACTACTGACTTTTTATGTGTTAATTTTATATTCTGCTATTTTGCTGAATGTGTTTAACCAGCTCTAAAAGTTTTCAATGGGGTCTTTACAGTCTCTTATGTATAGAATCATGGTGTCTTCAAATAAGGATACTTTGACTTCTTCCTTTCTTTCTTGTATTTCCTTGATCTCCTTTAGTTGTATCGGGAGCGCCAGAGAGATTGGTTTTGTCTCTAGGCTCCATCTTGGCCCTCAGATCATCCCTATCTCCTAGCTCCGGGAAAAGCCCATGAAGAGTCCTGGGTAAACCTGAGTCAATCAGCCACAAGTGCGACCACATATGAAAGGTCCAGAGTGTTGCTTGAGATGACCAACCCTCTGGCTCCAACCAATCAACTTATGCCTCGAGTAACTGCTCCTTAGTCCGGCCAATCAGGATAGAGATTAGCTCATCACTCCTGGAAATCCCCAGTTCACTCTGAAAGGCTTGCACACCTTTGTGGGAGGCGGGGTTAGGGTGTAGGGTGGGGGAGGAGTGAGGAGGGTGTCACCATTTTTAGAATAGTTGACCACTGGGGCATGCTGGAACGCATTACTTTATGAAATCTGCTCTTGTTTTTGAATACTCTTGGGAGTCTGAGTCATGTAAGTGATTTTTGGACCCTTCAGTATTATTGATCTATTATTTGAAGTTAAGACTTCAAATACTGTATTGAAATGGAGAGAGTGTACATCCTTCCCTTGCTCTTGATTTTTAGTGAAAATGTTTTGAGATTTCCTCCATTTACCAGATGTTGGCTGTGGGCATTTTGTGCGTTGCCTTCATAACGTTGAGTTATGTATCCCTAGGTTCTCCAGGAATTTTAGAATAAACAGATGTTGGATTTTGCCAAAGGTATTTTCTACTTGGAAGACGGTAACGTGGTTTCTTTGAGTCTATTTGTATAGTGGATTACATTTATTGATTTATGTGTGTTGAACCATTCCTGCAACTCTGGAATGAAGCCAACTTGATCTTTGCCAGTGAATTTTTTCTATATGTTCTTGAATTTTGCTTGCAAGTATTTTAGTGAGAGTTTGTAGCTGGGCACAATTCCAGCACTCAGGAAGGCAGAGGCAGGCAGATCTCTGTGTGTTCAAGGCCAACCTGGTCTAATAAAAATCAAGTCCAGGACAGACAAGGGAACACAGAGAAACCCTGTGTCCAAAAAACAAAAACAAAAACAAAAACAAAAACAAAAACAAAACAAACAAACAAACAAACAAAAAACAGAGGGAGAAAGAGAGAGAATGTTTATACCTGTTCACCAGTGAGATCGTAAAATTACAGGGAGTAAAAAAGAGTGCATGGTATTGGGAAGGAAATGTGGTAGGGGGTAGTGGAGGAAATGGATGGGAAAAATGTGGGGTGGATTTGATCAAAACATATTAGGTGCATGTATGCCTCTCAAACAATAAAAAAAAAAAAATATTGTTTGAGAAGACCTGGAAAAGACCTGGCTGGTGGATTGAAGGTTACAGATATGGTATATATGGTTAGTATTAAATACAATGAATTGTTTATTCATAAGAAAAATAGATCTACTGAGGTATATTGCAATAAACGACCTTCCCATGAGATTTTTTTTTTTTCGAAACCTGGATTCCTTGGTGATTTGTTCTTTATCGCTTGGCTGTTAATTCCTGATGCCCTTGTATTGATCCGGGGCACTGCTATCTCAGTAAGAGCGGACATCTGTCACTTCCTCACACACATCATTACGTGGACAGTAGCGAGGATCCTCTTCCTGTGGGCCGCTTTTGGGACCCGGCACCAGATTCCTATCCCCTCTGTGCCTTCTCCGCTCTAAGTGCTAGCACAGGAAACTGAGTGCTCACTGTCTCGAAGGCAGGGGGAAGGTGACTCAGCACAGTGCAAGCTACAGCTTCTAAGATTCTTGGTTTACTCTTGTTTTATTTTGTGTTTTGAGACAGATGTGTTAATAGGCAAAGCAGTGACTGTCAATATATAGAGGCCTGGAGTCCAAGGATGGGGAAAAAATAAGGTTTAGCTTGAGAGACAAGAAAGGGGAATCCAGATTTGGGGAAAACAATTTCTGGGGAAAGTAGTCTATTGAAATGGTTAAAAACTGTATTCACAGGAACAAGTTAGGGAACCCTAAGAAAAAGTACAAAATAATTCTTTGTCTTTGGGTAAATGACAGTAACGATAATGTATATTATTTGTATATTTTGAGCAATGTGTAAATGCAAGCCTTGCCTCTTGCTTTGACTTTGCTCCTGCCTTTATTTATTCCTCACTTTAGTTTATTTTGTTTTTTAAAGAGATTATTTTTTTAAAAAAAATTATGTGTATGAGTGTTTTACTGCATGTCCCTGTGCACCTCATATGCATGTCTTCTGCCTGGGGAGACCAGCAGGAAGTGTCAGGTTCCATGAAATTGTTGTTACAGACAGATATGAGCTACCATGGGAACAGAACCTGGGTTCTTTGCAAGAGCACTACCTATTACTAAGTTCTGAGCATCTCTCCAGCCACCACCATTTTCTATTTATTCATTTCTCCCATATTGTACATTTGGAGGATGCTAAGTTCAGAAAATAATGGAGAAGAGGACATGGTTCTTGTCCCCCTGGATTTCAGAACCTGTACTTTATCATTGTTTTTGCAAGGTAAAAAAAAAATTAAAAACTGTTCACAAGCCTTTAATCCCAGCACTCAGCAAGGCAGAGGCAGGCTAATTGCTGTGAGTTCGAGGCCAGCCTGTTCTACAGAGTGAGTGCAGGACAGCCAAGGCTACACTGAGAAACCCTGTCTCAAAAAACAAAAACAAAAACAAAAACAAAAACAAAAACACAAAAAACCCTACAAAAAATAAAATTGCTCTCACAAATATACTATCATTGTATTAAACAATTCAACTAAAGTTTTATATACATGCATATATATACACGTCTATTTAAAATATATTGTACTTTATGAAGTTATAACTCTGTGAGTATTTTTTTTTTTATTTCTGTTCTCATTTTCTCCCCATTAATAAGCAATGCCTGATGTCAGTCACAATGCCCTCTCTCCAGGCCCTGTTCATTTCTCAGAGCATCTGACAATGTTGAATAATGCCTTCTTGGACCATTCCTGGAACTTCCCTGTCATGGTTAGGCCTCACTGTTCTATCTGATTCATTTGATTCCCTGCTCTCTCATCTTCTGACTTGGTGACCTGGTTGGAAGTAGCCAGTTCCGTTTTGTACCTCTGGTTATTCAGCCTCATTTCACACTGTCCCAGAGTCCTGTCCAGTGAGCACCATTTCACACTAGATGAGCTCACAGTGTAGGAGAATTAATCATGTGAGCACCACAGTTAAAGCTTAGTGTTTGAACACAGAGGGCTGGCGCGGCACTCTACTTACTTCTTCATTCACTGGTTCTTAGACTCAACAAATATCTGTTCTGGGCCAAACCCTGGGAGCAGATACTAGACAGTGTGGATTCTCATTCAAGAAAAGTTAGAGAATGGGGCATATATTCAGTGACTACAGAACTGAGTTGAATCTGTGAATCCAGGATGTCCTCAGAATGTAGAGGGCGGGGAAGAGATGAAGGGAGAGAGGAAGATAGAGAGAGAGAGACAGGAAGAGAGAGGGAGAGAAAGAGGAAAGTGAGAAACGCAGAGAGAGGAGAGAGAGGGGATAGAAAGAGAAACAGAGAGGGGAGAGAGACAGAAACAAAGAATGACAGAGCAGAAGGGGAGGGAGATGTAAAAGTAACTTTATTCACCTGATTGTGATTGTCATCTTGGAAGCTTACTGCTTCTGTCTGCTAAACTAGACCTAGTCTTGGAAGCTTTTAGCCTCCATACAGTCTAATCAAGACCTAGAATGTTTTCAGCCTCTGAGACTTACTGCTGAATAAGCTCACCCTCTGTAGCTCTTTCTGAACTCTTGCTGGCTAGTTCAACTCAGCTGTTCTCGCTCAAACTCCTCTCCAAACTGACTGATTCAAACTGGCCTCTCACTTTCTCACTGAACTGCTCTGCTTGGCCACAGACTAACTCTAGTAATCTGTCCTAATTTTCTGGATCCTTCTCTTTCTCTGGCTTGTTCTGTCTTCACCTGTGTCTAGCTTGTTCTCTCTTCAACCTGCCTCTGTAAAACTTTCCCGGTAAGACTGCCTCTCTCTACCCCTCTGTGTTCTCTGTTAGGTCGCCTCTCTTTCCTGTCTGTTCTCATGAGAGTTGGACATATGCTATTCTGTCAAATCTTTCTCTGATTTGTCCCTTTGTCTGCCTCTCAATTAGACACCACTTTCAAACATGGTGCCTTTTTTGTAAAAACTAACTTTACCTTCATTGTCTGAGATTAAAGGTATGTTCTAAGGCTTGAGATTAAAGGTTTGTCTACATTCTAGCTGGATCACACAGACCTAGAAGGTCTTTGGATGTGATCAGAGCAGCCAAATTTCTTGATTAAAATTCCCTTATAGGGACACATACACAGAGAAGGAGAGACATGGGAAGACAGAGGAGACAGACAATAGCAGCAGGAAGAAGAGGTAGATACAGAGGAAGAGAAAGAGAAAAGAAGAGAGAAAAAGAGAGAGATTGCAAGGGAAGGATACATATTCAAGTCACATGTGATGACTGGAGAGTGTGGCTGGATCAGAGAAGGAGCAGAGCGTCTTTAGAAGATCTTCTAACACGTTTATTCTGAAACTGAGCACTTAGGATAAGGCTTTAGGTAGAAGAAAAGAAAAAACAATACGGACATTTTAAAAAATGTCCTCTGCTTGTACAATCCCTCAAGTTGCAGAAAATTTCTTAGCAAAAGAAAAAAGGCCCTGACCCAGGAGTGTTTGTTTCATACTGTTAGGTTTCTTACTTGCTCCTGCAGGATTTCAGTGGCTTAGAATACTCTAACACAGAGAGAAGTTTAAAAATGCTTTTCCAATTAGGGTGCAATTTCCGCACCATTTGGAATTTTCTGTTAGTTTTAATATGTAGTTTATCACTGGAGGAAATTTGCTTTGCTGATTTCTCTGCAGTAGGTCCAGGTGCCATAAACGGTAGCAGTGATGGATGGGAGACTGGGTAGAGTTTGGGGCTGTGTTCAAGTGAGCCATCATCTCACATTCTGCTAGGACCCCATGAGCTGCTGTGTCACAGTGATTGGTTAGCTCCTGTGGCTACCATTCTCCTCCTTAGAACCTTCCTCAGGCCCTAGGGAAGCCCAGGTAGTATTTTTAAAATGCCTTATCTCAGGTCAAGGAAGGATTTGTGCAACTCCACCAGCTTCGAAGGACAATAGTTTTCCTGACTGTGCCTTTCAGTGGAGTTTTGAATTGGTTACTCTTATTAGAGTTATTGATCTCATAGAAGAGAGAGAACAAAAGGAATTTATTGGAAAGATATGGGGTGGATCACATAGCTTGGGGTAAGGCTAGGGAGCCACGTCTGAATGGAGCTGAGAGCAATCAGGGTCATGCTGTGGTCTGGTATCCTCGACGCTGATGCCACTGCCCATAGCCTGCTACCTTCCTGCCACTGCCCTGCCCTGACCGGAAACTCAGCCTTGTATTTCCGGACATTTGGCTTCTGTACGGCCCTACTGTGCTTTGGCTCTCACCAGCAACTTAGCTCTGGGGGAACCATCTGATTAGGTACCTGGCGTTGCTCATGCAGCTACAGGCAAGCCAGCCAGCACAGGAACTTCTGTTTCATGGAGTCTAGCTCTTATCTTCTTGGGATTTTTTGCCCTGAGAAGGCTGTGTGGCTATATCTTTTTTAAAAAGCCAAAAGGAAATCCACTGTTGTATATAAGTAATACATGCTAATAAATATCAAGAATAATGAAGAACGGGGGAGGAAGGAAGAAGAGGGAAAGAGAACCTGATAGAAAAGGGGGAACCTAGATATTTTATCTATCTATCTATCTATCTATCTATCTATCTATCTATCTATCTATCTATCTATTTTCAGTCATGTTTAAGTAATTCATGTTTATTTTATTTCTAATTGGCAAGTTAACATTTCTTTGTCAGCAATAGAGTATCTTTTTTCTTTTGAGTATTTTAAAAATATTTTTATTATTATCATTTATTATGATTTATTTAATTTGTATTCTGGCTGTGGCCCCCACCTTCATATCCTCCCAATCCCGCCCACCTCCCCCTATGTCCTTCCCCTAGTCCACTGTTAGAGGAGGTCTTCCTCCCTTTCTATTTGACTCTAGTCTATCAGGTCTCATCAGGATTAGTTGCATTGTCTTCCTCTGTGGACTGGCAAGGCTGAACCCCCCCCCCCCCAGGGGGAGGTGATCAGAGAGCCTGCCACTGAGTTCATGCCAGAGAAAGTTCCTGCTCCCCTTACTAAGGTCCCCATTTGGAGACTGAGTCTACGGGCTATATCTGAGCTAGGGTTTTAGGTTTTCTCCATGCATTGTCCTTGGTTGGGGTATCAGTCTCTGCAGGAGCCCCAGGGCCCAGTTTTGCTTTTTTTTTTTTTGTTTTGTTTTTTTTTTTTTTTTTGGCTCTGTTGGTCTCCTTTTGGAACTCCTGTCCCCTCTAGGTCTTTCTAATTCCCCCTTCTTTCATAAGATTACCTGAATATGTCCAAAGTTTGGCTATGAGTCTCAGTCTCTGCTTCGATACCTCAATCAGTAGAGTTTTTAAGAGGTCCTCTGATGTAGGCTCCTGTTCTGTTCCCTGTCTTCTCCTGCTTCAGATATCTATTGCTTTTGCCCTTCTGATTGAGGATTGAGCATCTTCCCTACCGTCTTCCTTGTTGTTTAGCTTCTTTAGGAGTATAGATTTTAGTATGTTTATCCTATATTATATGTCTAATATCCACTTATGAGTGTGTACCATTTGTGTCTTTCTGCTTTTGGGTTACCTCACTCAGGATGATCTTTTCTAGTTCCCATCATTTGCCTGCAAATTTCATGATTTCCTTGTTTTTCCTTGTTTTTAATAGCTGAGTAGTATTCCATTGTGTAAATGTACCACAATTTCTGAATCCATTCCTCTGTTGAGGGACATCTATGTTGTTTTATATTCTGGCTATTATGATTAGAGCTGCTATGAACATATGCAAATTGAGCAAATGCCCTTGTTGTATAGTTGAGCATATTTTGGATCTACGCCTAAGAGTGGTATAGCTGGATCTTGAAGAAGTGCTATTCCTAATTTTCTGAGAAAGCACCAAATTGATATCCAAAGTGGTAGTACAAGTTTACATTCCCAGCAGCAATGGAGGAGAGTTCTCCTTTCTCCACATCCTCTCCAGCATGTGTCATTACCTGAATTTTTTTATCTTAACCATTCTTATGGGTATAAGGTGAAACCTCTGGGTTGTTTTGATTTGCTTCTCCCTGATGACTAAGGATGTTGAACATTTCTTTAAGTGTTTCTCTGCCATTCAATATTCCTCTATTGAGAATTTCATTCATTTCTTTTTATCTATCTATCTATCTATCTATCTATCTATCTATCTATCTATCTAGGTCAAAGGACAATTTGTGGGAGTCGGTCCTCTCCTGCTACCATGCTGTACCTACTGTGCTGTCTCTCCAATGCAGTAATAAGCTTCTTAGGAGACAACCTTAAAAGCATCTTCATGACCATGAGATAGATAAGATCTTCTAGGTAGGATACAGTAGAAATCATGAAATAGATTTTATAAGCAAGACTTCAGCAAAAGCAGGAACCCTTGTTGCCTGGGCGACATTATAACAAAACTGAAAAGATTAGCTGCATCGTAGGAGCGAGGCACTGCCATATATGAAGAGAACATTTTAAAAATCTGGTGCATATACAGGGTGTGTACATGACACACACATGTAAATAAGACATGCTAACTACATTTTTAAATGGGCAAAGATTGACCAGGTAAACCACAAGGAAGGACAACTGCATGGCCAGTAACAATAGCGTATAAAGAGTGTTCGACCTTAGCCATCATCAGAGTAATCAAGCTGCAGTGAGATATTGCACTATACAAACTAGAATGCCTAAGATGACACAGACTGGAAGGAGAGAGTGCTGGGAGGATGTGGAGGCATCGAACAGTTATACAATGTTTCTGGAATCAGCATCTCTTATGTTGCAAAATGTATTGGCAGAATCTACTACCATTCAGCTACATCTTGTAACTCAACACTTTACTCTTCGAGACCCTGCCAGTGTGGGTAGACATCCTTCACTGAACACAAGCCGTAGGTGCGCTGTTCACGTTAGCTCCCAAATGGGGAACTTGGTATCAACAAATCTAAAGAATGAGTTATGTTCTGTAGCAGTGGTTCTCAACGTTCCTAATGCTGTGACCCTTTAATACAGTTCCTCACCTTGTGGTGCCTTCCAACCATAAACTTATTTTGTTGCTGTTTTATAACTGTAGCTTTGCTACTGTTATGAATTATAATGTAAATATCTGATATGCAAGATATATGTTATGCAACCCCTGTGGGGATCGTGACCTACAGGTGGAGAAGCTCTGTACCATAGGGTGGAATGCCTCCTGATCGTAGCTATGCTCATAACATGAGTTAATCTCATAGCTGTAGTAGAACTAAAATCTCCAGAAACAAAAAAGCACCCGCTGTGTGTTTTCAGTTCTGTGATCTTCAGATCAACTAAGACTAATCTGAGGCAATGATGGTAAGAGTAGAACCTTTGAGGTATTCACCAAAGAGACACCAGGAAGTCTGTAGATCAGAAGGCTCCTTGTCTTGGTAGTAAGATGTACACTTGAGCCCGTGCCCTTAAAGTGTATTTGGTTCACTCCAATAGAAACTTCTTAAAAGACTCCCCATAAAAATGACAAATGTGTTGTTGAGCTCACATTAAATATATTCATATGGCAATGATTACAATGGGTCATGAAAACTTTTGATGAATCAGGCAGTCTTTTGCTCCACCCCTTCTCATTTTGAATACCAATCACCATATTTGAGTTGTCCAACAATTTCTTCTTTTAATCCTTCTGCTATAACTCTAAATAATATTTATGCTTTGATTTCTTGATAAATATACTTTAAATAAGGTATATAGATTTTTCACTATGAATAAAAGATTTGAATCACATATGCAATTTTCTCTTTTATACCTCTCAATAATTTTTAGTTTCACTCTTATATTTAATAATGATTCTTAAATGATATACATAAAATATCACATCATATCTGCTGATACCTGGCACAATCATTTTATTTCCTATTTGATAAAATAAGGACAAAGACTCCACATTTTTTTACACTTGCTTCCCAACTCTGCCTCCTTCCATCAACTCTCTCTTTTTCACTGTCAAGGTTGCTAACATCTACATTTTTTTTCTTGTAATCATAAGCAAATCTGTGTTATGACCATAGACTCTTATCATATAACTTTAAAACATTAAGCAACCAATATTATTAATATCACTGCTATTCTAAATAATGAATTTGATGGGCCAAATAGTGAGGTAGAATTTTATAAAGGAGGCAATAAAATAAGATGAGCATTCAATGCAATAACCACTGAGCTTGAAGACAAAGGCTGCTCCTAGAATCAAGTGATCATGCTCTGACAATTGATTAAAAACTTGCCTCTTGATTCAGAGAGACCTATGAGCTAAAAGGACAAAATTACTCCTTTTTATAAAAATCATGATGGAATGAAAATAGGATAACCAAACACAAACTGTCATTCAGTGAGGAGATAATTGGGAGACAGAGTAAAAGCAGGTATGCAGCAATCCTGACATCCTGTTGGGAGATGTGGCAAGGGGCCAATTTCTTTTAAAAATGTTACTAGTTCTTAGAGAATTTCATACCACATCTTTAATAATATTCTTCTTTCTTCAACTCTTCCCAGATTTACCACCCTCTCCCAGCTTTGTTGCTTTATTTTTTTCCTCATCAGTGCCAACTTGTGTTGCCCAATATTCTTAGATGTGTGTGATGAACTTACTAAGGGCTATACTCTTAAAGAAAACTGACCCTTCTTTTTCCAGCAGCTGACAGTTGCTGATAGCTCCTCAGCTCCTCTCTCTCTCTCTGTTGGGATTTGGTCTCAATTGCTTTGAGTTCTTATGTGCTGCTGCTCTTCTGTGTATAGAAAACACTGCTTCCTTGCAGTCATCTATCACTTCCAGATCTGAAGCTCTTTCTGTCCCTCCTTCCAAATGATCCCTGAGCCCTTGGAGGAGAGGGTGGTATGTATATATGTTCCATTTATGGCTGAACATTCTACACTCTTTTATTCTCTGCACCTTGGCAAGTTGTGAATCTCTGTGCTAATCATCATCTATTGCAAATAGAAACTTTCTGATGAGAGTTAAGAAATGTGTTAATCTATGTGTATATTGATAAGTGATTAGATGTATGTGTATAATAAGTTGTTAGGTGTTAGCTGTGTAGCTAGGCTCTTTTATGACTAGCTCATAACTTAAAATATAACCCATTCATACTAACCTACATTCTGTCACGTGACTGGTTACTTCTGCTCAGGTACCATGCATCTGTCCTCACATCTTCCATGGCAAATACCACCCCTCCCTCCCCCCATACCTGGCTCTATCCCATAATTCTTTTTGCCTTTTAGATGTCCCACCTTCTATTCTACCCTTCCTATAGGCTGTAGGTCTTTTTATTGACAGGTGTTACAGTCATACAATACGTAAGATGTTCTCTCTACATTATGCTGTACCCACATGCACATTTGTTTACAAACATACACATATTATTGGCTAGATTCCATATATTAGGGAGAACATATAGACTTTTCTTTCCCATCCATTTTTCTGAAAAATTTGTTATGTTTTTGTTTTTTTTTACAGTTGAATAGTATTCACACACACACACACACACACACACACACACATATACACACATACACAGAGTGTTATCCATTTGGCTGTTGATGACAAGTTACTTGAATCCAATTCTTTGCTATAGTGAATAAATACTCTGTCATTCAAAGATAGAGGACATTATTATTTTAAAATACTTGAAATCCTGTTCACAGAGCAGTAAAGATCTTCAGAATAATGTATGAATTCCTGTTTCTGATGTTAACATAGAGAATGCCAACTCTGATGTGTTTTCCATATCATGGTAGTTTGGCATGAGCCCTGCTCCTCCTGACCTCTGATTTGGGGCAGATTAGGAGGTAGAAGAGGGAAGGATAATTGAGAAGCTACAGTTGAACTCAACACACTGGTACTTCAGCACAGCACTGCAGGGACTGGGGAGAGGAGGAGAAAAAGAAAGAAAGAATCCAATGTCATCTGACAGTTCTACAGCAGACCAAAGAGGATGGAATTTGTCCACTTACCACAGAAAGGGACCCCATATTTGAGGGTGCCCTGGTTAGGGGCCAGAGTGGTTAATATGACAACCAGAGACTGGAAAGGGTGGGATGGGAAACCAGTCAAGGTGAAGAGACATCATCTTCTGTCCACTGGAGAGCTTCTGGGACAGATCAGCCCTCCTGTGGTCTGCTGCCTATGAAACCCAAGACAGGATTTATCCAGACTCCCCTGACTAGACACAGGAGAGATAAGTAGAAAGTGGTAGGTGGTTACAGGACTTAATGCTCTTGGTTTTCTTCAGTTTATAAATTCTTCTGTTGTTTATATTCCTTGTGTATGGTTATATGTTCACATGGATATTTGTATACAAGTATACATTGGCCATATTTGTCCTTGAATCCTGCAATTCTCCCTTTTCCCCCACTTCCTGATGGTCTTTGTTCCACAACACACTTCCATATCTGCCCCATAATATAAACATACATGATTTTATACAAACAACATTTAATTTTGCTCTTCTTTATCGCTGAGAAGAATTCCACTGTGCCTGTACATTAGCTTTTCTTTCCTTCCCCCCTACCTTCACTTTTCCCAGCCATGTCCACCTCCTCCCCCAACTCCTTACCTCCCACCTTCACCCAGATCCTCTTCTTGGCTTTTCTTCAAAACACAACACAACAAAACAAACAAACGAACAAAAAACACAAACCACCTCCCAGGGATATCAACTGAACATAGCATTAAAAAAAAATTACTATAAGGCTAGGCACAAATCCTCGTATCAAGGCTGGATGTGGTGACTCAGGTCCAACTTGAGGCCCACACCACATTATCTTTTCTTTACCCATTCTTCTATTTCAGGACACCTGGGTTAGTTGAAAATTTATCTTTTGTGTGTGTGTGAACATCATTGCAGTAAACATGAATGTACCGGTACCTTTGAGATATCGTCCTTCAGGCAAATACCCAAGAACAGTTATATGATTGATGGTTTTACTTATAGGTTTTTGAGGACCCTCCACATGGGTTTCTGTACTGGTAGACTAGTTTGCATTTCTGCAATGTAAGGGTTCTCTTTTGCCCTTATCCTTGCCAACATCGCTGATGTTTTCTTAAAGACTGCCTTTCTCACTGAGATGAGATGGAATCTCAATGTAGTTTTTAATTTTAATATCTCTGATGTCTAGTGAGGGTTGACGTTTTTCCAAAGTTTATTGGCCATTTGAATTTCATCTTTTGAGATGTATTTATTAAATTTCTTAATCCATTTATTGATTGACTTCTTTGATTTTTTTGTTTAGTTTTATTTTAAAAAATTGTATATTAATCTTCTGTTAGATTTATATCTGGCAAAGAAGTATCTCATTCTGTAGGCTATTCATTTACCCGGTTGGCTGTTTCCTTTGGGGTGCAGAAACTTTTTAGTTTGACAAGGTCTCATTGTGAAATCTTGGCATTATTTTCCGAGCCATTGGAGTCCTATTCAGAAAACCATTGCCCGTGTCTATATCTTGAAGGGTTCCCTACTTTTTCAGAATTCATTCAGACCTTACATTAAGGTCTTTGATCTGTTTGGAGTTGATTTTTTTGGGGGGGGGGCAGGGTGAGAGATAGGGGTCTAGTTTTATTTGTGTACATGTGGCTATCTAGTTTTTCCAGCACCGTTTATTGAAGAAGCCTCTTTCTCCATTGCATTTTTACAGAATCTTTGTCAAATGTTACATGACTGTAGCTGTGTGGATTTATTCCATTGATCCATGCACAAGTTTTGTTACTACAGCTATGTAGTATAACTAGAAATCAGGGATAGTGATATCCCAAACATTATATTTTGTTCAGTATTGTCTTGGCTATCTGGAGTCTTTTGTTCTTCTCTATAAATAACAACCTTAGAGGGTTCTTATTCTGCTAAAAGGATATGATGTGCCCACCAAAATCTAAATGACTAACATTTATCTCCTTGATTTAATTGTTGTCAGCTTCGGTCAGAGAAACTTGTTTCTGTGATAGGCAGTAGTGACTTCAGAGACACCTAACTCACCAAAGTGATGAGAAGAAGTGATGCTGGATGCTCAGCCATAAGACAGACATCTGTTTCTCTCCTGATAAGGCTCAGGGAATCATGGCAGAGAGGGTGGGGCAGGATGAGAAACTGGGGAGGGATTTGTTGTGTAATCTGACTTCTGGGGATGACGTGGCCATTGCACTCTCTTTATCTAACTCCTGGCTTCCTTCCTGGGCTTCCAGATACCTGTCACACCCCTGAGTTACTCTTGGAGAGGTTCAGTCACCAACGCTGGTCATGCCTTCAGCAGTCCTTTATGGCAATGGCTGTAAATGCTGGCTGGGGCCCTTGGATGTCCTTCCTCATGTTGGGCTGCCTCCTGGAATCTGTGTCTGAGCGCACTGAACACTCTGGCTCTAACCACGTTTCCACCTCAGCGAGTATAGCCAGGTTCAGCAGATGGTCCTGTAATGCGTATTCTGGAGTACCCGGGAGTGCAGTTCATAGATGGCCTGGTGCTATCAAGATGACCACCGAGCAGAAACTTTTTGATATGCTGTTTCACTATTCCTCTGACTGCAGAGAAAATAAAGTTTTCCCAACCATCTCTGCCACTTCACCCCTTCTTCCCATTTTAAAATCTTTCAAATATCTGTGGGTATAGTCCTGATTTTCTGAGGCACCCAGTGTCCTGCTGTAGTTCAGGCTCCTCCCTCTTACTGGGAGACTCCCCAGATTCTACCAATCCCTCCATAAAAAAATTCTGTGCATCTTGCTGTCTGCTTTGCAAAGGTTCTTATTTTCCTTTGTTCATTAGACTAGACACTTTCTGCTGTCACCCACCTCTCCTGACAGCTTCTATCCAACTTTTCTCAGTTTGTTCCCAGGAGATTTTAATAGACCACACCTGAGGGTCAGCCAGCATTTTCCTTAACCCTGACTGTCTGTCCTTTGGTGGTGGGAAGGGGGGGGCAGGAACTCCTTGAGCAGGTAAAAGGCAGATTTCCCTTTGTTGACCAACATCCAGAAGAACACTCGGGTCTCTGGGATACAGCTAGTTCTTCTCCGGTGAGGAAAGTCTTGCTGAGAAGCAGAAGCTAGCTCACTTATGGTCCATCTCCTGAAAAGAAGCAGACACCAGCTCCTCCCTAGACGTGCTGGGTGCTCTACCATTACCTCCTGGCCACATGATGACATGGTGCTCAGGAAGCATGCTCAAGTCAGTTCCTGCATGCTGCCTCTCTTTACTCTTTTTATGAGAACTCAGATTGTGGCTGTACAGATTGTTCATTCCTATTGGGCTAGCAGGAAAAAAAAGGCAGTGCTTTGGGGTTTTAAGATCTTGGTTCAAACTCTAGCTCCAGCACAGGCTTGTTTGAGACTCTGAGTACATACTGTAGCTACCTGCAGCTTCCCTTTCTCCACCAATAACATGCGGGTGATAGCAACAATTGCCGCACCCTAAGGATGCCGTGCTTGTACAATAAGAGATGCAAAAGTCTTGGTACAGTCCTGGTATAGAGCAAATGTGGGCTGAATGCCAGATGTTATGAGCAATGTAAAGGGCCCTCGGTGATTAGGTGTGAAGTGGAGACAGGTTGAGGCAGTTTTCAATAACTTAAGGTGTTGTACGTGTGTCACTGGCCCCATTTCAACAGCCTATGTTCATTCTTCTCTCCCACCCTCTGTGCGGCAGGAGAAATGGGAAGAGGCATTTCCTGGTACCTTCTGGGGCTGTGGCACAGTTGGAGGTAAGAACCAGGTGAAGGCTGGAAGGAGAGGTTGGGAACTGAGGGCCTGTTGTGGGAGAGAGCAAAAGCCGGAAGGATGTGATTCATGAGTCTTCCTCCATGTCTGAAGGAGGATCCCCATAGAGACCATCTGGGCCTGTGAAAAGCAGCCTGCCGAGGCCAGACACAGCATTCAGAGGGAGTATATTCAGGTGTATCCTGACTCTCCGGAGAAGTGCTCAGGACTTTGTCACCCTCGATGTGAAGCAGTAGTAGGTCACGCTGAGGCTGCCCTGAGGGTACTTGGCAGGATTTAGAACTGACAGGTGCTTTTCCTTCCCAGGTTCCTTTGTCCACCCACAGGAGTTTTTCTTGGAGTGAAGACAGGGCGAGTGGCAAAGAACACCATACAGGGGCTGACAGGGTATCAATTCTGTTGCTAGCAGAAGTGTAGCCATTTCCTTCCGTACCAAGAGGGGTACTGATGAGATCAACGCAGAAAAGGTGCATTTGAGAAAATAATAGTGAACAGGGACAAAGGATGAAAAATAGAGAGAAAGGACACATTGTAGTCACAGAGTCAGGAAAAGGAAGAGAGAGATGGGGCGGGAGCTGAGGGTCTTCACCATCCTCATGGGAATGCCGGGGCCTGTTCCCCCTGTGAATTCCCTGCATAAGTTTTGCAGCTGAGCTGCCTACAGTCTCCTTAGAACTACTGTTACTATTATTTCTTTCAGAGCCTGTGTTTAAGGCATGATGAAAAACAACCTTATGGCCCAAGCACAACTATCCCATATGAGAGACCATTAAGATAAAGTCCCTCGTAAGTGGCCCCAATAAAAGAAATTTATCACAAGACATGGAGAGGAAGGTGTCTTTATTCACTAGGTGAATAACACCAGGCATTGTCAATGTAGCTTTTCAAGGCTCAGAAATTATCATTCATTCTCCAAATTACCAACCGCACAAAAATTACTAAATGGTGCGTTATCACTCCCTCTCAGCGAGAGAATGTCTTTGTTTAATGTTTGATTACAAATGGCTTTGCTGCGATTATCATCAATAAATCACAGGTAAATGTATCCATGGCTGGGACCAATGCAGAAAGACTACGAGCTACTGGGAGAAGGAAGAATAAAAGGCATGCGATAGCTAAGACTTCTGAGTGTTGGACTTTGAGAACTCGCTTTCCTGGGGCCTTTGGGTATCTCCGATACAGAACATTCACAGTGTCCTTTTATAGAAGGTGGGAAGCTCAGCAGTGGCTTGGCAATGTACCTTCAGCCTTGCTTGTATGTGAGAAGGAATTAAAGGGGGAGCAAGGTATCCATGTGTGCAAGGGAGGGATTGTCAGTGCGGGACAAACGGAAGGAAGGTGTTGTGAATGACTGTCTTCCAAGTCAAGCAACTGTCATCTTGGGGAGTTCAGCTGTGACCCCTGTAAAAGGGTTATTCCAGCTTGGCCTGTTGACTGTTTACAGTCCCTCAAGGAAAGATAGGGGAGGGTCTAGAGACCCTTACCTGAATATCCAACTGCTTCCTACCACCCATTGTATGTAACACTACCTTAGTTGTACATGGCTATGGCAGGGGCTAGAGAATAGGGCTGTGAAAAAGGTGGTGTGGGGTGGGGCCGGGTTGGGGACAGGACTCCATCTGTAATGCCAATAGGGAATTCCTTATCCCCGCTGGGTAAAGGCTTTCTAGGTGCAGCTAGTTGAAGGAGGAACACCCACACCCTTATAAGTAACCCCTCACCTATGGTGTGTACCGAAAACTATGCCCTGTGCTATAAACTCATTGGTTCCTCAGAGTGAACTTTGGTGCAATCATGCCTCGGCTTATCTCTGAGACCTTGGGAGAAGAGGTAGATGTTTATGTTTCCCCTGGGGTAAGTATCTGTGCAGCAGAAGGGAAACAGATGAAAAGATGGGGTGGATGAAGGGGCAGAGCAAGACTAAGGGAAGATACAGGCAGAAGATGAGAAAGGGGGCTCCTTTGTTTCACCTTTTTTTTTCTTTTGCAATGATCCTTGCCTTTCCATTGTGTGTACTTGTCTTAACTCTTCAGACAGCTCAAAAGATTCAAGTAGCAAAATATCCTGCAGTCTGTCTCCAAGAAATCCCTGAGGTCCAGTGAACAGGAACTTGCCCAGCGGTATGGACAGAAGGTTGAATAACTTGTAAATGTATTGCCGAGACACCTGCAGCTGAAATAATACAGTGCAGTTGTAGAGCCATCTGTACAGACTCAGGCAAATAGTTATCCCCCAGGAACTAACCCACAGAGGTCTCAGCATGTCTTCTGTGGGCCTAGGGACACAGAGAGGAATAAAGCACACTGCTTTCAGTATTCTGGCATCCTAAGGGGGATAGGAAAAGCTTGATCAAGGAGGCATCATGAAAGAAGCAGAGGGTTCTCCACGGGAAGTTAGGAGATCTATACTATCAAGATTTGTAGCACAGCCTGGGACAAAATTCAGGGAGCAATCAAGGAGAAATTCAGAAGTTTGCATTTGATTACCTTTGAGAAAAGCAAAAGTTAAAGCAATGGAAATATCAGGGGAGTTAGGAAGAAGAGCTGAAAGGCCCATGATGTCAGTCATTCCTTCATCCATCCATTTAGCAAACATTTGTTGAAGACTTAAGAGGTGCAAGACACAGTGATAGGGTTTCATGGTGAAAAGATGGCTGCTGTCTTCATAAGATTTATACTCTGGGTAGAAAATAAACAAGTGAAGTGACAGTAACTTGCTGTAAGTGATGCAGAGAAAGCGAAGAAGTTAGGCGTGGAGCAACCAGTAAGGGAAGAGCCACTGAACTCGAGTAATGGTGGTCAGGACCTTACCTCTCTCGCAAAACATGAAGAAAGACCCAAATGAGAAAAACACCCAGAAAGGATGTTCCAAAGAGGGCATGTGAAGGAAAGAAAGAGGTGAAGGCTTTTCAGCAACAAGCCGGGCAAATAATGACAGTGTAGAGCCGGTGTTGATGAGGTGACACAAGTTCTAGCAGGACACTTCAGAGGCAAAATGAAAAAAAAAAAAAAATGACTGAAGGGAAACGAATTGGAAGGAATCTTTTACTTCCTGCCAGGATTTTGGCATTTCTGAAGCACACAGTTAGCCACTGCCTTCCACCCAGGCAAATTCAGATCTTTTTGGAACACTCTCTAATAGTCTCGCTGTGCAGATATTCAATGGCAGGACAGCACAGAGATGGGGTGATGATGATGATGATGATGATGATGATGATGATGATGATGTGTGTGTGTGTGTGTGTGTTACGCACCTTGCACATGATGCTCTCTGGCTCCTCCCAACTGTGTTTCCAATATACCAGCCAGGACACTGGCTGAGAAATACTTTACCAAATTAGAAAATTATAAACACCAATGAGGAAAAAGTTAACATTCTTTTTATTTGATGCAAGCATGTACATCTTCTATTTCTAACTGTAGAAATAGGCTAAAGCAGAATTTTACCTTCTTTATGATTTCTGAATTTTTTTTAACCAGGAGTTATTAAATATTCACATATTAAAGTCACATGTAGCCTGACTCTCTGGGAACTTAAATTTGGTGGATATTCAGGAGAAGAGAGAGAGACAGGCAGACAGACACACACACACACAGACCTCTAAAACCCTTTCAGAGAATGAGAAAAGAGGAGAGCTAGGCTGAGAAAGAGAAACAAAGCCAATGTCAATTGAGAAGTAAACAGTGTTCAAAGGAGTGGGTGTAGAAGAGGAAAGAGGCTGAGAGAGCCTGAACCAAGAACGGGGGCTGAAGGTAGGAGGACAGCAAGCCTCCTACCATGGGAAGGGAAGGGAACCCAGTCAGTGTAAAGATAAAGCTTGTGCCTGGAGCGATTACAGTTTATTAGAGTCCTGTCTGTGTTGACAAACACTGCCCCAATTAGCAATTAGTTTCGCAAGGCATCAGATAGCAGGGCTGGTGTTGACTTGTAAATAGACCTGCTGCCCTCTTCCTACTTGCTTATTCAAATAGATACCAGCTATTTCCTAGACTGCTCCAGAAAGCCCAGAACTCAAAGGCTCCTCCTCCTCCAACATCCTGAATGCCTAACGTCAGTATTCTGGTAAATCCAAGTACTTATCCTAAGATTGTTCGTCAAATTTTGTGAGAGTCTGACCCCTCCATACTGTGTCCAGCTTCTCTTTCTTTTATTGTTCCAAGGACGTGTGTGTACTGTCTAGGGAGAGTGCCTAGTTTGTGGAAACAATTGGTAAGCAATTCAAAGTTAATTTTTAGTATATGCTGCGGACCTACTTCTTCACACAGAAAAGAAGGGTAGTTGGTGTGGGGACACTGAATATAAAGTAAGAAGCGCTGATGCATTCCAAACTATGAAACACAGACAGATGTAGACAGAAGTGGACAGAAGCAGGGAACCGATCAGAACTGTTAGAGAGGAAGGTTTGGCTGCTGAAGACAATAAGCCTCAGGTCCCCCAAGGAGGCAGAGGGACTCCTGGCCAGTAGATAGAATGGCTGACTAATATCTGTAGTGAGTCCTTTACTTGGCACAAGAACGTGCTAGCTCCTTAAACTTTCAGGGCAGAATACGTGCTACAGAAGAGAAAGTGTGGGCTAAGCCAGAGTGGACATGTTAATGGAACCTGCAGTTCATACTGCTGGCTGCTTGACTGAAAAACTGAGATAGAAGTTGGTGGAAGGAAAGACTGCTCAAGGACAGTCCTGAAGATGATGGAGGTGATGTCACCATCTCAAATCATCTTGAAAACGCTCAGTAAACATGAAGGGCTTTTGAGGGACACAGTGAAATAACAGGCAGAGGACATGTGGGTTGGGTGGAGTCTTTCTCCAGAGCTGTCGGGAGCCACTCCCGCCATTACAAGATGGCGCCGGTTTCCTGCTTCCTGGTTCTTCTTGCCAGCATTGTTTTGCGATCTGCGCATGCGCCGCCTTATGCTAATGTAGGCTTGTGTGGTCCTCCATTTGGAGACCACATGCTAATTGGGTTTTGTGTGGAGCACCAATTACAGACGAACAAGTCACCCTGCTGGCTACTTAAGCAGAACGCACACAGGGTTCGGGGTCCTTCTCCATCTGCTGTTAAGAGCCTCACAATAAAGTTGCTGCTGGACAAATCCGTTGTTGCTGCGTCGTCCTTATCGGCGAGGGCTGCGCGCGACAAGTGGTGCCGAAACCCGGGAAACCTGCCGAACCCTGGGCGGAGGAACGACTCGAAGGACCCCCGACTGCTCGTCGGAGGAGGATTCAAGCCAGCAGTGCGAAACCGCGGTACTTTTCTGCAAGGTATGATTTCTGTGGTCTGGTGTATTCCGTTTCTCAATGTTAGTCTCGTTTTTGTCTTGTTGTGTTGTCTGTGTCTTAATTGTGGGAAACGGGATAGAGTGGGTGTAAAGGAGGGGCAAAGAGCGTTAGCAGACCATCAGGATAGTCTATCAGAAGCAGAAAAGGAAGAAATATTAAAAAAGGATAAAAAAGAAGAAATAGTCAAAAGGGAGAAAAAACCCAAAAACACGGGAAAACTTTCAAAACTCGAGTCAAAAAATAAAGAATCAAAGATGATATCAGAAACTAAAGGAAATACAAGCAAAAAGGAAGGGGTTAACAAGTTGTACCCTCTCCTGGATAAGTTTAAGACTCTTAAGGTGGAGTCCTCTTCCGGTGAGGAGACGTCCTCGGAGGAAGAGGAACCACGACAATCTGCTGACTCTAGTGAAGAGGAAGAGATAGAGCTCGATCCTGATGAGCAAGCAGAATTAGATGAGGAAGCAGCAAAATATGAAGCAGAGAGATATGGCCCTGACCCGCCTTATGCGCCAGGGTATGGTGCGACAGCGCCCCCTCTCGAGGAAATGATCCAAGTCAGAAAAAGGAGTAAAGCTACTAGGGCTATGGCTCCTAATTCATTAATTTCAGAAAAGGAAAGAAAGAAAATTCAGGCTGCTTTCCCCGTCTGGGAAGATGCGCAAAATCAAAGGCAGCACTCACCGTTGGATCTGAAACAATTGAAGGCTTTGGTGGAGTCAGTACAAACCTATGGTATTAGCGCCTCATTTACGCAGGCGCTGATAGAAAGACTAGCAGCCGCAGCTATGACTCCTGATGACTGGTCCAAAACAGTGAGAGCATGTCTTACTATGGGACAATATTTAGACTGGAAATCCATTTATCAAGAGCTGTGTATGGCTCAAGCAAAGCAAAATATAGCCAATCAACGGCCTCAATGGAATTATGATATGCTTACTGGACAAGGCCAGTGGGTAGTTAATCAGACCTTATACCCACCTGAAGTATATGAACAAATACCGGTAACAAATCAAGGCTTGGCAGCAGCTGTGCTCTCTGCTCTTATTACTCCTTACACTAGCCATCAACTACAGGTGCTATGCTCCACTCTAGATGTATGGGCTGTGTTACGATGCACCTACTCCGGCAACATTGATAATCATTAAAGGACCGGATCCTATTTTAATAAGATCCAGGGGAGCTGTGTGTATTTTCCCACAGGACCAAGAAAATCCAATTTGGGTTCCGGCGCGATTGACCCGGGTGGTGAAGCACGATGACCCTGATCCTGATCCTGATGTTGAACGGACTGCTGACGAGCTTGGAGGTGGAGACCCAGGAGATTCGATGGGGGATCCTGTCAGCCTTTCCTCGACCCATGCCGGTGATGCATGATGCACAAGTCTTCCCAAGATTTTTCGCCACTAATGACTCTCTGGGACTACCTTATTTGCCAATGTCTATCTTCTGCCTTTTCCTATTTTAAGGAGTGGGTTGGCGTGGGAATATTTGGAGTGTTGCTACTGGCTGGACTGTTTCTCTGTTTTTGGTTGCTCTGCAGATTCAAAAGACAACAACATTTCAAAAATGTGGCCATGGTTTAGGCTATGTTGGCTGTGGAACAGGGAGCCTCCCCTCAAGTCTGGCTTAACGTGCTCAGCCGTTGAGACTCTGTCAGAACTTTTAGCACCCCTGAAGGGCACAGGTTCCCATTGCACCAGGATGCTGTTCTAGACAGACCTCTGCACTCCCCAGGGCTCGGGTTCCCATTGCACGGGGCTAAGGGTGTTTCATGCTGAGTAAGGCCATACCTACGGGATTTTTGGAATTGGTTCCAGGCAGAATCTGAAAATAGGGCCTTCCTCTGGTGGGTGACTGAAGTTCAAGGAAGGGCTTCTCTTTTATACACATACACAAAGAGGGCAGGGCTGGGGAACTGAGATAGAGAGGAGCAGGAGACAAAGGGAAAGAGGGACAGTTTCAAATGAAGCCCTCTTTCAAATGAAGAAGGACAGTCAGTGCCCCTGGAAGCTGGTCCACCAGGAGAGGCTGCCATGTGATATTCAGAATTCCAACTCCTGGATCAGAGGCAAGCTTCAGGGTGTTCCATGCCTCTCCAGCAGCCAGAGAAGAATGCCTGCATCATTTGGGAACGTCCTTGCTTCTCTAATAATCTTTGGTGTTGGAAGTTACAACCACAGAGAACATACAACAAGTCACAACACATCTGACAAAAACAAAACTATGAAAGAGATGTGAAAATTCATGAATTCGTATGTAGATCCCAGAAAATTAGATTAATTAAACACAGAAGGAACAAGATATTAAACTAAGCACAACTAAATTATTAAAGATGCTAGACGTTAAACATGTTTTTGAACTAAAAGTTCAATTGACAACTTGAGAAGCAGAATGAAAATGCTGGAGAGTGAGTATGATAGAAACCCAAGCTGAGAATGTCTGCTAAGAAGTATGAAGGGAAATAAAGACACATTACTCATGCCCAGAAACACCTCTGATAGAAACTGGGTCATGAGAATGAGTAGTTATGACACAGAGGAAAAATAAAGTAGAAACACAAAATTCAATAAATAAACCCCAAAACACAGTGAAAAACTGTAACTTACTATACGTAAAATTGTTAAGTATGGCAGGAAAAAAAATAGAAATTAATTTAAAGTGATTGAAAAGGTGGAGAGTTGACTAACAACATTAGCATACTATAAAATTAGCATACTAGTAAATACCTTGTTTTTAAATGCAAATAGGCCTTTCACAAGAGTTGGTCATGCTGTTTCAGGTTACTAAATATAAAATATTTAAAAATATATTTATTTTATTATTTTCTTTTATGTATATGAGTGTTTTGCCTACACTTATGTCTTGCATACCCCATATGTGCCCGTGTTCCTGCAGGTTATATAGGGGCATCAGATCCCCTAGAATTGGATGATGAATGGTTTTGAGCCATCATCTGGGTGCTGGAAATAAAACCTGGGTCCTTTGGAAAAGTAACATGTGCTCTTAACCACTGAGCCATGTCTTCAGCCACCAAAATAAATCTTTTAAGAAAAGATTGAGAAGGGAGACAAAACCCCAAGTCTGCCATTCATCAACTTACTCTCTAATGCTGCCTCTCTGAAGTAAACAACTTATAAACAAGTTTCTTTTCATTAGAATGTACTGATCACAAGGCAGTAGAGTACAAATCAACAGCCAAGGAGAGTAAGCCATTTAGTGTGTGCTCAAGGGCACTTATGTGGATTCAGGTATGTCCAATCTGGGCCTTCCAGGATGCATGCTTTCCAGGACAGCTATGCATGTTGTTTGATAGCAACATCATATCACAAGATCAATAGGTTGGCCATCCCACACCTGGGGCCACAATAGTCTTAATCTAATAAATGAATGGCTTAATCCATTAGCGGCCTTAAAATCTGAATGGACAATATGGTAAAAATGTGGAGAGTGAAGCCTGTTTGCAAGACATAGGTCACCATGGCTTGTCCTTGGGGACAATATAGATTAGCATGGCTGCTTCCTGTTCTTGCTCTGATTTGCTTTCTGTTTGCTGTGATGTAAGCTGCTCAGTCATGCCCTCCCAATCATGATGGGCTGAAAACCCTGAAATTATGAGCAAAACAAATCATTTATTTCTTAAGTTATTTGGCCCAGCATCTGGTTACAGTAGTTATGACTGACAGCAATCACACTGATGAATAATTCTATTCCTGAAAAGGAAGTTAAAAATGACCACTGCCAAATCGAGAGATACAAAGTCTTGTCACATTTTACTTATCAATTATTTCTTATCAAAGTGTCTGGACTACTAAAGACAAAGAAGAATGAGTGGCTTTTGTGTACTCATTGGAGTACAAGGCATCCTAAAAGAAATCAACCAAGCTTCCCACTTAGGAATCTAAAACAACAACAACAAAACAGGAACAAAAGCATTCTAAATAAAATAGAAAAAGAATTATGTATAAATGAATTCAGAAATAGTTAAAATACAGCATCAAAAGTAGATCAATATAAACAAAAGTAATCTTTCTGAAAAGATTGCTAAAATGTATCAATATCTGGGAAGCATAATGAAGAAGAAAAAACAAGGCAAAAATAACATGTTTATAAAGGACATGAATATAGACAGCAGAGACAATACCATGAATTCGTAAGACTTAAAAATACTAAGAGATACAAATCATAAACACTTACTTAGAAAAGAGAAAACCTGACCAAAACAATTGTGACAGATGTTGAAGGAATAACAAGGCCCCCATCTCTGAGTACAAGAACCCAATAATATTTGGAATGAGTTTTGCAGAAATTTCAGAGAACAGATAGTTTTCATGTCAAATAAACTGTTGCAAAATAGAGGGAGGAAAAAAAAGCAACTGGGAGAAGCTTTTCAGTCAGTCTAAGAGACCAGCAACCCCAACAGCAACATACAATTGTCTTTCAACCAAAGCAAACAAATTTCACATATGAGTTTGGCCAATGATGCATACGAGTTTAGATGCAAAATACTAATACAAGGAAAGTGAGCCATTTATCTAAGATCATGTTCAACGAAGTAGTTGCAGAAACACGTGCTTGATGTCATCCAACTTTGCCTAATTCTTCAAACTACATTTGAATTGTTGGAAAATTACTCAAGGAATTGTAATAGATGTTATTTAGAGAAGCAGCCAGAGATATGGGAGGGAGGGCAGGTCTGGAGATGCCAATGGGAAGGTCAGAGCTGGAGGTGTGCGGAAAGAGACAAGTTTGCATCCCTGTGTCACTTTATACCTCTGTTTGAACCTTTATTTTTAATCAGTGGATATGAACATATTTACTGGGGAAGGACTAGAGGGCTTTCCGATTGCTCCGAGTCTCTGCACTTATCTTCAGAACTTTCTTAGTCTTATCTGTGAAATCAAGGGTCTCCTTGACTTGAAGACATTTGTTCTCTGGGATCTCAGTGGGCAGAGCAGATCCTACTAGCCTTGGGGAGACTCACCCTCAATACAGGTGTATCTAAAGAGAACCCAAACCTTGAAAGAAGCCACTTTCTGTTCAGGCAGAAAGGAATGGACGTCACCACTAGCTATAGTTTAATCCAGGGTACTATTTCCTTTCCTTAAACCTAGCTCATCTTCATAAATTTGAAATCCTTTACAAACACGTTTGTTTGCGAACACTCTGAGAAATCTGAAATGCTACAAAAACCAGATATACCACAGTTACACATATTAATCAGAAAAAAAAAAAAAAACCTTAGCTCCTCACTTAGATGGGCAGTTAGCAGTTTTCAAAAACATATTTATCGTTACATTAAAACCCTCATAACAAGCTGGGCAGTAGTGAAACATGCCTTTAATCCCGGCACTTGGGAGGCAGAGGCAGATGGATCTCTGTGAGTTGGAGGCCAGCCTGGTCTATAGAGAGAGTTCCAGGACAGCCAGGGCTACCCAGAAAAACCCTGTCTTGAGAAACCAACCAACCAACCAAACAAATAAACAAAAAACAAAAACAAAAAAAAACAGCAGCAACAACAACAAAACACTTATAACCATGCTGTCGAGTAAACAGGACAAATTCCTCTAACCTCAGAGGAGCAAACCCCAAGTACCCTGGGCTGGTTACTCCCCATCTAGGGGATTTCACTTTTGAGCATCACTCCAGATTCATGCAAGCGGCATCGTGAGTCTCCTTACAGAACCTCCATCAGCTCCTGTCAGAAGTTGAAGGAAAAAAGTTTGGGATATACTCTGAGTGCAAGAAAAATTCCATTTTGTGTGTGTGTCGTCCCTCCCCCCCCCCCCCCCCGCTTCCTTCCTGAGCAGTTTCCCAGGTGGACAGAGAAGGACGATGTCGACATCTTCTATTCGTTTGTTTTGCTTTCTTTTGCGACATAACCCGTCGCTCGGTTGGCAGGGCCCGCTGCGATCTGCTCTTGTAGGTCCTGGCAGTGTCCCGGCAATTCCCCAGCCAGGCTTCTGTTACCAACAGATGACTCATTCATTTGACAAAGTTGCTAATAGCCTGGGAAAACAGCAGCGGGACCGGGTTAAAGAGCCGAGCGGGTGTTATTTGCCAGTTGTTTGCACTAGACGCTAGAATAACTCCAGGACCAACTGGCCTTAAGTGAATTATTGACACAGCGCGCGCCAGGCCTGAGGGAGCTGCAATTAATGGATTAATCGCCCGCAGCCACGCAGCCCCGCGTGTTAACACAGGGGATTTAGTTGGCACTTCAGTAAGTTGTTGATGAGGCCTGCGGCGGGATGAAAACCCTCAGAATACAAATGTGACATCCCATGCCCCTTTATTTGTTAGTCAATAATCTGAATAACCCCAGTTTCACAGCTCCTGTGTTGGATTTGCCGATCCTTTCTCTCCTCTGCTAATCGTCGGCGAGGCGCAATAGGGTAGGGGCTTTAACTTTGATTTGAGGCTCCTTCCCCCTCCCCCCAAATAAAAGCACAGGTTTTTATCCACATGCGTATATTGCGGAGACATCAAAGAAAAAAAAAAAGCCTCATGCATTTCCATTAAAGCCGCGCGGACCAGGGGGAGGCACCAAGCTGGGTGCGGGCTTTTGAGGCGGTGGAAATTGATAAGGTTCATCTGCATACAAAAGGCTGAATGGAGAGGCGGCAGGGTGAGCGAGGTCGGACACCCAGATGGATTTTTTAATTCTGGGGAAAATAACACCACGCTCACAAGTGATAACTGAGCCTTTCTTCCCAACTCAGACCAAAATATGATTTCCATTTGTGCATTGGAGGAGAAGAAAATTATACAGAATTTCATTCTGCAATATAATAAGGCTTCACACTGAATAATGCTACCATAAGGCAGTGTAATTACCGAAGGGCAGAAAATACACTTTCAGTTTATATCTAATCACAATACCACATTGTCTGCTTTGGGGGAGAAAAAAAAAATCTGGGGTGGGGGTGCAGCATGGGGCCGGACCGTGCGGGGTCTGGGCGGGGCGAGGAGGGGAGTGCCTGGTTGGGTCTCTTGGTCCAGGTCATCTCTGGATACCATACCAAGGCAGGCGGCTGTTGTTGACCCTGGTCCGAAACGCCAAGCCTCTTCGAAGGGGCAGGAAGGACGATCCAGCCAAATGATGGTTACTGTTAGCTTGCCGGACTTAGAGAGATGGCTGGGGAGGGGGTTAGTCAGTGAATGATGGTACCCTGAGAGCTATAATCTTTCCTTTTCCTTTTTGCCGTTGATTTCTCACCCATTTTTATATTTAGAAACATAAAAATCTAGTGGAGAAAGAATTATTCTAATAACTTAATATTTTCTTGGCTTTTTTCTTTCTGCGGAGATTGTTAAGGTTTTTGTTTGTTTGTCTTGTTTTAAAATTTCTTTCATAGTATTGGTTATTTAGCCCCAGGGTCTACAGCATGCTAGGCGGATGATCTGATCTATATGCCCTCTCTCTCTCCTCTTTTTTTGTCTTGTTTCATTCATTTCTGGATAGGGTAACCCAGTTCCCATAGCATCGGGATTTGCTCTCACTGTCAACACGCCGGTCTCCCTTATCCCTGAGAATATGCTCTAAGCAGCTGAGCAAGTGCCAGAACCACAGGTTATGCAGAATTCCACCGTCTTGTGATAGAGCTTAATTTACAAGCTTTATGCAACTAGAGATGAAAAACCAATAATAAAATAAAGCAATTGCATAACATACTGTAATAAAGTTCTGTGATTGTATTCTCTCTGAAAATATCTTACTGTACCGTAGTAGGCCTTTGCCATCTCAGCAAGTCAATTGTCTCTCTTTCTCTCTCTTTTTAAAATTTCCTTTAAGTTGTGAACTTTTACTTTTTCACATAAAGGAAGCTTTCTCTGGTTTCTCTTTGGCACATCCAAATTGCTAGCCTCACCACTCTTTTGCCTGGGAACCACTATTCAGTAATGAAAGTACAACCTGGGACCAGGGAGAAGGCTTAGTTGGAAAGCTGATTGCTGTACACAACAGGGCCTAAGTTCAAGTTGTTCAAACCTGTAAGCCTAGCACAGTGAGGGCTGAGGCAGGCAGATCTCCAGAGCTCCCAGGCTCACCAGTAGCAAAAGGAAACTAAGGCTTCCTTTTGGGTTCTCAGTTTCATTAAAATAATAATAATAATAATATTAATAATAATAATAATAATAATAATAATAATAATAATGGCCTCCAAAAAGAGGCTTCGGCTTCGGGACAATTTTATTATACTTTGAGAGAAAAAGAGCAGAGAAGGCAAGCTGTAAGTCTCAGCAGCTCCCAACAGAAGGTAGATGGAGAAAAGGAAAAGAGAAGGCCACACCCTTTCAAGTTTAGGTCAGGCAAAATGGCTGTTTAGCAACGGAGGTCAGCAAGCAGTTATATGGAGGAAGTGAAGGTAAAGGCTTCAGAGAAAGAGTGGAAACAACAACAACAACAACCCTAGTTTCAGAGAAAGAATGCTTAGGCTTTTAGCCAGTGGCTTAAAAAGAGATAAAAAGAAAGATAAATATGCCCAGAGTAAGACCGGGATCTGAGTTGGGCAGACTCAAGCCATATTCCAGGCTCCTGTGTCCCAGGACTAAGGACTAGATACACAGAATTAGACATAGAGATAGAGATGGTTCATGAAGAAAGGAGAGAATGAAGAATGAGAATGGACCCAGTGTACAGCCCTTTGCAGGACATTTACATAGCAGCATCTCCCCCAAGTTTAAGCTTTTCTTGTCCATGCTCTGTTCATGGCATGATGCCCAGGTGAGGAAAGCCTTGCAGTCTTTCTCTGCAAACTGCCTTCCTTTACCGGCTAACCTTGATGCTGCACTCTCTAGTCTTTACTCTGCTGAGCACCAGGGAGGGAGTGGGGTGAGGTGAGGTCTCAACAATAAGGTGGAGAGCAATCCCAGAGGCCCTGATGTAGCAAAAGGGTAAACCAGAAAGTCACCCAAGGAAGACATGTGTGTACACACATACATACTACACGCATACGCAGGAAAGCAATACAGGAAGACTGATAGAGATGTGTGCACACATGTGATACACACACACACACACACACACACACACACACACGCTTTTTTTTTTTTTTAAAGAAAAAGACTTGGATGCAAGTACTACAATGCTGTCACAGTCGATTTGGTAACTGAGAACCCCGTGGGAAAACCAACAGGCAGGTAACGTATATGGTGCGAACACAATGGACAAAGGCATAATGGAGACTCGGACAGGCCAGAGCTGGAAGGCACAGGAAAGCACACAATTTAAAGCTTATGAGTTCTTTCTGGAATTTTCTACTAAACATTTAAAAATCATGGGTATCTGAAATCGAGGAAAAAGGGGAGGGGGAGATGCTACTGTATTTATAAACAATCGTGGCTTAAAAGCAAACTATTTCAACTCGTATCATAGGCAGCACCAAGAAGCCTCTAGATTCACTAGCAATGGTTCCCAAACTCAAAAGTGCACAGATCCATCCTCTAGGTTTGGTAAGACACAAATAGCTAGGCGCCCCCTCCAGAGCTTCTGAGTTGGCAGGGTCTGGTGAGGCTCCAGCTTCCCATTAACCAGCCCCTTAGGATGCTAATTCTGGCTTGAAAATCATGTCATTGAGTGTTGTGGGTATGACAGGCCAGCAGAAGAAGTAAAAACTTCCAAGATAACCCTAGAGGGTATTTCAGAATAAGCCCAGCTCCTACATCTAGGTTCTCAGGGAACATGGTGGAAGAGGCTGTGGGAAGATTGTAAGAGCCAGGATAGCAGGAAGTCTGCTCTGAAACAGTTTCTCTGAGACCACAGTCTATGCAAGATCAATGGATGGACATGTTAACATGAAGGGGGCGCATTTCATGGGATCCCACTCTTAGACAGAGAACCACAGGCAATGACTGTTGGGAGAAGAATTAACCTCTTCTGTAGAAGAACCACCTTAATGGTTATCCAATAGAGAGTGGTTAGCCTTAGAATCACATATACACAAATAACAGAAATGGACTCAGCAGGTTATATTCATATATATTTATGAATATACATATGCATACATATGTAAAAAGAACTTTAATTCAGAACATGGCTGTCTGGCAAGAGCTCACATCCAAAGGCCTTTAGGTCTGTGTGATCCAGCTGGAATACAATCACACCTTTAATCCAGGAGACACAGGCAAGTAGATCAGAGTTCAAGGCCAGCCTGGTATAGAGCAAGTTTCAGGTAAAGAAAAGCTCAGGTCTAAGCTTGCCTTTAATCCCAAACAATGACGATAAAGTTAGTTTGTAGAGGGAAGCACTCATGTCTGAAAGTGATGTCTAATTGAGTGGCAGAAACAATGAAGAATCAGAGAAAGATTTGACAGAATAGGATACTGCTACCCCCAACTCTCATGAATAGAGAGTTAAGGGAAGTTACTTAAGGAGCAATGCAGAGAGAGAGGAGGTAGTTTTACCAGAACAGATATAGAGAGACAGGCCAAAGAGAGAACAAGCTAGACATAGATGAAGATAGAATGAGCCAAAGAAAATGAAAAGGAGCCAGAAGATTAGAAAAGATTGCTGGAGTTAATTTGAGGCCAGGCAGAACAATTGAAAGGCTGAGAGAAAAGCCAGATTAAATAAATTAGCTGGGAGGGGAGTAGGAGCCAGAACAGCTGAACTGAATCAGCCAGCCCAGAGCTCAGAAAGAACAGAAAGGGTGAGTTTATGAAACAGTAAGTCTCAGGCTGAAAACATTCTAGGCCTAGGTTAGATTGTATGGAGGCAGGAAGCTTCCAGGACTAGGTCTAGGTTAGGAGACTGAGGTAGTAAGCCTCGGAGACAACAATTGAATCAGAAGAATAAAGATTACTTTTACATACATATATGCAGATATGAATAACAATAACAATCAAAGAAAAACAGCCTATCAACTTTAGGAGTTGGGCGGGGTATATGGAAGCAGTTAGAGGAAGGATAGCTGGGGAGGGGCTTGAGAGGGAAGGGGAGGGGAACTTAATGTAATTTAATTTTAATTAAAAACATTAAAAATAGATACTTAGTCAAAAAGTAAAAGAGGTACATAGATATTGGGATCTATGGGTTTACTTCAACGGAAGAGTCCTTGCTTGCCTAGCATTCATGTACCAGCACAACAACAAAATAAACTCAAAATGCACAGATGTACTAAATAAAGGGAAGAGGTATTATTTTGGAGAGCTCTTGAAAACAGGATTAAGCAAATGTCTGAGGTGAAAATTTGGCCTGAGAGCCCCCTGGAGACTTCCCCCAATGCTTGTAGCAAATGACTGAGGTTATTTGTTGGTCAGTGTGTCCGCCCCCCCCCCGCCCCCCCTCCCCACCAACCCCGTGTCCGCATTTGCTAGAAAGCTAGCAGATCTTGACAATGAATAAGGGGCTCCTCTCACTTTATCCCTTTTCAACATTTTTTTTTAAAAGCACACATCTGTAATTCTAACAGTAAAAGGGCTAAGACTGGAGGATCAGGGGTTCAAGGCCAGCCTGGGTTACATAAGGAGACTCAACTGAGAAGAGGGGGAGGGAGAGGGAAAGGGAGAGGCAGGCAGGGAGGGAAGGAGAGAGAGAGAAGCTAGAGAGAAGGGACATTGCAACTATATCACTGGTGTCTTAAACACATGTGATTTCCAACCCATAAATAGAATCTCTTTCCCTTTACTTCCATATTTCTTTAGTCAGGATACAAATTGAATACATTCTTTCTAGAGTTCCTAAACTCTTGGTTTAACTCCTCTTTTTTTTTGTTCTATTTTTCTATTCTATTCTTAGGAATACTATCCAACTTCTAAAATATCAACTGTTCTTAAAAACTTCATGCTCCCAGGTTTATTACTTATCTAAGAAGACTTGCCTGCAAGCACTGAACTAAAGAAGAAACATTACTTAAAATTAACTGTGTAAATTTTTTTGGTGGTTACTCCTTTCCTGAAAGACCTGGTGTTGGGTTTCTTTACATTCCTGGTCCATGGCAGGTTGGAGGTCAGTCGTTTCTACGTTAGGGTGTTCGTGAAACACTTGGTAAATGAACAGGAAGCTTTCTCGGTGATGGTCAGAGGACGCTTCTGCAGCCACCGGCTGCTATGAATGTCATGGTGCTGCAGTCATGCTACTTGAAGAATGGGACAAACAGCCCCTTGGAGTCTTTGGGTGACCACGTCACACAAGTGGAAGAGAGACCTAGGAAGAGTTAGCTCTCCCCATAACTTTTATGGCCAGCTATTCTCTCAGTTATCACGAGAGTAGAAAATGAACACATACGTATTCCCAGTGTCTGAGGCTGCAACAATGAGGTGAGATTCGTTTGCAACGCACTTGCATTCATAGGGCTGAACAATCAAGAACATTCCTCAGAGAGAGTAGGCCAAAAAAAATATCACTAAGTTATGAAAAGGCTTAGAATCTCTGAAAGAAATAAAAAGAGGAACAGGACAGAAATACAATTTTGAGTGATGTAGCGGTAAATATAAAAAATGTTATTGAAGTAAGATTTGAAAGAATATTTTGTTTATAACAATTCAGGTCTTCCTCATGATTGGAATTCCAAAATTCCAGTGCAATCTTTCAATTTCATGAGTAAAAGAATTCATCCTTCAAGTATACAATCAGAAAAATAGAAAAGCAAATATTGTTAGCATTGGGCTTTTTGTGTGAAATACCAAATACCAAGAAATGATACAGCAGAACCTGGAATGCTTTGAGAGGAAGTTTGTGACTAGACGGATTTCTAAATCTTTCAAATGAGAAGGCAACAGGGAAGGGTGCTTAAACTCTCTTCTGAAGAGTCTTCAACCATGCCTTTGTGCTTGAAGCACTTGCTGAGCACATGTGAGGACTGGAGTTGGGCTGCCTGTGATTCCAGCACTCAGGGTGTAGAGACAGGGCATCTCTAGAAGAAGATGGCTGGAAAGATGAGTTGTGTCAGCGAGCTTCTGGTTCAACTGAGAGATCTTTCCTTGATAAATAAAATAGAGAGCAATTGAAGAAGCCCCTAAGGTGAACCTCGGACTTCCTCAAGAATATGTCCATGTGTGCCACCACACATCTTGTTAACATGTATGCACATGCACACGCACACATTCTTTCTCTCTAATCAGAGACACACATTTCCTGTAAAGAAGCGTTATATAAGAAATGAGTTGAAAGATAAGGGTTTTAAGGATGGCTAAAACGTTTTCAACATAAACTGTTAGTGATTTCTTTAATTTTCCCTTTCTCCCTACTCCAGCTCCCAAACCCATAATATTTTCTAGAAGCCTGGTTTTGAGCAGTTAGTAAGGACATAAGTGGTTAGATATAAATCTAAATCAGCTTTTGTTAATCTGAGTAGAACTTTATAACCTAAGGAATTTATCATCATACAAAAATCCATCCTAACCCAAAATACTTTGGAGACCTGATTAAGATTCAACCTTTTCTTATAAGTTTTAAGCTAAGTTTTGCTACAGATTCTTTTTAGCCATACCCAATAAACTTACAGATCTGGAGATAAATACTGTTTAACCAATTGTCCTAAAATATTTCTTGAGAGCAGAATGCAGAGAAATCATAGAGAAATGATTTTCAAGAGTAGAAATCTGAAAAACCTTAGAGATGAGAGACTTTTGGTATCATTTGCGTGTGCAGTGGCAGAAGCTGTCACACTCTGTGAGAATTTGGAACTGGATTGTGCCATCTTTGGCCATTGAGCTGTACTGAGGCCAAGCTGTTTGCAATAAGACAGCGAGGCTTTAATAAAATCTTTGAGTCAGAGGAGAGAAGGAGGTGTCTCTGCCATAGGGAAGGTCCCAATAAGCTCCAGGAGGGAGCTGAGAGATAGAGAACAATTAAAGATTAGGAAAGATGAAGAACAGGAACTCCACTCCAGGGAGGGGCCCAATATCATAGAGGCCATGAGGGTGTAGAGAAGTAGCCTTACTTCCAAGAAGGAGGTGAGGAACGAGGGTGGCAGGTACTAACTCCACCAAGGGAGGATTCCAACCTTGTAGAGACAATATTGGGACTTCCAGGAAGTGGCCCAGAGACAGGAGGGACAAGGTCACCGAGGCCCTCAAGGGCTTGAGGAAGCTATGGAACTTAGCAGACAGCTGCTAGGGGAGGACATTCTGGGAGAGATGCTGGGAAACTGAGAGGAAGCACAGGTACTGAGGAGTGCTGGGATTGCAGGCCAGTGTCTGGTTTGATATCTTAAATAGGCACCCAGTCAGCTCTTGACACAGGTTTCTGAGAACTAGCAATGATTACAATATTTAATTTTCTTGCCTTAACATTTTCCAACAATTTTCTGAGGTTAAGTTTTATTTACTCAGGAATTCACAGTGTATTTATAAACTTGCTT
Source organism: Psammomys obesus (assembly GCF_907164565.1). Classification (NCBI taxonomy): domain Eukaryota; kingdom Metazoa; phylum Chordata; class Mammalia; order Rodentia; family Muridae; genus Psammomys; species Psammomys obesus. The sequence goes on from NW_026596120.1 coordinate 9,795,365, forward strand.
TGAGAACATTACAAGCCAAAATCTGTGGGCAAACTAAGTTTAGTACCATAAAGGCTAAGGTGATTTCAAAAGAAAATTTCAACACACCTGAGTGAAACCACATTCCCTTCTTTATCATTGAAACTGCTCCTAGAAAGGGAAAAGCGTGAAACTCCCAATTAGGCTCACAAGGTTAAAGTGTAACCAGTGTCAGGGTCTAATGTTAACAGTGGATTCCCCAGGTCCAAAACTCACAAAGGGAAAGTAGTATGTAGAGTATAGATAAATTACTGGCGAATACTTTCTGGAAATTATTAAAGGGAAATGCATCTTGTATGGGCTGCACTTCTCAAAGGAAACAGAAGTAGAACGTAGTTGTTAAAAGGAATTAGATCAAGAGGTTACTGAGTCCTAAGGTGAGCAGCTTGCAAGCTGGAGACCTAAGAGAGCTTGTGGTGTAATTCCAGACTAAATCCAGAGAAAGAGTGGTCCAAGTTCCAGTCAGAGCCAAGGCAGGCTTTATACTTTATATCCTAAAGCGCTAATGCTTCAGCCAGGAAAGTAACAACAGTGTGCACCTCCCCAACAGTGAGGCAAGAAACACCTTCTCGGTAAACTCATGCTGGATGGAGGATGCTTGAATCTCACTCAGAAGAGGAAATAAAATAGACAACTGAAGTAAATGGAGGGAGGAAACTGAGTGGAAGGCGGGTGGGGATGGCAACAGGGGTGAGGTGGGAATCAGGTGTGGGGAGACCTGGGGTGGGGTGGGTGGGACAGGAAGAAGGACTGAAATGGGGTGGGGGAGGGCATCACTGGGACAGTGGAGGCTCCTGGGAGTCTATGGGGGTGACCCTAACCAAGACTTCCAGCAGCAAGGTGGGGACTTCCAGTAGAGGGAGTGTTATACCCAGTTCATGAGACACCCCCACCCCAAAGACCACAGGAATCAACTCTACTGCAAATACATGAGGATTTTTTTATTACAATCTTGAGCCCGGAGCCACAACAACCTCCCTGGTTGAAGAGGAGGAGTGCAGCCCCACGGTCTAGGGGAACAAGGTTTTTAAAGGGAAAAAATGCAAGCAGGGAGTTACATGCCTTGGTGTTACAAGATTGGGTAAGGGAAATTGACTTTTGAAATGATTGGTTTACTTTAGGTGCCAAGACCATAAATGGTTCTGGCCTGGCCATCTGGGCTGGTTTCCTAGCAACTGTATCTCTAATGGGCAGGAAAAGAATGCAGTAAGGCTGGTTTTTCCCCCTGCAGGTAGCTGGACATGTCTCCACCCCATGGCCTTCATTCAGGCTTGTACTTTAAACTTTAAACCAATAGCCAAAATTCTTATGTTTTTCAGGAGGATCCATGGGGGCACAAAAAGACTGAACCACCAAGCAAAGAGCAAGCGTGGGCTGGACCTAGACCCCCTAAACATATGTAGCAGACGTACAGCTTGGTCTACATATGGGTCTCCTAACAATGGGAGCAGGGGCTGTCTCTGAATTCTGTTGACTGCCCCTGGATCCCTTCTAGATGGACTGCCTCGTCAGGCCCCAGTGAAAGAGGATGCGCTTAGTCTTGCTGTATCTTGAGGTGCCAGGGTGGGTTGGTACCCCTTTGGGGGCTTCCCTTCTCTGAGAAGGAGAGAGCAGAATGGGGGGAAGGGAGCATGAAGATGGGACTGGAAGGAAAGGAGGGAAGAGATGAGCTCAGGCTTAAAGGGATTAAAGAAAAAAAAATAAAATAAAAAGATTTTACAATTAAAAAAAAGAAAACGCTATAGACTAGTCGACAAATAACAACAAAATTATTTTCTCATGGTTTTGAGGACTATCAGTTCAAGGTTTAGGTGTTGCTGTGGTTGATTTCTACTAAAGGCTCTTTCTTCCTTTTTGCATTGTCTGTACATAGTAGGGATAGAAAGAAAGAACAAGCTCTCTGGGCTGTTTTTGTTCAAGAACACTACTTTCATTGTGAAGGCCCCAGCAAATGACCTCATCTAAATTTGTTTTCTGGAGTCCCCATCTCCAAAACCCATCATATTGCTGTTTCAACACAGGGATATCAAAGGCACAGAATTCAGGACATAGCACACTTTACTTCATAGGAGGACATAAGACCATAAACATAAAGATGACTTGAAGCTCTGGAATACAGCTTTTAAAAATATTTGGATTACATTTATTCACCTGTCCATTTCGTGCTGAGAGGCCAGCGTCTCCCATCCACAGTACACATGTGGAAGCCAGAGTATAAATTGTGGAGGTTGATTTTCTGCTTTCGCCATGTGGTTCCTCAGCATCAAACTCAGGTTGTGGCAAGAACCCTTACCCACTAAGCCATCTTGCTGGTCCTGAATAATTATTTTTATTAAGTTCATCAAATTAAAAGCTTACATTAGATCATATCAATTAATGAAAGTTATATGTCCAATCGTTAATATCTATTTCTTTTATAAAATGATAGAGGCTTCAGGACCAAAAGCACTTACCTTGGGATTGCAATACTACAGACAGACATGGCAAAGACACTCACTATCATCGCTATTAATCAACATTTTTTAATGTTCCAACCAGGGCAGTGAGAACAACAAGAGCTGTAAGAAAGACAAAATTATCACTGTAGATCAAATAATTACATAACAGGAAAATAGTCGAGATTGAACGAAAAGCCATTAGACATAATGACTTTAGTAAGTGGCCGGTACCTGGATCAATGGAAACAGACGTCGGTGACATTCGTAAGTCAGTGGTTAACTGGAAAATGTGAGACAAGTCAATCAGCTTACAGTGGCAACAGGAATGTAAGCCACCCAGGAATAAGCTGAGCAGAAAATATGCAACAGCTTCAAGAGAACACTTCAGAACTTCTGAAGGTATGAAAGGGGATGGCGTCTTTTAGAAGCAAAGCGCGAGGGAGGCAGAGACTCAGAGTTCTGTGGAGAAACCGCTCTTCAGGCTAACACGCTCTAGAGCGAGCACCCCTACCTGGGCCTTAAGATCTGCTCTCACGTGGGCATTCTGAGCCCTCGCAAGGGAGGATCCGATTCTACACCTTCATCTCGTGCAGGCTGAGTGGGCTCTTGTCATTTTAAGATTGTCTCTGCAGCACTTAGAAACTTCTCTCTTCGGTAATTCCCAGCTGCCTTCTTGTCTACTTTGAAGACTGTCATTTTGTTGCTGAGTCATCCCGGGATGATATTCTTTTGTTTCACCATTTACAATAACAATAAATACATGGACTGTGCAGGAATAAACCTTACAGAAAACAACTGATACCAAGGTCAGGGAGAAACATGAGATATCCTTTCTATCTTTGCTGTTTTCCTGTGAATCTAAATTCATTACCCCAAAGAAGCTTACTTTAAAAAGATGTAGAAAAACTGTAATGATAACATATAATACTTTATCAGAAGACATTAAGGAAGACCGAAATACCCATATTTATAAACCAAGGAAATTAGATATAGGACAGCGTCAATTCCCTCCCAGCTGTCTACAGATTCAGGACAATTTCAATAAAATTTTCAACAAGACTTTTAAAAGAAACTTAAAAATCCATAAATTTAAAATTCATTAAAAACTGGCAGTCATAAGAATAGCTGAAACACTCTGGAAGAAGAATAAGAAAAGATACTTGTACTTTAAATATCAGTTATCATAAACACGCCAGACCTTCGTGGTTAAAGCATGTGGTTCCAGAGCAGAAGAGCAGGCAAATGAAACAAAACAGAGGGTCAAACTCCAGCTGCTTCATAATGTGGAGTTAATAAACATAACAGGTCTGGCCTTGACCCAAGGCAAGCCCAGCTAGGGTGGTTTGGTTCTCCCACCCCAAAGTTTGCCTTCTTCATGGATCCTCAGAGCATCATGGGGGAAATAGGGCCTTTGTGGAATGTAATTAGAGATGTAGAGATGAAATCATTCTTGATTGAGGGTGGGATCCAAGCCCTGTCACTTGTGCCTTTTTGAGAAGATGCAAGCGCAGAGAGAGGAAAGTGGTATGGGTGTAACTGGAAATGATGTGTCTATAAGATGCCAACCCTGAGGCAGGCGAGGAGCCAGCACGAGATACTCTGTCATTTCCTTAAATCTCAGACTTACTTTCCGGGTTCCACAGCTGTAGAAATAAGGTGTTCTTTGTGCTGTTTGCACTTTGAAGTTCAGGATAAGACAGTGAAGAGACTAAACTTATACACATTTGCTCCACAGGAACACACATCCATGGGAACCAGAAGCTCGGGCTTACATGTGAGAGAGAGCACGTGGCTTTTGTCTTCTGAGCTTGGGTTACTTCACTTACTACAGTGTTTCCTAGTTCCATCTACTTCTTTGTAAATTATATAATTTCATTGCTCTTTACACCTGAGTAAAATTCTACAGTGTACATATATATCACATTTTCATTACTCATTCATTGGCTGTTAATAGACATCTAGGCTATACAGATGTAGTCTAGCTCTTATAAATAGAACAGTAATAAACACATAATTGCTAGTATCCCTTGGTAGCATGGAGAGTCCTTCATTTCTGTGCTCAGGATGGCACATTTGGGTCATATGGTGGTTTCTTTTTAGCTTTTTTGAGAAACCACCACGCCAATTTTACGTTAGCGCTTGCGAGAGGTAACATCCTTATCAACACTGAATAGAGATCTCCTTTCCCACATCTTCACCAGCGTTTCTTGTCGTTTGTTTTCCTGATCTCATTTCGACTGGGATGAGATGTTATGTGAAAATAGTTCTCATTTGCATTTCTCCCATGGCTAAGGATGCTGAATGCCTTATAAAATATTTACTGTTTGTGTTTCTTCTTGTGAGAGTTCTGTTCAGTTCATTGGCCCACTTATTGGTTGGCCGGGTTGGGTCTGGTGTCTAATTTTGTCAGCTCTCTCTCGCCACCTCCCTCTCCCTTCTCACCCTTCTCTCCGAGTCTTGCGCGTATGTCCGTGTTACATGATTGTGTATGCAGGAGCAAGGAGCCACGTGTGCATGTGTGGAGACCAGAGCAGACGTTAATATCGAGTGACCTCCTCTCTCGCTTTTCACTGAGCGAGGCTCTCTGTTTCAACTGGACGGGTGGGCCAGCAAGCCCCCAGGACCCATTTGCTCCCCACTCCCCTGCACTGGGGCTGCAGTACATGTCACCACAGCTGGCTTGTTACACAGCTGCAGAGCCTCGCGCTCCCACACTAACCGCTGTACTCACCGAGCCATTGCTCAGCCCTGAAGCCCTTTGCCTGTTCTGGAGGCTAACCTCCTGTCTGAAACCATGCCTAGTGCCAGCTTTCTGCCATGCTGTGGGCTGTCCGCTCACTCTAATGATTTGGCTTTGCAGCAGTTTTATGTAATCTCATTTGTCAATTATTGGGGCTATTTCCTATGTTGTGGTATGCACTTATAGGCAAAAGGTGACGATGATGATTTGGGAGGATCTTGACTTTGATGCCAGCCAGGGCCACAAGCTGCCTTGCTCTCTGCTGATAAACGCATCTGCCACTGCTGCCATCGCTGCCACCATTTCCCTGCTGATGTCACGTTCCGGTCTTCGGCTTTCTAATGTATATGAAAACCAGTGACTCTTCAGGAAGCTTGAAAGCCTCAGGGTCAGATTGAGACTTCGGAAGTAGATTCATGGGCTGAGAAGTCGGGGTTCTTAGCCTCTACAGCATGTAGATAGATAGCTATTGCGGGATGTCCTAGCCCCTATTGTGTTAGCCAATCTAATGGATCCCTCTTTATAATATATGATGATTCTATTGCTCCTGCTACGGTAAACCCTGCCTAAAGCAGCTATGTATTTTAAGGGTTTATGTGTATGTGATTTGGAGGTGTGTAAACTCAGGAGACCACTGTGGCTGGAATACAGTGTGTTTTCTATCATCCCTGTAGAAATACTTCTACGTAGGTGACATGAGCCCACCTCCATGCACAAGGTCGTCCACTTTGTGGTATGGTACCAGCATGCTGGAGTCTGGGGAGGGTCCTTTATAATGGTGATTTATAAAGGGCAAAGATCCAGTCCAGTTATGGAGGCTGTGAAGTTTCAGGTCAGAGAGACTAAATCTGGTGAGGGCCTCCTGATTTGTCACCCCATGGTAGAAGGGGTGTGTGTGTGTGCGTGTGCTGGACTCAAGACTTCATCAGGAATGCATTACTATGATAGCTGGTCTAATCCCATGCTAACAGCATTGACCCATGCTTGAAAACAGAGCCCTCGTGATACAGCAATTTCATCACCTCTAAAGAATTCCATTTCTCGCTTTTGTTACATTGGAGATTAAGTTTTCAATATGCAGATTTTGGAGTACGTTCAAATCGTAGCCTATGGTAAGGGGGATAAAATATGAACTTCACCAGATCTTTCGGTTTTAAGTTCCAGAGTTACCGACTAGAGGCCATCTTTCTTTCTTCTTCCAAAAGCAGCCTTTTACCATGCAGAAAGAGTTTTGTCTGCCTCCTGGCTCGCATTCCAAATCTTTGTTTGAATACCATTGAAACGGGAGCTGCCCCACACATAGTTCTGTGGGTAAACTGGGTGTCCATAGTTGTGCCACGTCTGTCCTCATGTCTGGGGTGGGGACAGCCTAGCCACTTGGCATACCTACATACTTCCTGGGTCTGTCCATTTAAAATGTCTGCCATGTAACTTGAACTCTGTCTTCTTTGGAACTCTGTGGATATTTTTCAGGATCCGCTTTGGGCTGACTTTTGTTTCTTATGTCATAGTTCTTAAATAGATTACCCTTGAAAACTTATCAGCTTTTATCTTTACTTACTCAGAGATGATTCACAAATCAATATCTCCTCCTTAGCCTATCAGATCCCTCCACCAAGCTATAGAAAAACACCACGATGATCAACACGTCAAAAGAGAAGAGTAATCTTTCCCAGAGCACTTCTTTCGTTTAATATTCACTTTATACTCATCAAATTCACAGAATTCAGAAATGCGCGAAGCACCACAGCCATCCTTTATGCAACTCTCACATCTAAGCAATCAGGAGCCTCTCAGCATAAATCCTACATATTTCTCAATCTGTCCCTTTCTTTCTGTATTTTCTACCACAACATTTGCTGAGATCTGTCTTTATGATAGAAATATAACCACAGCTCCTCTTTCTTAAACCCTGAGAACTCCCTAATGCTTGAACTCCCCAAAGTGAGTGCTGACTCAGCCCCTCCCTTAAGTTTTGCTGAAAACTTATGAATATAGCACAATTTGGAAAAAAAAAAAGTGTGTGTGTGTGTGGGGGGGCTTTACTTTTAAAATGTAATTCAGTTAAAAATCTTTGAATGAGAGCATTCTGGATTATGTGAGCCTTGAATCCAATGAAAAATATCAAGAAAAGGAAAAGAGAGCAGGGAGGTTAGGGGAAGGGAGGAAAGAGAAGGGAGAGAAGAAAGGAGAGGAGAAGGGAGGGGAAGAGAAGGGAGGAGAGGAATAATAACAGAGAGGGTGTTTTGAAGACAGCAGCAGAGATAAGAGTGTGTGTTCACAAATCAAGGGCTGCCCAGGTTTGCCAGCAGCCACTAGAAGGTGGGAGACAGAGGGCATAGATTCTTCCTCAGTGTTCCAGAGGAATTTCCCTTGTAAACACTTGAGTTTATGTCTCTACCTCCGAATTATAAGAGGATAAGTCTGTTGCTTTACGCTATCTTATTATACCTGGTTAATAGTAGCAGGTAACTTGTCTTAATCATGAATACACTCCTGTAACCATCAATTCCAAAACCTTAAGCAGCGGTTCTCAACCTGTGGGTTACAGCCCCTTCGGAGGGGGGTCGTAAATCAGACGTCCTGCGTGTCAGTTATTTACATTACGATTCATAACAGTAGCAAAATTACAGTTGTAAAGTAGCAATGACATAATTTTATGGCTGGGGATCACCACCACACGAGGGACTGAATTAAAAGGTTGCAGCATTAGGAAGGTTGAGAACCACTGATCTAGGGAGATGAGCCTCTGAGCACACCTGTGAGGGACTGTCTTAATTGGGTTACCTGAGGTGGGAGGACCCACCCTAAGAATGGACAAGGGATCCTGGACTGTATAAGAAAGGGAGCAAGCAGCATCCATACATTCGTTGCTCTGTTTTCTGATGGGGACTGTAGTGTGTCCCCGTGCTTCAAGCTCTTCTGTTTGACTTCCCCACCATGGTGGCCTATACCCCTGAACTGTGAGCCAGAACAAGCACTTCCTCCCAGGTTGTTTCTGTCGAGCTGTTTTATCACAGCAACAGGTAAAGAAACTAAGATGCCTGACATGGTGAATACAGCCTCTCCGTTTGATTGTGCCCGTTCTCCTGCCTCGGTTCTCTGTTTTCACATTTTAATTGAATTTCATGGTCACATTCTTCCTTGGAATAGGGTTTTCTGGCTTGCTTCCATGACTTTATTCTTTTCTCCACTCCTTCTGAAGCCCCGCTGCCTTGCTTAGACTCAGGACTTTCAATGTTGCCTCACACTCCTCCTTCAGGCTTAGCTCAGACTCCCCGTGGATCTTGCTGTGATCCCTTCAGGAGAGTCTGACATCACTTGTTCTCCATGTGGGTCACTCAGCGACAGCTGAGGATGAACTCTAAGAAGCATGTTGTGTCTTTCCCCTCTTCACATTCATGTCTGCAGCCCATTCTCAACTGCCAGCTAATTGTGAGAGTTCCTGAGGCAAAGTTCAAACTCATTTGAAATCTCTGGGTTGTGTGAAAGGCAGGTGCCAGTTCCTAAGTAGAAAATCATCAGAAAAGGGCTATGACAGAAACATTTTGTCATCAGTTATTCCACAGTGTTTTGTTACAGCAGCATAAAAGGATGTCATTCGTGTAAGTGTAAAGGCATCCATTTGCTTCTAGGTATTATTATTATTATTATTATTATTATTATTATTATTATTATTATGTCTTTGTGTTACAGGATATTTGATCCCATTGTGAACCCCCAAACTGTGAACTGTAAAACCCTGTTTCTTGGGTGTGGCTGAGCCTATCACACACCTTTAATCCACGAACTTTCTGTTTATTGTAAGCAGGTGGTTATGATGTGGTTCACTCAGCTCTAGCACAAGAGCTTTCTGCACACAGGATTTAATAAACTTAACTCTAGGTCAAGAGGTGGAGCAAGAAACCAGCTGAAGGGATTAAAGAGTAGGAGGGACTTTGAGTTGAGGGGTACTTAAGACAGCCTGTCGAAGTAGAAAAAGCTTTTAGATTAAGTTCTGGCTTAGCTTAGGCTTCAGCTCCTCAGCTCTCTTGCTTTTTGGGTTTTGAGCTAGCAAGCCTTTGGCCTTGGATTTTTTGGCCTTTTTGCTCCTGGGCTATTAGGTGAGCTAGTGAGCCTTTTCGTTTTCTTCCATCCAGACCTGAGCTGAGAAGGAAGATCAGCTGGTTATTTTCTCTGCCTCTCTGAGCTAAAAGGTTTTCACCCCAGCACCTGGCTCTTGAGTCTTCATTGGTAAAATAGAATGGTTGGGATTTTCATTTTTATAAAACAACATCTTTGGGTTGAATTGCATATCTCAGAAAGATTTGTTGAGATCTTAACTAGTACTTAGACTATGACCATGTTGGGAAATAATGAAACCATCATGGGGAGCCCAAATCCACTGTGACTGATGCTTTTAGAAAAGAAGGCAAACATACAACGAGAATCCCATTGAAGACAGAGGCAAAGTTGCACGATACTGTCACAAACCAAGTTACCAGGGCCTCCCTGTATCTAGGAGAGATGAGAAAGGCCTAATCTTAGAGCCTTTGCGGGGAACCTGGGCCTTCAATGCTAAGTGCCAGTCTCTGGAATTGTGGCGGTGAGAAAATAAAATTGCTTTGAGCTACCAAACTTGTGGTAGTTTGTTATGACAGCTCAAGGAACTATTTAAATATGTTCATGTCTGTGATGAAAAACAAAAGACAGGTACCACATTAGAGACGCTGGGGTTGATGAGGGGAAAAAAATCAGGATGTTTAGCTTGGGGGTGGAGGGGAGGGGACAAGAGGTTTACAACAGTTTAAAAGCACATATGACAAAGTAAGACTGGACAGCACCTTGTAGTGGGTATAAGGACACCTGTCATGTCTACTCAAGTGTATAAAGTAATTTATAGTGCACATTTTATAATGCCCACTCAGATGAGATGGCTCTTAGAAAGACGTGGGGGGAATCAGCTACTAAATGCAGCTTGGTGCCCGTGGCTGGAGCCTGGGCAGCGAGTGCCAAGGGTTAATGATGTGGGTCACTTTCCGATACTGAACTGCCTCCAAGTACCACACAGCTGAAGCACGTGAAGGTAGATCTCTCTCAAAAGAATTATCAGAAATTAATTTTTATTCATTTCCACAGGAGAGAGGCTACTCATTGTCAAGAAGTTTTTGTTACTAACAATAATTTCGAATTGTATGGTTCTTAAAAGTTTAAAATATAATTAGAAACCAGTTAAAACATACGAACTGAAATTTTCTTGCCTGCATCTTCTCGTGAGTCCAACTTCTGTCTCTGTGAGTGGCATAGACTAAGTCCTTCTTTGCTCAGAGTCCCCCAGGCTCTGAGCCATCCTGGAGGCCCTGGAGGCACAGTAGTCCCTAAGAAAAATGTCTCTTAGGCAGACTCCTTAGCAAGGCCCTGGTGTCCCAGGCGAGCAGTTATGGGCAGAGTCTTGGTTAGTAGACACCCCCCCCCCCCCCGCCGTTTAAATAGCGCGAGATTTCAAGGTTGATTCCGAAGCAGAATGGTGCGGCTCTGTGGAGCTCTGTGTCGTTCTTGTGCTGTTTCTTTCCTTTGAAAGCCAGGTGTCAGTTCAGCACACGGGTAACCATGAGGGCATGAGGGGCACTGTAGGGACACCAGGGAAAGGCCACCATCGTCTGTGTTTTACACGTTATTTACTTATTTATTTTTGAGTGTATCTTCCTGTCACCCATTTTGAACAAAGTAAAACATCCTTCCAGATCTTGGATAAAACCTCCCCATTTTACTTACATTCAGTTTAAGATTATTATCATTATTTTTTTCTAATGAGAAAGAGTGGCAGCGGTGTGGTGTTGAAATGGGTCATCTTACACATTACTGGTGGGGATGTGAGCAGGAAAGATCTTCTTGTAATTTCATGACATGTGCCAAATATCTCAAAAGATCCTCACCATCTGGCCTCGCAATTTTATTTCCAGGACATTTTTCTTAGTCAAAGATAATAAAATACCAGGAGATTGGTATTTAAATATCAATGCATATTAAAAATAGTATGACTTATAACTTGAAAATCTCTTAAAAACGAAAATTTCAAATTATGATTATAGTTATGTCATAAAACACGTTTATAAGAAATGTTTAAAGGTATGAAATCCTTTGATTATAGAATGTTGAACTAAAAAGGATATAAGTTATATTTACAGTGCAGTTTCTGTGGTAGAGCTGGTAATAAAGGATGGCTGGCAACATGTGACATTCGAAGGGTAATTTTAAATTTTATTTTCTGGATCATTATGTATTTTACAAATTGTAAATGAGCCTGCATTTCAATAGTAAACATTTGAAAATGTGTTCATGACCTTAAGCTTAAGTTTTATGTAATACACCAGCATTATTTGTAATAACGGTTTTCGACATTAAATGTATTCATCAAAAGGTGCTTAAAGGCTTATGACAAAAGCTGAGTCATCTCCCTTCCTTGTCTTCCACCCTCCTCCTCCATCCCAAGAAAAGGCAACAGCTTCAAAAACTGTGGCTTCTTTTGCTCCTGTTCGCCTTGGGATGAAGATACTCGCTTCATCACATTTATGCAGAGTTTATATTGCCGCAAATGAAAACTTCTCATTTGTAAGTTATTTCATTATTCCCCCTTTTTTTTACTCTCTCTCTCTATTTATATATGTCACAGCGTATGTTTTTTTTCACAGCCCTTAGTGAAATACTTTTTCGTATGATTACTGGTACTGTGAAAATCCTCCTTGCTATACTAGGCATGGTTTCAGAATGCGGTGATGTATGTCAGCACACACTATGAGCATTTTCTGTTTTTTTAAATTTTTATTTTTTTTTTAATATTAGTTACAGTTTGTTAACTCTGTATCCCTGCTGTATCCCGCTCCCTCTTTCCCTCCCAATCCCACCCTCCCACCCTCATCTCCTCCCTGCCCCTTTCCAAGTCCACTGATAAGGGAGAACCTCCTCCCCTTACATCTGAGACTGGTTTATCAGCACATTTTCTTTCTTGGACGGCTTCTGGCTTTCCTGGGACTTATTTGTGTGTGTGTGTGTGTGTGTGTTTTTTTTTTTTTTTTGCGTTGTTTCACAAACTGTTATTATTCTGTTGTTAGATTATTATTTATTATTATGTTATTGTTGGTGGCAGTTTTCTCATACACTCCAACTGCTTAATAAACAATCTTCCCATCCACCTCTCCATATAATGAACACTGAGGGCGAAGGGTTGCCCAATTTCTTGGGTGTCCGGTTGATTCCACTCAAGTTCTGACCCTGGGGATAGGGAGACTTTGGCACCGGGTTTTTCTGAAAATTCAAAGCTGACACCTAGAAATGAGAGAAAGAATTTGCTGAATCCGTGCAACCTCATTCATAATGATTGTTTCTAGGTCTGTCTGTGATTTTCATGATTTCATTTTTCTTAACAGCTGAGTGATATCTCATTGCTTATATGTGCTACATTTTCGTCATCCATTCATTAGTTGATGACCATCTAGGGCGTTTTCATTTTTTGGCTGTTGTGAATAGAGCAGCAATGGTCATGGATGGACAATTATATCTGCAGTAACATTTGGAGTCCTTTGGGTGTACAATAAAGACTGGCATAGCTGGATCATGTGCTAGATCTATTTCCAGCTTTTGGAAGAACCTTCACGCTTATTTCCATAGTGCTTGCGTCACTTTGCATTCCCACTAGCAGTGAATAAGCAAGTGTTCTCTTTCCCTCACACCCGTGCCCGTAACTCTTGTTTCTTTTATTTTGGCCATTATGACTGGGTTAAGATAAAAGCTCAAAGTGTTTTTAATTTGCATGTTCTCTGAGGTTGAACATTTAAACAACATTTTTCAGTCATTGTATTTCGTCTTTTGAGAACTCTCTGTTTAGATCCATGACCCATTTGCTAACTGGGTTGTTAGTTTTCTTGGTGTTTATTTACTTTAAAAATTTCGTTGTGCTAACCCTCTGTCAGATTTGCAGCTGGTGAAGATTTTTTCCCCCAGTCTGTATGCTGTATTTTTCCTCAAAGGATGGGGACATTAGCTGGAAAGTAGCGTTTCAACTTCATGTGGTCCCAGTTCTCAATTGTTGGTCTTTGTACCTATAATACCAGGGTTCTGTTAAGAAAATCCTTTCCTGTGCCTGTAAATTCAAGTATATTAATTGTTTTCTCTTCTATCTGATTCAGAGTATCAGGTACTATGTTGAGGATTTTGGAGTTGAAGTTTGTGTGGGGTGAAAAATGAAGCTCTATTTTCAGTATTCTGCAGGTACCTATCCAGTTTGACTGGCACTATTTGTTGAAGGTGCTGTTTTTTTTTTTTTTTTTTCTCTAACGTGTGCTGTTGGCCTCTTTTTCAAACATCAGGTGGCTGATGGAGTGATGGTTTATTTCCGGGCCCTCACTTCTATTCCATTGATCAACCTGGCTGTTTTTACACCAGTACTATGGTATTTTTATTACTGCAGCTCTGTAGTACAACTTAAAATCAGTGATGATTGACAACTCCCACCGTTCTTTTATTGGTCAGGATTTTATATCCTATTTTTTGTGTATTTCTAAATAAAATTTAAGATTATTGTTGCAATTTCTGTGAAGAACTGAATAGGAATTTTGGTAGTTATTGCTTTTGGAAGGATGGCCATTTTCAAAATATTAACCTTACCAATCCATGAGCATGGGAGGCCTTCCATCTTTTGGTAACTTCTTCAATTTTCTTTTTCAGTGTTTCAGAGTTTTCATTATATAAGTCTTTCATTTCCTTGGTTCGATTTATTCCAAGATTTTTTTTTTTTTTTGAGGCTGTTGTGTATCGCTTCCCTGATTTTTTGTTGATGTGTTTGTCATTTGTACATAGGAAGCCTAATACTTTTGTGAGTTAATTTTGTGTCCTATTCCTTTACTTAATTCATTTGTTAGCTGTAGGAGTTTCCTGGTGGAGTCTTCAGGGTTTTTTAATGTATAGAATCATATCATCTGTAATTAAGGATAATTTGACTTCCTTCCTATTGTATTTTCCATTTCTCTCTCAATTCTCTTAGTGCTCTAGCTAAGACTTCAAGCACTATTTTGAGCAGGAATGGAGCCAAGTGCACATCATTGTTAACTGATTTCAGTGGAAAAACTTTCAGGGTTTTCCCCCTACTTATCATTACAACGGCCATGAACATTTTGTATATTGCTCTTACTATGTTTGTAGTTGTCTCCTGTATCCCAAGATTCTCTGAGACTTTTATCTTGAGAGGTGTTGGATTCTGTCAAAGGATGTTGGAGTTTATCTGTATTAAATAAGATTATCATGTGGTTTCTTTTAGTCTGTTTATATAGTAGAGAACGTTGATTTACATATGTTGACTCATCTCTGGGATGAAGCTAATTTAATCATGCTAAATAATCTTTTTTGATGTGTACTTGAATTTGACCTGCAAATATTTTATTGAGAATTCTTGCATCTATGTTTATTAGAGAATGGCCAATAATGTTCTTTATTTTTGTTGACACTGTCTGATATTGGTATCAGGGCAATACTGGCTTCATCAAAAAGAATTTGCAAGTGTTCCTTCCTTTTTTATTTTATAGAATAATTTGATGAGTATTGGTGTTCATTCTTTGAAAGTTAATTCTTTTTGCTGCTTTGACTTGGGCAAGGTCACTTTCAGCCCTGTCTCTTCTGCTGTTTTTATACGCTATGTAGTTTCTTCATTTCTGCTCATTCTGATAAGATTTCCTCCCTAGAATTTTCTGCTCATTATGTTCTTTTGCTAAGGGCATTTTTGCTTTGTAGACTATATATTCATTTAATTTATTTTTTTATGTTATTGTTTTATTTTAATTTTCCAGGACAGGGTTTCTCTGTTTAACAGAGCTCTGGCTGTCTAGACTCACTTTGTTAGACCAGGCTGCTGGCCTCGAACCCATAGAGATCCACCTGCATCTGCCTCCTGAGTGCTGGGATTAAAGGTGTGTGCCACTAAGCCTAGCCTAATTTGATATTCAGTGTCTTATTTTTTCAAAGTCTTATTTTTAATATATATATATATATATTTCCGATAATTGGCTATTTCAAATGCAAATGAGAGTACATATGCACATTATGTTTTCCCTACATTTTGAGGGAAGTAATTGAAGTTACTTTATTGTTATAGCAAGTCTATTAATTATGTTTTCTTGGAAACATGTCTTCTACTGTGTCATAATAGTCAAACTAGAAAAAAAAAGATTATTTGGTACACTAGACGCTGTGAGAGAGTCTTAGAACATGCCGCGGCTATAAAACTAAAGGACATGAAATCATCTCTCAAAACATGTACAAGAGGATCAGCTGCAAAAGCTAGGATTGTTTTTTGTTTGTTTGTTTTTTGTTTTTGTTTAGAATGAGAAGTGGGTAGGTTACAACAATTTGGGGAGTGTGGAGATAGAGGAGATCTGGGAAGAGTTTGGGGAGGGGAAAGAATATGATCAAATACGAAAAATTTTTAATTAAAAAGAAATAATTTTAGCAAATCCTTAAACATAGCAAGGAGGAACGTTTTCTTTTAATGGGACAATTTATCAATGGTGTCAGCTGTCACTGGCATCTCCCCCTATGGCTGTGACTCCATCCTTGATAACATCTGTTGTTTCTTCTCTCTAAAGCTGCTGTTTTAAACGCCTTAATGCTTTTCCTAGTGATTGCTCCAGAATCCTGGTAGCCTGTGTCTCCGGGGAAGCTCATCTCACTGGGCAGTAACCTTTAAGCCAGCAACTATTTTATCAGAGTGAATATGCAGAAGTTTGTGACCCAGAACAGGCTGAGGGCTACAGACCTTGCAGACCTAGTTTTTAGTCTCAGAACTGAGTTGGATTTTCATTAAGCTTTGAGTTTAATTCTTTTTTTTTTTATGCATCGGATGTAATAAATATACTTGGAGGACGCTCAGACAGTTTGAAAAATGTAATTGTGTGTTGTCAAAGTGCCATTTCATTCCAGAAGCTGAGATTTAAAATATAGTTTCTGCGCAAATAGAACATTAATATATTTAACCCAACATATATAATGCAATAAATACAAGTATTAAATTAGCAAAAAAATGAACTGTGCATCAAAATTAGACTCTATAGAGATGTGTCCATGAACTGTCAAATGTCATTAAACATTAATCACTAAAAATGATCTTAAAATGCACAAAATAATTTCATCATTACAAGTGAAGTTTGAAGGCAACCAAATCCTTGTTTTTTAAAGAGAAAAGTCATTTTGGCTCCAGCATTTTACTTACAGGTTGAGCAGGTTCAGGTCAAGTCCTGAAGGGATTGGTCAGCCTGAGAGGAATATGATGATGATAAAAGGGAGACCAAAGAAAATGGAAGTCCCTTACTAAGGAATCTGCCATGGACACAGAAAATGTTTTCCTGCTTCACTTTTTAGCCATGAACTTACAGAGAGAGAGAGAGAGAGAGAGAGAGAGAGAGAGAGAGAGAGAAGACTTCCCTGGAATGTTACATCAAGAAATCAACTGTGTGCTAAAACTCTAGGACAGAGTCAAGAGTCAAGGTTCTAGTCTGTCATTCTCCACATGATTGCAGAGGAAGCCCAAGTTGCATTTTACATTTTGAGGGACTTTTTTTTTTTCTTATTCGTAGGAAGAAGAAATAGGAGTATAGGTGTGGTGATTTGAAAGAGAATGAGCCCCAGAGGCTCAATAATCTGAGTGTTTGATCCCTAGTTGGTGGACTGTTTAGGAAGGATAGGAGGTGTGGCCTTGTTGGAGAAGTTGTGCCACTGGAGTGGGCTTTGAGGTTCAGGAGGCCACACCAGGCCCATCTTGTGAAAAAAAATGTCAGCCCTCGGCTACTGCTCCAGCACCATGCTTGCCTGTGTGCTGTCATGCTCCCACCAGACATGATGGTACTGGACTAACCCTCTGAAAATGTAAGCAAGCCCCCAGTTAAATTATTTCATTTATAATTGCCTTGGTCATAATATCTCTTTACACCAATGAACTGTTAAACTAATAGGGCTTTCCTTGCTGGGCTTGCAAAGTTTGATGGAAAAGTGCAGGAAGACCAATTGGAAGCAGAGCCAAACATCTCAGGTCATTTATGCGATTTACTTAATTTTTCCATTCATTTTTAAGTGAAGTTACAAAAGAAGGGAGAAGTCATTATCCCAGATTTTTAAAAATAAAGATTTATTTCAACTTTGCCTCTACAGCCCTGTCAATATGCTGTGTCATATTTCAAATCCCAGATCATTTTTGGCAACCCCTAGGTGAGAGGATTAAAAATATCCCCCTAATCTAGCTGAGAGGGAGAGGGTGGAATTTAAGCCTCCAGTCAGAATAAGAAGAAGCCCCATGCAAAGCTGAATCTCTGAGGTGGTGTGCAGTTAGCACTCCATGTGATAATGGTGCCTTATTTTCTCCAGTGTTTCCAGTCCACTCTTGTTTCCACACAAATAATTTCTCTCTGTCTTCCCCCAGCCTCCCCCCCACCTTTCTTTTTTGACAGATCCCACATTTCCAACAAATGTGTTTTGCTAGCATCAAAGGCAAACCCATTTCCATACCAGTCAAACCCGGCTCGGTGAACTTCATAGTGTATCCAAGTTGTTTAGATGGAGTGGAGTTCTAAAATGAGCGTATGGCTGGAGATCTCCCTGTGGTGGAGCAGGAGCTAGAGGAGACGATGAGCTGACAGCTGTAAAACTCTCACTGAAATGCATGTTTTAGAGGGTGCTTTGAAGCTAAGAGAGAGTGGGGCTACACACACACGCACACATGAACTCTGAATTCTACCTCAAAACATTAGGCACTGTTATTCACCTGTGCTGTCAGGCAGCGGAGATGGGGGAGAGCCTTCACGAAAAGGTCTCATTATTACCTGTGTTACGGTGACCTGAGATGCTCTGTTAGACAAGGACTGCAGCCCTATGTTCAGTCGCTTGCTTCCTTTGCGCCCACTTTCCATCTCCTCCTGAGAAATTCTATAAGCATACCATAACTGTGCTTTAAAAAAAAAAGTTACTCTAGTAGATTAGACTAAAAATGGGTGACAAATATGTTAAAAAGGCTCAACTTCAATTTACCATTTCATATTATGAGTTGCGTATTTTTTTAAAGTGGTTAACTAGTGCTCAGAAAGACCAGGAAAATGAGAAATTTTCACACCTGCATTAGTGAAATTTCAAACTGGCAAGATCATTTTTGAAGGACAGTTTTTCAATTTACATCAAAAAGCCATAGTAATATTCATTTACCTCACTAGCTGTGCTTTAGTAAAAGTGTAAACGTGTACAAAGAATTCAGGTTCAGGAATACTTAGCACAGTATTGTTTACAAAAATCCAAGCACTGAAAACAAATAGAAGGTTTAGCAGTGATTAAATAGATTACCCCCCATCTACTCGGAGCTGAAAGACTCAGCGGCATAGACAACATATTTTATCATAGGAACAAATGATTGGAAATGGTGAATGAAAGATGTGTGTGTGTGTCTTCTTGTTGCTCTACTCTACTCAATTGGACTGTTATAAATGTCAGTTTTTGTGCTAGTACCATGCTGTTTTGCTACCTTGGAAATGTAGTATAATTTAAAATAAGGCGTTTGGGCACCTCTGGTACTGCTTTCTGCTCAGAATTGCTTTGACAAATGGCCAAGAAATACATGAAAAATCAATATCCTTAGCGATCAGTGAAATGCAAATCAAACGTACATTGAGATTCCATCTCACTCCTGTCAGAATGACTTCCAAGACAACAAGCAACAAATGCTGGAGAGGATCTGGGGGGAAAGGAGCATTCCAGCTGATGGCAGGAATCTACATTATTCCAACTGCCGTGGATATCAGTATGGAGATTCCTCAGAAAATGAAAAGCAGAACTATAATATGATCCTAAGTATATGACTGAGAGAATCTAAGTCAGCATACATCTATGTTTATTGTAGCACTGTTTACACTAGCCAGAGTATCAGTTTTGGTGTCAGATAAATGAGTGAGGAAAACAGTGACCCAGCCATAAATATCAGAGTTAGGTCATTTGCATGAAAATGTATGAATCTGGAGGTTATCAATGGAGTAATTATTTTTTTTCTGTTGCTGTGATACAAAAACAGCTTATGGAGGAAAGATTCTTTATTCCAGTTTATGGTCCAGAGGGCTAGAGGCTGTAATGGTAGGGAGGCATGGCAGAGGCTGCTCAGAGCAGGAAGCTGAAGATCACATCTTCAACCACACACAGGAGCAGATAGTTGCCTGGAAGCAAGGTGAGGTGATAAACTCTCAATCCCCTTCCCCATGGTGCACATCCTCCAACGCCCTGTAAAATTTTCCTAATCCTCCACCCCGCAATTGAAGCCATCAGCTGGGAGCCAAGTGTTCAAATACTCGAGTACATGGGGGCATTTTTCGTTCAAACCACCCAATTATGCTACGCAACATAAGGCAAACTCAGACAATTATTGAATGTTTTTTTCTTTTATGTTGAATCTAGATTTTTATTTACATAAATGTACTTGTGTGTGTGTAAAAGGGACGCTGAAAGGGAGATTATTTGAGGGTGAGAAAGATCAATGAGGGGACAATAGGAGAAGGTAATGAGAAAGTTTGAAAATGAGCAAAGTATATGATGTACATGTTTGAAGGTGGAATAATGAAATCCATTATCTTTTATGATCAGCAGACAAATAAATGAATAAAATAAGTGTTACCTAATAGAGGCTCATGAGGCTATGAGTCAGATGAACTGATGGTGAGTCCAAAGAGTGGATCTCAGGAAGGAGCATAGGATGGAGAAGGTGGAAGGAGAGGTAGTGAAAATGGGAAGTAGGAACACTGAAAAGACCATGACCAATGATGGCACGAATAGATGGGATGCGGGCTAGCAGAGAGACTACATTCCAGGATACACTCACTTTGGTGGAGTAGCTAGATATGCAGAGGGACTGATTTAAGCAAAAGATAGATCAAAAATTAAAAGGTGAAGGATTTTCAGTGATGGACGTGGCTGTGGTGGATGATTATGCTGTTATCAAGGTGTAGCTCAGACTGTCAGACCCATATCCCTCACACTTAAAGATAATGAGCTTGGCTTTCCTGCCTCTGTAAAATCTCAGCCAAGTTGTATGGTCGCATAAAATTACAAAAACGTCTCTAAACCTCAGTCCCCTTATTTGTAGCTTAATACTATTGATCTCCTATTGATTTTACAAAAGTTAAATGAGATAATACAAGTGTCTGGAATAAATGTCAATTGTGATAATGGTGACGATGTTGATAATGGTGGTGGAAGTGTTTCAGATGTGGACATTATCAAAGATCTTCCAGAAGATTTGAGAATATGGGCCTGGCCACCTATGTCTAGGGTGCTGTTGAAAACTGCTTTGTGTAGGTTCAAGTAGTTGCAATGGTAACCTAATTTGGCCGAGGAGCTGTCCTTTGTGCTGAAACATATTTGCTTGGTCTGCAAGCATGCTCCTAAATTCCGTTGTGCTAATTCTCAGTTCTCTCTTCAGCTACTAGACTTGGTTGAAGATTACCAGTTCTTGTCCTTCGGTATGTCCGCAAACACTGCCTTGTCTGTGGGTGAGCTCTCTACTACTGTCTTTGCTCTGTGTTTTCTTCAATAGAATTATTTTCATGCAACTGACTTTTTCCTTTCTAAAGTCAAAATACTGAAATTATGCCAGTAGCAATTTTGAATCATTTACAAGTTTTAAAATGTTTCTTTTTCTCTACTTTGGAAAAGTAAAAAGATATATAAGATATTCTAGGCCCTTTACATCTTTAAAACTGTTGAAATAAAAGAAATAATTTGGTACCGAACCTATTGGGATTAATTTTTTTTTAAAAAGAACAACCCAGTAATTTTATATAAACAAACCATTAAGTCAAAATAGCAATAAACCAGACCCTTAGTTTAAACGTTATCTTTTACCTTGTTAGCTTAAACAAAGATAATCATGCTTTGTCAAACTGTGTAAGAATCACACACAGTAACAAGTTCTTCCTATTAGTGTATAAATTATTAGGAACAAAGCTTGCACTATTGCCTGTCAGTAATAGATGATGATCACACATCGAACTATATATTATCTTCAGGAGTTAAGTGTAAAGATGATGAACAAAGCCACTTATATCATTCACATGATTCTGGATCCTATATACATATGATTCATCATTAGACATAGCATGTATGTGCATGTTTCAGTGGATCTCATTTGTAGATAGGGTTTAGTATTAGGTTTGAGGTTATAAGAAAAATGAAGATCCAGGAAGGCCACTATCTATGTTAGGATGGGTAAGGAGAAAAGATGAGATGCAGAAGTGGGGAAACTGTTCAGCAAGAACAGGCTGATTCATTAGTTGAAAGAAAACAGAGTCTAGACTTTCCTCCTTCTCCTTCTCCCTAACAGAATAGAACTATTTGCATAACTAAATATTTAAATCAGCTAATGTTCACAGACATGAATAAAAATTTAAAAATGAATGACTGATTTGTTCATGTTCCCTTTGATTCATAAAGACCCTTATCCATTTCCTTAATTAATGCCTTCTTTTGATTGGAGACATCATCTTGGAAATGTATCTAAGGAGTCTGATGTGAAATTAGACACTTTAAAATATGTAGAGGCATAAATATAATTTGTAAATTTATTACCACAGGCTGGTAGAGCCTGCTCTATGCTCTCAAGAGCATTATTGATAAATGAGGACTTAAATATGTCAATGACTCTAAAAGTTCATGATTTAAGCACAAGGAGAAGTTAGAAATCCAATATTAGAACAAGAATGTTTGAAAAATGACAGCTTATTTATCCTATGAATTTAAAATATGTTTAGATCCCAATAAAAAGGGAAGTTTAGATGCTACCATTAAAATGAGATAATCACTGTTAAATGGAAATATAATCACTTTATAACCTATTGGTTCAAGGACAATGGAAGTTGGCTACTGTACTCTGAATCTGTATGAAAACACTGGAACTAAAGGAAAGGTTATTAAAGACATGGAATTAGATTGAACACATTCCTAGATGTTTCTGTTCTGTCAGCCCATTTGGAGTATGTGTTGATTCTCTCTGGAACCTATACAAATGGAAATGTATGTGTGCTTTTGGGTGATTTGAAGTCTTTCCGTATTTGAATTCCCATTACTGCAACACCCAAACACCCTACTTACCTTTATCACATCTGCCGCCTGAGTTTGGCTAACCCCTAACCACTTTCAACTGAAGTGCATCGGCTTGGTACTTAGCAGCTAGCTGAGAAGATTCTTCTTTCCCAATCAACACAACCACAGCATGAAATGAAGACAGAATGAGAAGTAAAGAGGGGAGAGAGACGGTGGGGGAAAGGGGACACTGTTCCTATATAAAAAAATCCCCCTTGCTTCTTATGTGTTCTGGAAAGACTATTAATATTTCTTCCTTACTCTTCCCGTACTGCTAGGCTCCTCTTCCCCTGCCACCCTCACACCTCCCCATGCAGGCAAAGTCTTGAATCAGCAGATTCAGAGCTGGGAGCAGTAAAGAGCTATTGAGGGACAGACTCTGATAGCATTACAGCCAAACATGGAACCATTTTCTGTGGCGAATCGCTGAGTTCTACCTGGTTATCTCTTGCCTTGCACATCACTTCCAAATGACATGCTCTCAGTCTGGGCAAAAATGAGAGTTTTTTAAAGAACTGGGATTTCAATAATATGTGACGAAAGGATGAGATTACTTTCTGAGGTAGGGGAAGGCAGGGAGGAAGAGGGGAGGGAGAGGGATGAGGGAGAGAGAAAGAGGTAGAGAGTCTGGGAGACAAGAGGGAGGGTGGTGTCTGCCTGAAAGAGGACTTGATTCTGACTGTTTCTCTGTTTCCTGACCAGGCTGACTTCGGGAACTCAAAGAACATAAGTCATTTAATTGTCCTTTGTTTCTCTTCTTTCTTCTATTTCTCTCATTGGTGGAAACTGAGCATGGTAAGATACACTGAATACTCTAGAGTAATGTCCAGGGATTCCTGTCCCTTGGGCTATGATACCCAGTTAAACAAGGCGGGCATTCACACTGTTATGTGCTGTCCAACACACAGCAGTTGAAGCAGACAATAGAGCTCATTGGCGGTGACTAGGGACACCAAGCCCATGAATTATGTAGTTACAGAGAACTGAGCAGTTTTGGAAGTAAAGTTATAGCCAGCTTTCTTGTCTTCTCCCAGGGATAGAAAGACAGGTTCGTGATTCACAATACTCTCCACTGTCCAATGTCCAGTATGTCTAAGAGGAAGAAATGGGGCCACACTGAAAGGCGTCATGTATGTAATTAATTAACATGGCTATGATGTGGATTCTTTCTATTTTAATGAAAAAACACAAAGGAAAGATGAATAAAAGAAATACTGTTGTGTTTAAAAACACAAAAAAGCAATCTTTGTCCACAAATGTGTACAGTTGCTTTCACCTTTCTGTGAAAAAAAAAGGACATATTTTCACTTGAACTACACAATGGTATTAATTTCTGTCAGTTAGGGCACAATCTTAAGGTCTGGGAAGGGCCGTCAGTGGTGTAAGCTTTTCCTAATGTCCACACAAGTGTGGCAAGAGACAAGTGATGAAAGGCATCCTCAGGCCTCTTATGAACTCAGACCCCAGAAGATGTTCACAATGGTCATTTTAAAATGGCCCCAAATAAGGATGAGTTAGAAATAAGAATAGAATCTAATCAGAAGGTGTCACAGAGAATAAAGCTCATTGGCCCTTAATGTCTAATAAATCATAAGCAAGATCTTAGAATTGTGAGTGAAATGTGCAAATATGATACAAAGAAGGGAATTATGCTTTCCTAATTTCACATGAATATAATAAAGATCATTCAAAGTACATAGAGCTAATATGAAATATTTTCTGTCATCAAATCCCTCACTACCTCCTCAGTCTGGGACCCTTTCTTGAAAACATCACTGTTAAGATGTCTTCTTATTCCCTCAGCTTATTATCCTCCTTTGTTTGGATGTAGTCATTTGGGACTTGCCCTGATGGTACTCTCTAAGGTCTTGCTGGCCTTTTGCTCTCATACTAAACTTCATAATGTTTTTTCCACATAGGTCTTTATGCCAATATACCACTTCTAACACTGTTAATCTTGAACTGATTTAAATACAGAGAAACAAGAACAGGACAGAGTGTCTCTCTGCAATCCATCAAGGCAGAGCAACCTACCACCTTCTTTTTCTGTCCCACATGTGTTTTTCATATATGCTGCCATTTTTTAAAAAACAACTTATAAGTTCTTTGCCATCATCACCCCCTTTCCTTTCCTCCACTGAACTCTCCAGTGTGCATTTTTTTTTTGTGGTCACATATATTCTCTTCCGTAGCATACCAAATAAGAGAGTTTAACATTGAGAGTATGATCCAAATCATAACATTGTATTCTAACCTATAACTTTACTAATTAACCTAACACTCACCTTCACCTTAATTTTATTCTGTTCCAGGATTCAGGTCAGGATCTATTATTACAGTTGGATGACACAACTTTCTATTTTTATTTTTCAGCCTTATAGAGTTATGTAACAAATTGCTTGCATTTAAAATTAATAAGTTGTGCCAGGCGGCGGTGGTGCACACATTTAATCCCAGTACTCAGGAAGCAGAGGCAGACCTTTGAGAGTTTGAGGCTGGCCTGGTCTACAGAGTTCCAGGATAGCCAAGGCTACACAGAGAAACCCTGTCTTGAAAAAAAGGAAAAGGAAAAAAGAAAAGAAAAGAAAAAGGAAAAAAAATAACAATTTGTTGAGTTTGATATGCAGAAACCATCACCACAGAGAAGATGGAATGAACATACTAATACTTCCTAAATTTTCTTGTACCTATTAGTAATACCTTCCTGCTTTTACCCTCTTCTCAATTCTTGGCCCTTTCCTTCATGAACTGCTTTGTGTGGCTTCATTTACGTTTTCAAGAATTTAAAACAGAAATATTTAAAGTAGAAATATTTACTGTGCACTTTTTCTTGAGGGGCAACTGTTTCACTTGGACTATTTAAGATTATCCACATTATCACACATGTTCATCCCCATTTGATGCTGAGTCGTATCCCGTTACAGAGATAGAGTCACAGCTTGTCCACTCGGCCACTCAAAGACATTTCCATAGCTGCTGCTTGGAATATCACAAATATAGCTGTTAGCACTGCTGGGTAAAAGTCTGCTTGGACGTTTGTTTTCATCTCTGTTGGGTAAAATGGGATTACATTGTAGATGCACCTTTAATTTATTGGGAGTTGCCAAAGTCAACTGAAAAGCGATTGTGGTGGCGCGTCACACCTGTACCGTTAGTGAGCAGGACACCAGCAGCCCTGAAGCATTGCTGACGCTCTCCCTGTAAGGCCCCCCTTTAGGGCAGCGTTCCATTCTGCCTGACTCTTCCCTACTAACCCAGGACCTTCAACACCATTTCCTGTGCTTGTCTCCCAACTGTGCATCCTCTAAGTTTAGTGTCTGTTTAAACCCATGCTTTTTGTTGTATATTTATGTTTTGTAAATAGATAGATACACTGATGGATGGATAGATAGAACAGATGTCCAGTTGTAATGGATAAATTGCTTATTTCCCTCTTGAATTATAGAAATTCTTCAATGCATATCAACATTAATCCTTGGTCTGCGACATGCACTTTATTTAGTGTTTTCTCTTTTTACACGCAGAAACATCTGGCTGTATGTGGTCATATCTGTCCACTCTGTAGACCTATGGAATTTTCTTCAAATATGCGAAAAAGTTGTCTCCATCTCAAAAATAAGTATATATTTCTGTATAACTTTTCTTTTGGTGCTTTTCTAATTTTAAGTCTTAGACCATTTATCTGTTTTGGTTTGTTTTTATAGAGAGGATCATGTTCTTTCAATAAAGGCAACCTTCTTAGTATTTCTAGTTATGGATAAATTTCTTTATGTTCCAGAACTTTAAAAACATCCACATACCATCTTAGAACTACCCCAAATGTTAGGACACTACAGAAATAAAAGATGGGGAATAAACTGTGACAGTGACCTACATGGAAGGAAGTATTAAAAAAAAAGAGAGAGAGAGAACAAACACCATAATAAACAAGTGATGTATTAGCAGCCAGGGCACAGCTCAGAGGTACAACCTGCTTATTCATGAGTTTTCTGGTTCAGTCCCAGCAAAAAAAAAAAAAAAAAAAAAAAGAATATAATTGAATAAAACAGAAACCAACATTTTAAAACTTACATTAGGTTTTACCAAACAAGCTTTTTTTTTTTTTTTCACTTCTAAGAGGCTGAGAAACATGCATTGTTATCTATCACACAGTGGCACCTTCCATCCATTAATGCCCAGGACTCCTGCATCTGTACCGTTCTCACATTTGGTGTCTCACACAGAAAGATACCAGCACAGGCTGTGACATCACATCTGCTCTAAAAATAAGAGAAGGAGGGAGATGGGCAGGAAAGTGGGCCTCTTACAGAGAAATCACAATTCTCTACATAAATTTCCTTTAAGCGTCTCTGACCAGTATGTGGCCACTTCCCTACATGCAAAGGAGCCTGGGATAGTAGATACGACTTGGTCTTCTAGTTCTAGAGTAGGAAGCAGCAAGCAAAGAAGTTAGGAAAAGGGGAACTGGCCGCTAAGTTAGTCCACATATTGAGTTTGTCATATATGACCAATTCGAAGGAATGAATCTGCTCCGAGTGGAGAACTATTTTAAGGAAGAAGAACTTCTTTAAGGAAGAAGAACTTCTTTAAGGAAGAAAGTTGTAGCTGGGTGAGGTGGCACACACCTGTAATCCCAGCACTTGGGGAGGCAGAGGCAGACGGATCTCTGTGAGTTTGAGCCTGGTCTACAAAGCAAGTTTAGGACAGCAAATGCAGCACAGAGAAACCCCTAACTGGAAAACAAACAAACAAAAACAAAAACAAATAAAGAAGGTTCTAATGTGTGTCTCTAAAGGGTTTTCCTGTGGAAAAGAAATAGCTCATAATTGCGAAACTGGGCTAACACACGGGATTTCATAAGAAGACTAACTTCATCTGCTGGTGAAACAGAAGTGGAGACCTGATTGCCTTGTGAGGTGACAAGCTCATTCATTTGTTTGTTTGTTGTTTGTGCCTTTCATTATTACTCACCTGAGTGTAGGGAATAAAAACGTTCTCCCTGTAATAAAGACTTTAAAAAGCCAAGATCAGGTGTGTTAATGTCCAGTGCAGAAATTATACAGAGAGTAAGAATCATACTGAGATGTGAATGCAGGCTGCCCGATTCCAGAAGCCGTATTTCTTAAGGCTTTACCACCCTGCTTTGGGGGACAATTGGCTCTAATTACTTTACAGGTCGCGTCACAACACTCTTAAAGTAGGTCCCTTAGATATTAAGTATAGGCGTGTCTAAGCTCTAGCTGCTGTTTGTCACTGTTCAACAGATTGATTTCTTTTTAGGGACTCTAGAGAAAAGCCTTTACTCTCAGCTGCCTTTGAAGATGTTGAAATTGGCATATAACTCTGTTATTATTTCCGGGTCTAATAATACTTAATGTCAAGTTCCTCTTCATAATTTGGCAGTGCAAGATGCTCACTTACTTCCTTGGTAGCTCCCAAAACACTTTAAGCAGCCTCGTCTATTTGTATAGAAAGCAGAACAAAACCATTTTAGAACCAAGATATCTAGCAGGTGAGAAAAATTAAAAAAATAAAATAAAATAAAAAATAAAAAAAAGCAGACCCAGGGGAAAAAAAAGGGGAGGGCTTAGCAGGAGCCATGCATGCTCAGCATGAGGCTGAGGGGTAGCACCCAGAGCGCTCCACAGCCTTGGTTTCTCAAACTAAGTCCCTACGATTTGTTCCAGGTGTCTGCATCAAAGAGCCCGCCTGCAAACTGACTCTGCCTATGAAACTTTCTTAAAGAGATGCGATCAGAAGGGTTACCGACTCTGGGTTTATCTTCAGCTTCTGTCTCAGGTTAGCAGGAGGCTCCTGTGACCTGATGCAGTGATACGCCTCATGCTGCGGTGACAAACCCATCACAAAATTGTTTTCCTTGCTACACCGCACCTGTAATTTTGCAGCTGTTACGAACTGTGATGGGAATATCTGTGTTTTCTGATGGCCTTGGGCGACTTCTGTGAAAGGGTTGTTCAGCCCCCAAAGGGGTTTCGACCCAGAAGTTGAGACTCTTGACAGAATGAGAGACAGTGAAAGTGGTAAGGATATAGTTGGTGGCATCAATGAAATCAAAGATGCCAGAAATCTAGGTGTTCATATTGCAGTGTGTGTGTTTGGGACAGGATTCTCTAGTGTTGAACAAGAGGACAATGGCAAGACCGTAGTTATGATAGAAACTATGAGTTAGGATAGTTGGATTTAGTTCCAGCAGAGCAGTCCCTTTAGACTTCAAGGATGGAATGGACATTTGATAGAAATAAGGTCTTCAAGAACAGAGGGCTAGCCTCAGTTTTGACTCAACTGGCAAGAGCATCTCCCTGTGGGGAGTGGAGTACCAGGACATGAATCCACAGATGTCAATCCCATATATCCTTCTTTTACCACTGTGCCATTCATTTGGTGCTGCTTTGGATGAGGATCTTCTTGGTCTGTCTATAGTGTGAGCTGACCTCTTGATTTTCCAAGTTTCAAGAAATAAAACTTCGTTTATCTCCAAAAATTGTGCTGGGCAAGAACTACCATGGCACAGATAACACCAAGACGAGCCAGGCTGCCCACATTGAGCTTTGCTGCATTCAGCTTTTGAGTCCAAAACTGAAGGGAGCGACAGCTACATAACAGTGTCAGGATGCAGGCCCGTGTCAGATGTGAGCCTGACAGGTAAGTAGGAAATCACCACATGGCTGTGAGCCACGCTATTGATTGGGACAGGTGAATAGGAACTTGCCACAGTACTGAGAGTCACGCTGCTTTCGTTGTAACCATTCTCTCCCCAGAGAGGGTTGACTTGGTAGTGGCAGCAGCACGGAGGCCAGAAAACGGTATTCTCTCACGTCCTCTGCAGCTGGAACTACAGGTGGTTGTGAGCTGCCTCACCCATGGGGGCTTGGAATGGAACTCCATTAATCCGTGACATCAGCATGAACTTTTGAATGCGAAGCCATCTTTCCCTCCCCCGTTACTGAGTTTCCAAATTCGAATTTTTATTTTTGTCCTAGGACACTTTCCATTACTAAACAGGTGTGTTGTAAATCCGATTTTTCTCTCTAGCGGATGGAGTTAAATTGTGTGGTAATCACCCTAATGTGATCATATCTCATGGACGAGTCCCAGTCACTGACATAGCCCTCACTGGTTCCCTGTCACACAGCCTCCCCTCGCCTTCTCTTAGAAACAGTCATTTTTCTTATCTGAAATCTCAGTTCCAAACCTATTCCCAGGGAAGCATTTTGCCCATCTATGATTGAGTAATTAAAGTCTCCTTTATTACTACCTGGTCTAATTTTGCAGCTTCCTCGGTCTCAATTAACATTTCTATCTCTGTTTCCTGGTCAGGTGGGCTGTAACATATCCCTATTAGGATTTTTTAATTATATCAGAATACAATTTCTACCCACGGAGGTTTTATCAAATTCCCCTTTTCTGATAAGATTTTTATCCTGCTGCTTTGTTGAGCTACGCTTCACACAGCAGCATTATTAAATGTATTTATTTATATCATCGTCTTTGCAAGACATATTTGAAGTAGCTCACATGCATACAAACACATAAAGAGAGAGAACATTACTAGTCTGGGGGAGAACAGGGTTAATTTGGTAAAAGGGTAGAGAGATGGGATGAGGTCAGAATGAACTTCTGCTCATTGGTTACTTTGTGGTATCAGCTGTGAAACTGCCTCAGTTTCCTCATGCCCAAATATGAAGACAAAAGAAGGACCAATTACACCAGTTAAAATAGAGGATTTTCACTGTAGAATGAAACCATTTCCTGAAAGGCACAAGCCTTTCTTCTTCAGGTATTCAAACATTCTCTCCTGGATCTTAATGATATCCTTCATGTTTTTATAGTAAAGGCAACTTATTTCACCAGTCAGTTTCTGAATGTGCTTCTTAGTAAAGGCCAAAGTAGTGACTGGGCCAGTGAGATGGGTAGCAGGTAAAAGAGCTTTCAAAAAAGCCTAATGACCTGACCCCATCTTTGGAGCCCCGTGGTGGAAGCAGAGAAGCAACTCCCGATGTGAGCATGTGTGCGCGTGCGCATGTGTGCGAGCATGTGTGTGTGTGTGTGCCCGCGCACACAATTTTTAAAAGTATAATTTAGTACAAATGATTTGATCTCAAGTAAATTTCTTAAGGTGACTTCAAGAAAATCCTCCCTGGTATTATGACCGACCTGCAGATTTTCCGTGTTCAGCCAAATTCAGGGCCTGATCCCTCGACAGCCAGCTGTACAAGCGTTGACTTTCACAGCTACACAGCAACATTTCTAGAACCTTCACTCAAAAGAAATTTACTTCTCTGTGTGAAATGTCTCCAGGAAGAAATGGGGGATTGCACAGAAGGCTTTTTTTTGGGGGGAGGGGGGTCAGACAGAGTTTTTGTATGATCAGGTGAGCGTGGAAACTTCGGGCAAACTTTTGACACCTCTGAGTGAGTGCTGAGCTTGAAGACTTCAGACAGTGTGGTTTGAACGTGAAAAGTCCTCACAGACTCATGTGTCCCCAGCTGGTAGCAGCAAAGCCTTTAGGAGACAGAACCTCACTGGAAGAGAGCCTCTGGGGACAGGTCTTGAGGCTTTCTGGTTCCACACAACTGCCTCTGCACTCTGTTTTGTGACTGTGACTGCAATGTGACTGTCTCACGGTCCTGCTGCCACATCTTTCCTGTTAGGACAGACAGTACCCCTTCTTAACCTCTAAACTAAGGTCAGCCTTTCTATCCTTAAAGCTGCTTCGTTTTAGACATTTGGTTACACCATCAAGGAAAGTTAACAAATACAAGCACCCTTCCATTTTAAACCATCTGTGATCAGGTCAGCTCTTCAAGATTTAGCCAGGGTAGTCCTCTAGTAAACTAAATCATTTACAGAGATATTATGTTAGACAACTGGTTCTGGATCCATTCCTGGGCCCTTGGCTTATGCGTTAGACTAATTAAACTCTAAAAATTATTTACTGAAATCAATGACTTCCATCTTGAAATGGTCCCTATTATTATCAGTTCCTACTTCTGGAAGTAGTTGGAAATCTAGGGTTTTCACCTTTCACATTCTAGCTAAATGAAATTATGTAACATACACAAAGGCTTTGGTCAAGTTTTTTGCTGCCTTTAACACGTGCAGTTGGCTAGAAGACCAGTGAGGGCTTTGTGCTTTGCTGAGGCAGCTATGGTCTCAAGTCATCAAGGTAAAAGTTAAAAACAAGGAGGTGCAGAATGCAAACCTGTTTTACTGCATTGAAACGGTCCTGCTGAATCAGGCTATCTCTTAATCAAATGGGAATATTGTTTAGGTTCCAAGTAAATGTCAACAATCTTGGGTCTATACAGGCATTTTAGCCCTTAATTCTTTTCAAAAAGTGCAGGAGAGATTAGCAGAGCTGAGCTTTAACAGATGAAAATGTCACAAAGATGCTTCTAAGTCTACAGATTGCCAATATTAAGGCAGGTCCCCAAAAGGCCTACCTGATTTTATAGAGAATGCTGCCTGGCAATGAGCTAAAAAGGAAAATACTCATGCTATCTAGGATAGAGCTTGAATGCAATAAAGAACTGTGCCGTTAAAATATATGAGACATCTTTCTTTTTCTTTTTCTTTTGTTAATTCATTTTACATCCCGAACATAGCCCCCTCCCTTTTCTTCTCCCGGTACCACTCTCCCATCCTCTTTCCCTTATTCCCCCTCCCCTACTACTCAGAAAAGCAGAACCCCCCCAACCCACCCCAGCACATTGAGTCGCATCAGGATTGAGTGCACCCTCTTTCACTCGGCCCCTCCAGGGGAAGGGATAAAAAAGCAGGCAAGAGTCCATGTCAGAGACAGCCCCTTCTCCTCTTACTAGGGTACCCACATGAAGACTAAGCTGCCTGTAAGCTACATAGATGTGGAGGGCCTAGGTTTAGTCCATGCATTGTCATTGGTTGGTACTTCAGTGTCTGTAAGCCTCACTGGGCCCTGGATAGTTGGTTCTGTTGGTCTTCTTCTGGAGTTCTTGTCCCCTCTGGGTCCTTCTGTCCTTCCCCCCACTCTCCCACAGGGCTCTCCAAGCTCCACTTAATGTTTGCCTCTGAGTCTTAGCATCTGTTTCCATCCACTGCTGGGTGGAGCCTTTCAGAGGACGGCTATGCTAGGCTCCTGTCTGCAAGCATATCAGAGTCAGGCCTCTCAGAGGACAGCTATTACCCTCCTGTAATGGGCCAGGCATTGATAGGACATTTCCTCAATCTCTGCTCTAACCTCAGCCCTGCAAATCTTGTAGGCAGGGTAAATTTTAGGTCCAAAGTTTTGTGGGTGGGTTGGTGTTCCCTTCCCTCTACTGGAAGTCCTGTCTGGCTAGAATGTGGCCTCTTCAGTCTCCAGGACCCCTGCTATTAGATGTCTTAGTTAGAATCATCCCCATATCCTCTCAAGAACCTACCCTGTTACAGATCTCCAGCTTGTCTCAGCAACGCCACTGTCCTCCATTTCTCTTCTCTCTCCAGTCCCTCTGGCCTCACACTCACACTCTTCCCACATCTGATTCCCACCTTCATTCTTTCTCCTACCCTGTTTCCTCTCTTTATACACTTCTGCTGTTTATTCTATTTCCCCTTCTGAGTGAGATTCAAGCATAATCCCTTGAGCCCTCCTTATGGCTTGGCTTCTTGGGATCTGTAAATTGTAATATGGTCATCCTGTACTATATGGCTAATATCCACTTATAAATGAGTACATGCCATGTGTGTCTTTCTGGGTCTGGGTTACCTCATTCAGGATGATCTTTTCTGGATCTATCCATTTGCCTACAAATTTCATGGTGTCCTTGTTTTTAATAGCTAAATAATATTCCTTTGTGTAAATGTACCACAATTTCTGTATCCATTCTTTGTACCCAGTGACATCTGGGTTGCTTCCAGTTTCTGGCTATTATGAATAAAGCTACTATGAACATGGTTGAGCAAGTGTCCTTGTGTGCTAGAGCGTCCTTTGGGTATATGTCCAGGAGTGATATAGTTGGGTCTTGAGATAGAGCTGTTCCCAATTTTCTGAGAAAATGCCATATTGATTTCCAAAGTGGTTGCACAAGTTTGCACTCCCACCAGCAATGGAGGAGTGTTCCCCTTTTCCTACAACCTTGCCAGCATGTTCTGTCACTTTATTTTTTGATCTTAGACATTCTGATAGGTATAAGATAAAATCTCAGGGTCATTTTGATTTTCATATCCCTGATGACTAAGGAGGTTGAGCATTTGCTTAAGTGCTTCTCAGCCATTCTGTATTCCTCTGTTGAGAGTTCTCTGTTTAGCTATGTACCTCACTTTTAATTGGATAATTTGGCCTGTTGGTGTTTAATTTCTTGAGTTCTTTATGTATTCTGGATGTTAACCCTCTGTCAGATGTAGGGTTCATGAAGATGCTTTGCCATTCTGTTGGCTGCTGTTTTGTTCTATTGACAGTGTCCTTTGCCTTACAGAAGCTTTTCATTTTCATTGAGGTCTCATTTATTTGTTTAATTTTATTTTACGTACATTAATGTGAAGGTGTCAGATCACTTGGAATTGGGGTTACAGACAGTTGTGAGCTGCCATGTGGGTGCTGGGAATTAAACCCAGGTCCTTTGGAAGAGCAGACAGTGCTCTTAACAACTGAGCAATCTCTCCAGCCCCGAGGTCCCATTTATTAATTGTTGATCTTAGAGCATGAGCTGTTGACATTTTGTTCAGAAAGTTGTTTCCTGTGCCAGTGAGTTCAAGGCTGGTCCCCACTTTCTCTTCAAATAAATTTATTTTGTGTTTCTTGTTTTATGTGAGGTCTTTGATCCACTTGGACTTTAGTTTTGTGCAGGGTGATAAATATGGAGCTATTTGCATTTTCTACATGAAGACATCCAGCCAGATCAGCACCATTTGTTGAAGATGCTGTCTTTTTTCCATTATATGGTTTTGGCTTCTTTGTAAAAAAAAAAAAAAATCAAGTGTCCATAGGCATGTGGGTTTATTTCTGGGTCTTCTATTTAATTCCACTGTTCAACATGTCTGTTTTTATGCCAACACCATGCAGTCTTTATTATGATTGCTTTATATTACAAGTTGAAATCAAGGATGAAGATACCTCCAGAAGTTCTTTTATTGTACAGCTTTCTTTTTGCTATCCTGTTTTTTTTTTCTTTAATTTTTCCATAATAAGTTGAGAATTTTTCTTTCAAGGTCTGTAAATAATTGTGTTGGAATTTTGATGGGAATTGCACTGAACCTGTAGATTGCTTTTGGTAAGACGTCCATTTTTACTATGTTAATCCTACCAATGCATGAGCATGAGGAAATCATTCCATCTCTGGTATCTTCTTCAGTTTCTTTCTTCAAAGATGTGAAGTTCTTGTCATACAAGTCTTTCACTTGCTTGTTACACCAAGATATTTTATATTATTCATGGCTATTGTGAAAGATGTTGTTTCCATATTTCCTTCTCAGCCCATTTATCATTTCTATAAAGGAGGGCTACTGAGTTTTTTTGGTCAATATTGTAACCAGCCACTTTGCTGAGGATGTTTATCAGCTGTTGGCATTCTCTGGTAGAATTTTGGGGTCACTAATATATACCATCATATCATTTGTGAATAGGGATACTTTGACTTCTTTCTTTCCAATTTCTATCCCCTCAGTTTCCTTGACTGTTTTTTTTTTTTTTTTTATTTCTCTAGCTGGAACTTCAAGTACTATATTGAAGGAGTAGAGAGAGAGAGGGCAGCCTTGTCTTGTCCCTGATTTTTGTGAAATTGCTTTAAGTTTCTATTTAATTTGATGTTGGCTATCAGCTTGCTCTATATGTCCTTTACTATGTTTGGGAATGGGACTTGTAACCTTAATCTCTCCAAGACTTCTATCATGAAGGGGGGTTGGATTTTGTCAAAGGATTTTTCAGCATCTAATGAGATGATCATGTGGGGTTTTAAAAATTCAGTTTGTTTATATAGTGGATTACATTGCTCAATTTTTGAACATTGAACCATCCCTGCATCCCCAGGATGAAGCCTACTTGATTATAGTAGAGGATGTTTTTGATATGTTCTTGGACTCTGTTTGCAAGTATTTTACTGAGTATTTTTGCAGCGATGCTCAAAAAGGGAAATTGGTCTGAAGTTCTTTTTCTTTATTGAGTCTTTGTATTCTTTATCATGGTGACTGTGGCCTCATAGAATGAATTTGGCAATGTTCCTTCTATTTCTATCTTGTGGTTTGAGGAAAATTGGTATTAGCTCTTCCTTGAAAGTCTGATAGAATTCTGCATTAAAGCCATCTTGGCCTGGACTTTGTTTTGTTAGGGAGACTTTTAAGAACTGCTTCTATTTCCATAGGGATTATAAGACAATTTAGCTTTTTAACCTGATCTTGATTTAGCTTTGGTAAGTGGAATCCATCAAGAAAATCATCCATTTCATTTTGATTTTCCAGCTTTGTGGACTATAAGCTTTTGAAGTAAGGCCTAGTGTTTCTTTAAATTTCCTCAGTGTCTATTGTTACGTCTCCCTTTTTATTCCTAATTTTGTTAATTTGGATAATATATCCCTGCCTTTTAGTTAGTTGGGCTAGGGATTGTCTCTCTTTTATTTTCTCAAAGAACCAGCTCTTGGTTTTGTTGATTCTTTGTATTATTCTCTCTCTCCCTCTTTTCTAAGTCATTGATTTCAGCCCTGAGTTTAACTATTTCATGCCATCTACTCCTCTTGGACGTGTTTGCTTCTTTTTGTTGTAGAGATTCCAACTGTTCTGTTAATTTGCTAGTCTGTGATTTCTCCAATTTCTTTATGGAGGCACTTACTACTATGAAATTTTTGCATAGCACTGTTTTCATTGTGTCCCATAAGTTTGGGTATGTTGTGCCCTTGTTTTCATTGAATTCTAGAAAATCTTTAATTTCTTTATTTCTTCGCTGACTTACTGGTCATTGAATAGAGAGTTGTTCAGTTTCCATGCATTTTTAGGCTTTCTGTTGTTTCTGTTATTGATGAGTTTCAGCTTTAATCCATGGTGGTCTGACAAGACATAAGGAATTATTTTAATCTTGTATCTGTTGAGGCCTGTTTTATGACTGAGTACATGGTCAATTTTGAAAAAGGTTCTGTGTTGTGTTGATAAGAAGTAACTCTTTTGAGTTAGGGGAAATGTTCTGTAGATTCTGTAGATAAGTCCATTTGATTCACAGTGGCACAATGTTGGTTTCATAATTTCTCTCTTTAGTTTCTGTCTTGCCCTGTCCATGGGTAAAAGTAGGGTGTTGAAGTCTCCCACTGTTATTGGGGCTCAATGTGTAATTTAAGCTTTAGTAATGTTTTTTTTTTTTAAATGAATGTGAGTGTTCTTGTATTTGGGGCATCAATGTTCAGAATTGAGACATCATCTTGGTTGATTTTTTTTTGATAAGTATGAATTGCCCTTTCCTATATCTTTTGATTAATTTTACTTGAAAGTCTATTTTATTGGATATTAGAAATAGCAACTCCAGCTTGTTTCTTGAGTCCATTTGCTTGAAAAACATTTTCCCAGCACTTTACTCTGAGGTAATGTCTATCTTTGTTGCTGAGGTGTGTTTCTTGCATGCAGCAGAATGATGGATCCTGTTTTCATGTCCACTCTGTTAGTCTGTATCTTTTTATTGTAATTGTTGCTATTAAGAGTATACTGATATGAACATTAATGTATAAAGTTTTCAGTGTATATACATTATCATTTTCCTGAAGGTGTACCTACAAGTAGAATTGATGGCTGAAATGGCAACTCTCTTTTTAACTTTAAAGACTGAGTTTTGAGGAACTGCCAAAGAGCCTTTCAGAAGACTTGTACCATTTGACATTCCCACTAGTGAAGCAAAGCGTTCAATCTTCTTTTCCTTCTTCTTGTTTTTTTTTTTTTTTTAAGACAGGGTTTTGCTGTTAGCCTTGTCTGTCCTGGACTTGCTTTGTAGACCATTCTGGTCTCAACAAACTCACAGAGATTCTCCTGCCTTTGCCTCTCTCAGTGCTGGGATTACAGGCATGAGCGCCTGTCTATGTTCAGTCTTTTAAATAGCCTCACCAACACTTACCAGGACTCATATGCCCATTGCTAAGGCAATCTTAGCAGGTGTAGAGAAGTGTCTTATTGCAATTTTATTTCTATGTATTGATAGCTAATGATAGTAAGATTTGTTGATGGTTTATTGCTCATCTTTTAAAATGGGGTAGGAAATTTATTGTTGATACATGAGCTTTCTTTGTATATTCTAAAGAAAGGATTTCATTGATAGCATAGTTTGTACAGATTTTTTTCATTCTGTGGGTATACTTTTATCTTATTTTATTTATTTATTTATTTATTTATTTATTTATTTATTTATTTATTATTTATCCATTCATTTATCTTTGAGTTGGAATCTCATGGTGTAGCTCAGCCTAACCTCAGTCACAGCCTCCACCATCACTCACAGGTTCACAGTAGTTCCCTGCTGTACCCTGCTTATTTTCTCTTCCCTAATTGTAAATATTTTTAGTATTGAAGAAGGCTAATTTATTTTTCCCTCTGGTTGCTTCAACTTTCCCTGTCATGCCTAAGGGAACATTGCCAAATCCAAGGTCATATAGTTTATTCTCATGTGCTCTCAAAGAATTTTGTAGCCTTAGCACTTACCCAGGCTTTGCATGTGCTTTTGGGCCATAAGAGAAGTTGGAAGCTTTCCTCATCTATTAATTTGCATGTTGATATACACTTGTTTCAGTGCCATTTATTGAAAGACTACTCTTTCCCTAGTGAATTGTTTTAACAAACTATTCAAAGTCAATTGATAATAAATGGAAGAGTATTTCAGGACTTTTGAATTAAATCCCAATGTCCTGTGTTTCTTAGACCAGTAATTTTACATTGTCTTGATTACTGCCTTTTGTAGCAAGTTTTGAAATAACATAAAAGACAGCAGAATGGGCAGAGTTCTGTGGAATGCTTTCTTCTGAGAATGACACGCTGTCCCTACCCTTTAACTCTTAGCGACAGTGATCATCAGTACAAGACCTACACAAGATTGAGTGTGCCAGCATTCTGTCATGGAGGTGAGAGGAGTTGTGAGGCCCTGCCTCTCCTCAAGAACATAAACACAGTTAATGGTTGCTGGAGGAAAAAAAAAGGCACATTTTTTTTTTCTTTTTAGTGATAGGTCAAATGCTAAGCAGTTGTCTATTCTTTCATAAATAGATCTCACCTATACTCTTACAAGTACATCTAAGTATGCTCAAAGGTCATAAATATATAAATGAAAAAGTAGATACAGAAAGGGAGAAAGGAAGAAAGAAATAAAAGAAAAGAAAAGAAAAGAAAAGAAAAGAAAAGAAAAGAAAAGAAAAGAAAAGAAAAGAAATAACATGACAATGGAAGGTGAGCTGGCCAAGAAGAGAAGAGTGAACTGGGGGAACAAAAATGATTTAAAGGAATTCAACACTATCAAAATACATTATATAAATGTATGAAATACCATATTGAAACACATTATTATGTATAATTAATATTAGTAGTTAAAACTTGTTTAATGGATAGAACAAAACAAAACCTAAGCAGGCGCTCTTCATAAAGAGAGACACTTACTCTTTTAAATACTATTACTCAGTCTGCGACAAGTCTTTGGTGAGTTTTGAAAGAATTGATTTTGGTGCTGTTGTCATTATCCTTTTTGCTTCAGTGGAAAACTAAATTTTCACGGTTTAGATTTATTTATTTTATGATTATAC
This sequence comes from Psammomys obesus, assembly GCF_907164565.1. Classification (NCBI taxonomy): domain Eukaryota; kingdom Metazoa; phylum Chordata; class Mammalia; order Rodentia; family Muridae; genus Psammomys; species Psammomys obesus. Next base: position 9,834,418 of record NW_026596120.1, read on the forward strand.
ATGTCTGAGTGCTTTGTCTGACTGTGTGTCTGTCCATCATATGTATGTCTGGTGCTCTTGGAACCCCTGCAACCAGAGCTAAAGATGTTTGTTAACATCCATGTAAGTGCTGGTGCTGGGAATTGAACCAGAGTCCTCTGGAAGAGCAGCCATTGCTCTTAACCACTAAGACAACTTTCAGCCCAAAGGTTGAACTTTTTTTTTTGAGGCTCCACTTCATCATTCATATTATTTCCTTTAGATATAATCAACTAACATGATAATTAGGTAGGGGCATTGTGAACTGGAACAGTTCCGTGAGTACTGGGTGTTTTTCTTTCATGGAGTAAATGAAGTTTTTATAAAACTTCCTTGTTTAAAAATTATAAAGAAGTCAGGGGACTATTAGTATTTTCAAGACATTACTTATTCATTGTGGAGGAACATGGGCCTATCTCAAGAGAATAAGTAATAATTCTGAACACACTAGAAAGGTCACTACCTTAACTAAGAGAGTGAAAGATAAGAGAAATATTTGTATGCCCATCATAATTTTGTATACCTCTCTCATCGTTTTCAGGTTATATAATTTGGGTACAAATTATGTAGTATCAAAACATTTAATTTGAATATTCGGTAAAGTATGGCTTCTAAATTCTATTCTCAAAAAAAATTCAGATTAAAATAATTTTAAAAACAAACGCACAATTGACAGAAGAAAAAAATAACATGTGGAATGAGAGAAGATATTTGGAAATCATATATCCAGTAAAGAGTTCCTTCATTCATTTTTTGTAGGATAAACAATATATGAAATGGAATACTACTCATCCTGACATACTACAACACCAGGGAGACTCAAGAACAGTTTGATAAGCAGAACAAGGCGGTCACATAGAAAAGATTTGAAGGAGGAATCTCTGGTTGTGAATGCATGTGTACTGAACTGCCAGCATCTTTAGAACTTAGGATGATCAAGTTCCTAGAGACAGAAAGGAGAGCAGTTTTGCTACGGACTTGAGGAATAAGGCTTGGAAATCACTCAACTGTGGAAGAATTTTAGTTTTGCAAGATGACAAGAGTTCTGGAGATCAGTTGTATGGTGACATGAAGGCATGTCTTTCAAATACATGATTTAAAAGGGTTGTAAGCTGGTTCAAGTGACGCACACCTTTGATTGCAGCGCTTAGGAGACAGAGGCAGGTGGATCTCGGTGAGTTCAAGGCCATCCTGGTGTGCAGTGAGTTCCAGGACAGCCAGGGCTAGACAGAGAGAAACCCTGTCTCAAAAAAATCAAATGAATAAAATAAATAAAAACAAACCAACCCCCCCCAAATGAATGAATAGTTGTAAGAACACATTTTATGTTAGATGCTTTTAACTATGTGTATATATATATATATATATATATATATATATATATATATATATATATATATAT
>NW_026596120.1:9835847-9843740 GCF_907164565.1 Psammomys obesus
TATATATATATATATATATATATATATATATATATATATATATATATGTGTGTGTGTGTGTGTGTATGTATGTATGTATGTATGTATGTATGTATGTATGTATATAATGTCTGAACCATCACAGAAGTAGATAAATGCAGTATTTACTTACTGAAGGGTAAGGGGGAACATTTACTAACTAATCAAGAATCGATGCTGATGTGAGTGGGACAGCTTTAGAAGAGGTGTGTGATCTGTGCAGGGATTCCAGGAAGGGGACTGCATTGTGGGTACATATCCACTGAGTCTTGGTGCCTTCAGTCCTGGGTAGGTAAGATGAGACAGAAGTAGGCAGTGTGCTGAGAAGGTGCTGGGGTTGGATTTAGTGATCTCCTGGCTGATTCCACGAGTTGAGGAACTGTATTAGTTGGGTTCTATAGAGAAATAGAACACACATGATGAAAAACAGTATGTACCATTAATTCAATTTACATTAAAAAAAATACCAAGAGGCCTCACGCCTGCAAGGCTAAAAGCCTAGTAGCTGCCTTCAGTCTGTGTGTTCCAGCAGTCCCAATCTCACACTGAAACCTGGAAGTTTCCTGGAAAGCTGCTGGTCTTTAACCAATGACGGAAGCCTAGCAGACTGGTTCTGGTATCAGTGAAAGAATCATCATCGTCATCATCATCATTGTCTTCATTAACAGCAGCAGCAGCAGCAGCAGCAGCAGTAGCAGCAGCAGCAGCTCGTCCTTAACCAATGATGGAAGCCTAGCACGTGGTTTTGACATCAGTGAAGAAATCAGCAGCAGCAGCACCACCACCACCACCACCATCAGGGCAGATCAGCTCAGAGGGCAAACCATCTTCTTTTCATCACTCCCTCTTTCATGAACTTGGTGCCCACCTTTGGGAGCGGGTCCTCCCATGTCAATTAAGACAATTCTTCAGCTGGGACTCCCTATTCAGATGATTCTAACTTGTGGCAAATTGACTTTAGAAGCAGCCATCACAGACAGCAAAGGCCTATTTACAGACGAGACAGGCAGCCCTAAAAATGAGCACTGTGTTGTCATTCTGCTGTTACCACTGGAGGCAGGAATATGTCAGAGGGTGAGAGAGTCCGATGTGAGCCTTCAATTAGGCAGAGGGACCAAGCCCTGAAGAGTCCTGGGGTCCTTTCAGGGAGATGCTAATTATATGAGTTTATTGGTCATATGCACATTCTTCTCTCCGCCCCCTCATTTGCATGCTTTAAATAGAGAGTGCCTTCTGAGAGCTCCGTCCAGGGCAATGAGAAAACCACTGCCATGACACCCAGATAGCATCTCACCCTTGTCACCAGGAGGCTCCTGCCATCTGTCCAAGGGAACAATCTGACAGAGCACACAGGATGAAATTTTGCTAGCTTCTGTCTTTAGATAAGGACGCTATCACTGGCTGAACATATTTTATGTATTACCTACCAGCTGCAAAGACCACTCAAGCATCATGTTTAAATATATTTGATAACATCTAGAATTCCTGTTAACTCTTGCTGGGATGTGTGGACTTTAAAAGCCGCACAGTAATATTCAACTCAATGGCTGCTTAGATTAGAAACAAAACTGTGTATGAAAAATGGCTGCGATCCACCCCTGAATGGAAGTTTGGGGGCAGAGCGGATGGTGGAATGGAAAGGTTGTAGTTTGTCTCTTTTCTCTGCTTTACGATTTCACCTGGGACCAGATGTGGATGCTTTCTTACCACGAAGCCCCTCCTCTTCTGCAGCTCATTTAGTTGCTCAGTGTGGGCCAATTTCAAGACAAAGTTTCATAGACATTTTTGGGTTGGAATGGGAGCAACATTTAGAAAAGTAGAACATAAACTCAGGCAGATCTGGAGCTGTGGTTTTTCTTCTCAGTTACATCTACAAACCGGTGTCAATTTTATATGCTACAGCTGAACCTAAAGCCTTTGAAATGGAGGATCTTCTAAAGGCCGAAGCATGGTTTAACTGTCTTGGGATTGCAGTAGAGACTTTCTCAACAGCAGTCTTAATATTCAGCAACAGCTCTGCTCTTTCAATACGATTTTCTTTCCTTTTAAATGTCAACAATGTTTACCTTTGACACAGAGTTTAGTGTGTGTTTATGAAATGCAGAGTATTTTGTATAACTTATAATACAGTTACTGAAATCAAGGGATCTAACATGAAATAGCATTATTATACAGTCCATAGTTTGTATTCAGTTAAAAAAAATTAATAGATTCTTTCTGAATTTCACATCCTGTACCCCAATCTGACTCACCTCACCATCCCTCCGTATCTTCCCTGTGCCCTTGCAGTCTCCCCCACAAAAAGAAAACACCCGTGTCACCAGGGGCAACTTTACCATGCTGCCCAGGTGAGGGAGGCAGCCTGTGAGGGGCAGGGCCAGCTCTTTCACAGCAGCCCTGGTAGGGAAGGTGGGGCCAGCTGTTTCCCCAACATTATTTCACACAGAGGTAGCCTGTAAGTCTTCTCACAATGGTCTGCTCAGTTGCCATGTCTTCTTTCTCTGTTTGTTCTACCATGTGAGAGACTCGCTCTGTAGACCAGGCTGGCCCACAATTTGCCATCCTCCTGCTTCAGCTTCCTTAGTACTTGAGGTTACAAGGTGAGCCGCCCAGTCCTCTGGTCATATGTCATTGGAGTGTTTAACTTTAATCTGGAACAGTTCTGTGGATCATTCTAAACTTGACCTGGCATGTGTGACTCTTCTGAAGTGCCAATTATTTCTGCAAAGAACCTCTCAGTTTGGATTCTTCGCGCTTAGCTTCAGATTGCTCATTTTCATCGAGAAACGCTTCAAAAGTGATGCCATGTCTTTCTCAGGAGATCCAACTAAAAGACACACATCAATTATTTCAGCATTGGCACCGTTGCCAATCGTTCAAGTTGTTTCTCCACCTAAAATTCATTTAAAATATATATTTAGCAGTGACTTATTAAATCTGAGAGAGGTCAGGGGAAACTCTTGTATTTGAGGTTGGTTAGTAAGGAATAGTTACATGCTGATACGGTGTGATATATTTCTTTTTGCCCAAATATAAGAATTTTAAAGCATGGTTTTCTCATGAGCATCATGCCCATTTTGATACACTGCACTCATGAGCATCACATCCTAAGTTCTTTCAGAGTTTCACTGTGATTTCTTCTTTGAGACACGGATTATTTGCAGGTTAGTCTCTTTTCCATTTTTATGATTTATTTTTTTATTTTTAAGTGTGTGTGCATGTGCATGTGTGTGTGTGTGTGTGTGTGCAAACAGTCCACACCCACAAAGTCCAGAAGAGGGTGTCAGATCCCCTGAAGCTGGAGCTACAAGCACTTGTACGCCTCCAGACACGGGTGCTGGGATCTGAACTTGGATCTTCTGCATGAGCAATATGTGTTCTTAACCGCGGAGACATCCCTCCAACTCTCTCTTAAATTATTTTGAGGCTCTTTCAGGTATTTATTTCATTAAGAATATCTAATTTAATTGCATTTTTATGAAGCCCATGACTTAATTCTCTGTCTCACCAGCAATTTAGGCAGTGTGCTGCTTCTATCAAGGTCAATCCTCCTTATTCTTTAGGGAGGCCTAGATCCCTAAAGAGTGACAGATATTGTGTGAGTCTTATTTTTCTGTGAGAGGAGGGAACACAGACCCTTAAAAGCATTTTTAAAAAGGCATTGGGAAAGTTAAGTGTAGGAAATGTCTTGAAGACAAGTGATATCACTGTCTCTTTACAATTGTCACAAAGGTCAGCTACTCTGGGCTGTGCTTCTCTAGAAGGTCATTGTTCGACAGCATCTTACTGAGAACAGCATGGGACGTTAAGAAGAAGGTGAATCTCTTTTATGATGCTTGAAGTTTGCTTAAGGGTATAAATATACAAGAATAAACTTGAGTGTGTCACTTATCTGTCCAACCCTCTTCCCTCTGTCTCTTTCTTTCTCCTCTCATAGGCTGCTTTTAATTTTGGAAAGGTCTTGAGGTAGATATCATCCACTTGACAACCTGAGACCATTTATCTTACACTGAAAGAATGATGAAAAAGTTGTTTAAGCTTTTGCCTTGGGAAAGAGCTGTCTTACCCAATATGAAACCTTTTTTTTTTTTTTAACTAAACTTAATAAATGGCTCATAGTCTCAGTAATTTAGGAAAATTCAGCAACATCACCCAAATCATTATTTTTTTTTTAAAGGGAAGGGGTATTTTACTGTTTCGTTGACTAAGTGCCACGAGCTGGATGATTTAAAACTCATACATCAAGTTCAATAGGATGCTAGTAGACTATTAATCAGTGCTGTGTAAGTTTGCTGGGATGCAGAGCAAATACTGTGCCTTGACAACTCAGCAGTGACTAGTGGCCCTGATCACGGGATGAAAGAAACACCAAGGAGTCTTGCTGTTGGTCAAAGTCAATCTGCTTGAAGAGCTATTTAAATTAAGCCATCTGAGAGGCTTTATGCTAGTCAACCTCTGTTGTCCTGAAGCGGATTAGGAGGGAAGCAGGGCAGCGCTGTTTTGCACTTAATCCCGTTCAAATCAGAGACTTCATTCAGTCTGCAGCTAGGGGCCCAAGTTGAGGCTGAGATGCAAGGAGGATAATGCATTTGGCTTGCTACCTAATCCTATAGACTGCTTTACTTACGTACACCCTTTCTTTCCCCAGATGGGGTGTCAGTGCTGAGAGCTCAAGAATCAAGCTTCGGACCAGTCCAGAGGTGTTTCCAGTGAACACTTTTGTTCAAGTAGGTTACTGCTGAAGCACTGTTTTCCCTTGCCTAACCACAGTCGAGAAAGTCTCTGAGTCTCAAGGTAATTGGCTTGTTTTTACACGAATGCTCATATATAAACACTCTGACACAAATGATTTGACACTAGTGATGAATTCAGACAAGCAATCAGTTCTTGGTGATTCGCTCTCTAGAGGCTGACTTACTCATTCTTCCCTCTCTTCCTCTCTTTCTTTCTCGATCCCTGTTCTCTCCTTCTCCCTCTGAGGCTCAGGGAGGATTTGTCAAAATGGGTTTCACTGATAATGGGATAACTGAGCAGACACTTGAGGAAAGTGAAGAAGCCTCGCGAGTGAATATCTAGGGTGTTCTCAGCAACTGTTTGCAGCAAAGACAATAGTCAATATAAAAACCTAAGTTGATGTAAACTTTGCAAGAAAGTTTGGCTTTCTTGTGTGTGGCTTTAATACAGAAAGAAGAGTGGTGTGGAGTCTGAGAGGCTTGAGGAGACTATAGGTACTTTGGCTTTCACCCCAAGTTTTATGGAGGGTTATTGTAAAGTTACTGGCAAAGATAGGACATAGCAGGACTTGCATATTAAGTAGAAGAAAGAGAATAAATAGGATATTTTTCTTTGTCAGAAATGTTGTGCTATTTGTCATAAGATGGCCCAAATTTTGGACACACAGTGAGAAAGAATATTGACATTGCAACTACAGCTTTCCCAGAGACCTCACAAAGCTGCTAACATTATTTTTTTTCACAGCGCTTTTATTGTCTGTGAAAAGGAACAATGGTTTCGGTCACTGATTCTCTGCAAGAATTTCTAGAGTGTGTGTGACATGTTAGGCAATTTGGTAGGTGAAAGGTAGGCTACAAAATAGGGTAGAAGATGGCTTAAAAAATCATAGTATGTTATAAGGAAGTAACCTATCTAACCTACATAATGGGGAATTGGTTATTCCAAATGATCATGAGACAGACATGGATACATTCTGAGCACCAGGACTTTAAGGGAGTTCATTGTGCAAGCACCGTAGACTGTTTACACAAGTTAAGATGGCCACATCATTAGAGGCCATGATCAAACTGCACTGCCCTTGTACATGTAGTCCATCACGGACCCAAAATGTTGTTAAGTGGTGTGTGAATATATATACAAATTATTTCACTTCCTGTATACTTTTGAGTTACCTAGATTTCCTCAACGAATATGTATGTTTTCTAAAACAGCAAGATACAATTTTAAAAATGAAAATGAAGATGTTTTATAAAGATTAAAAATATTTTATCTCTGACTTTATACATATATACAATGTATTTTGACATATACCTCCTGCAGTTTCCCAACTCCCCATCCTCCAAGCATATGCCCCTTCCAAGTTTGTTTCCTCTCTATTTTATTTCATAAGCCACCGAGTTTAATGAGCGATGCTTATATGTACGTGGCGCCATCCACGGAATCATGGACAACCTACCAGTGGCCATACCCCCAAAGGAAACTTTCTTTCAGCATCTAGCAACTAACTGCCCATAGTTCTTCAGCTATTAGTGGGGCATCATGAGCCCCTTTACCCCTTCATGCTGGAATACTAATTTGCTTGTTCTTGTTCAGGTCTTGTGCCAGTAACCATGGTTACTATGCTATATGTTATGTCCACCTCTTTTTTTATATCACAGTGTATTATCCCCACAAACTTTATTTTTAATTGGGCTGTGTGCTGGTTAGGTGTGTGTGTGTGTGTGTGTGTGTGTGTGTGTGTGTGTGTGTTTGCTTTTGTTTTGTTTTGTCATTTTGACAGAGACTAGGGTCATCGAAGAGAAAATAACTTCAATTTAGGCTGGAGAGGTGGCTCAGAGAGTAAGAGCACTGGCTGTTCTTCCAAAGGTCCTGAGTTCAATTACCAGCAACCACATGGTGGGTCATAACCATCTATAATGAGATCAGGTGCCTTCTTTTGGCATGTAGGCACACATGCAGGCAGAACACTGTATAAATAATAAATAAATAAATCTTAAAGAAAGAAAGACAATCTCTCTATCATATTTGCCCACAGGCATTTTCTTGATTAATAGTTGATGTGGCAGGCCCAGCCCACTATGGGCTGTGCCACCACTGGGCAGTGACCTGGCTTGTATAAGAAAACAAACTGAACAAGTTGTGGAGAGCTCACTAATAAATGCCACTCTTCTATGGTCTCTGCTTCAGTTCCTGCCTCCAGGTTCTGCCTTATGTACCTGCCCTGACTTCCTGCAATAATTGACTGTATCCTGGACCTGTAAGCTAAATAAGCCCTTCCTTCCCAAGTTACCTGTGGTCATAGCAATAGAAAACAAACTAATGCAGGTTATAAGATAGAAGGTTTCCATGTGTCGTTTTTCATGTACTTTTCATTTTTATTAACTATCTCCTTCATCTCATTTCTTCATCTTCCCATACTGTCCCTGCTTTAATCTTTCTACCTTCACTATTCTCTGCTCTACTTTTATTTGTCCTTAATGCATCCCTCAATGACCCCTTTTTTGTTCTGGCTTCCATGTGAACTCCAGGTCACACACAGAAAACAAAAGATTTGAAATTAGGCTCCATATATGAGAGAGACTTGTCTTTCTGGGTCTGGGCTACCTCACTCAGTATAGTGTAGCTTTTCCAGTTTTATCAATTTACCTGCAAATTTTATGGTGTTTTTTTTTTTTTTTTTGAACAGGATTTCTCTGTGTAGACTTGGCTGTCTTGGACTCACTTTGTAGAGCAGTCTGGCTTTGAACTCACAGAGATCTACCTCCCTCTGCCTCCCTGAGTGCTGAGATTAAAGACATGTGCTGCCATGTCCGGCTTTATGATTTAATCTCTAAAAAACTGAATTTAATATATATCATATAAGGAAAATGTTTTGAAAAATGTATTGAAAAATGTATTTTACACACACATACACACACAATTATATTTTCCTTATTTACTTGTCAGTTTCAGGGCATATAGGTTGATTCCGTTTCCTAGATATTGTGATATAATAATGAACATAAATGTGAAATACCTTTGTAACAGGATATAAAATCTTTTTGGGTGCATGCCTAAGAGTGGTAAATCTGGGTCATGTGGTGGTTCTATTGTATGTGTGTGTGTGTGTGTGTGTGTGTGTGTGTGTGTGTGTGTGTGTGT
>NW_026596120.1:9843750-9913750 GCF_907164565.1 Psammomys obesus
TGTGTGTGTGTGTGTGTGTGTGTGTGTGTGTGTGTGTGTGTGTGTGTGAAACTTCCACACTGATTTCCAAAGTGGCTATACGAATTAACACTTTGGCCTAAAGCATGTAAGTGTTCCCCTTTCTCATACCCAGGCTACAATTTGTTGTCGTTTGCATCTTTGATGGTGGCCATTCTGACTCAGGTAAAATACAGAATCTTAACGTAGTTTTAATCTGATGACTAAGTATGTTGAACACTGTGTAGAGTGTTTATTAGCCATTGTTTTTCTTTGGAAACCCCATATTTGGTTTGTTTGCTTTATTGATATTTAGACCTTGAGGTTCTTTGTGTATTCTAGACAATATTAGACGTGTAGCTGGCAAAAGTTTTCTCCCAATCTGTGGTCTGCATCTTCACCCAGTCGACAGTCTCCGTATCTGCTTCCATCCCCTGCTGGGTGGAGTCTTTCAGAGGACATCTGTGGTAGCTCCTGCTCTGTTCCCTCTCTTCTACCACTTCCAGTGTCTATTCTATTTTCCCTTCTGAATGAGAATTAAGCATCCTCCTTAGGGTCCTTCTTGTTACTTAGCTTCTTTAGGTCTGTGGATTTTAGTATGGTTTTCCTGTATTATATGGCTAATGTCTGCTTATAAGTGAGTATATACACTGTATGGTTTTGGCTCCTTTGTCAAAACTCAAGTGTCTGTAGGTGTGTGGGTTTATTTCAGGCTCTTTGATTAGATTGCATTGACTCACCAGTCTGTTTCTATGCCAATACCATGCACTTTGTTTTGTTTGGAGACTTAAGAACTGCTTCTATTTCCTTAGGGGTTATAGGATAATTTGGATTTTTTTTAAAAACCTGATCTTGATTTAGCTCTGGTAACTGGAATCTATCAAGAAAATCATCCATTTCAGTTTTCCAATTTTGTGGAACACAGGTTTTTGAAGTAATACTTAATGATTCTCTGGATTTCCTCCAGTTCTGTTGTTATGTTCCCCTTTTCATTTCTGAGTTTGTTAATTTGGATACTGTCTCTCTGTCTTTAAGTTAGTTTGGCTAAGGGTTTGTCTATCTTGGTTTTCTCAAAGAACCAGCTCTTGGTTTCCTTAATTCTTTATATTGTTCTTTTTTTTTCTTTTAAGTTATTGATTTCAGCCCTGAGTTTCATTATTTCCTGCCATCTGTTCCTCTTTGGTGTGTTTGCTTCTTTTTGTTCTAGAGCTTGTAAGTGTACTTTTAAATTTTTAGTATGAGAACTTTCCAATTTCTTTCTTTTTATTTTTTCTTTTATTAATTACAGTTTATTCACTTTGTATCCCAGCTGTAGGCCCCTCTCCTCTCCCAATTCCACTCTCCCTTACTCTTCCTCTCCTATGCCCCTCCCCCAGTCCAATGATAGGGAAGGTCTTCCCTTCCATCTGACCATAGTCTATTAGGTCTCATCAGGACTGGCTTCTTTGTCTTCCTCTGTGGACTGGTAAGGTTCCTTCCCCGTCAGGTGGAGGTGATCCAAGAGCCAGCCCATGAGTTCATGTTAAAAATGGTCCCTGGTCCTATTATTGGGGAAGAATCTTGGATACTGAACTGTTTTAGGCTACTTCTGTGCAGGGGTTCTAAGTTATCTCCATGCATGGTCCTTGCTTGGAGTATCAGTCTCAGAAAAGACCCTGTGCCCAGATTTTTTGGTTCTGTTGCTCTCCTTGTGGAGCTCCTGTTTCCTCCATGTCTTTCTGACTCCCCCTTCTTTCATAAGATTCCCTGCACTCTGCCCTAAGTTTGGCTATGCATCTCAACATATGTTTTGATACCCTGCTGGGTGGAGTATTTCAGAGGCCATCTGTGATAGGCCCCTTTTCTGTTCCCTGTTTTCTCCCTCTTCTGATGTCTATCTCATTTGCCTTTCTGAATAAAGATTGAGCATCTTATCCAGGGTCCTGTTTCTTGCTTATCTTCCTTAGGTATACAGATTTTATTATGATTATCCTATATTATATGTCTAATATACACTTATAAGTGAGTGTATACCATGTGTGTCTTTCTACTTCTGGGATACCTCACTCAGGATGATCTTTTCTAGTTTCCACTATCTACCTGCAAATTCCATGATTTCCTTGTTTTTAATTGCTGAGTAGTATTCCATTAAGTAAATGTACTACAATTTCTGTATCCGTTACTCAACTGAGGGACATCTGGGTTGTTTCCAGCTTCTGGCTATTACAAATAAAGCTGCTACGAACATGGTTAAGTAATCTAATTGAAAAATGGGGTACAGAGCTAAACAGAGAATTCTCAATAGAGGAATATCGAATGGCAAAGAAATACTTAAAGAAATGCTCAACATCCTTAGTCATCAGGGAAATGCAAATCAAAATGACCCTGAGATTTCACCTTACACCCATCAGAATGGCTAAGATAAAAAACTCAAGTGACAACATATGCTGGAGAGGATGTGGAGATAGGGGAACCCTCCTCCATTGCTGGTGGGAATGTAAACTTGTACAACCACTTTGGAAATCAATCTGGCGCTTTCTCAGACAAATAAGAATAGTGTTACCTCAAGACCCAGCAATACCACTCCTAGGTATATATCCAAAAGATGCTCAAGTATACATCACAGACATTTGCTCAACCATGTTCACAGCAGCTTTATTTGTAGTAGCCAGAAGCTGGAAACAATCCAATTTCTTTATGAAGGCTCTTAGTGCTATGAGCTTTCCTCTTAGCACTTGTGTCCCTTAAGTTTGGATATGTTGTATCATCATTTTCATTCAATTCTAGAAAGTCTTTAATTTCTTTTTTTCTTTCCTGACCCAGTGGTCATTGAGTAGGTTGTTCAGTTTCCATGAGCTAGTAGGCTTTCTGTTGTTTCTGTTATTGGTGAGAAAGCTTTAATCCATGGTGATCTGATAAGATACATGGGGTTATTTCAATCTTCATGTATCTGTTGAGGCTTTGTGACCAAGTATACGGTCAATTTTGGAGAAGGTTCTGTGAGGTGCTGAGAAGAATGTATATTCTTTTGTGTTTGGGTGAAATGTTCTGTAGATATATGTTAGGTCCAATTGATTCATGTCTATTAGTTTCATTGTTTCTCTATTTAGTTTCTGTCTCAATGATCTGTCCATTAGTGAGAGTGGAGTGTTGAAGTCTTCCACAATTAAGTGTGTGAGGGTTGGTGTGTGATTTAAGCCCTAGTAATGCTTCTTTTAGGAATTGATATGCCATCTTCTGTATTTTTCCTTTGATGGAATATGAAGTGTCCTTCCTCATCTCTCTTGATTAATTTTGATTGAAAGTTTATTCTTTTGGATACTAGAATGGCTTCTCCACCTTGCTTCTTGGGTCCGTTTGCTTGGAAAAATTCTTTTAGCCCTTTACTCTGAAGTAATGTCTATATTTATTGATGAGGTGTGTTTCTTGTATGCAGAAGAATGCTGGGTCCTGTTTTTGCTTCTATTCTGTTAGCCGGTGTCTTTTTATTGGGGAGTTGAGGCAATTGATATTGAGAGATACTAATGACCAGTAGTAGTTAATCCCTGTTATTTTGATGCTGGTGGTGGTAGAGCATGTGTGTGCTCCCTTTCTTTTGGTTTTGCTGATGCTGGGAGTCTTCTCAGTTTGATCTTTTCATAGTGTTCCAGGTTTCTTGGATGTTTCATGCCAGGAACTTTTTAGATTTAACATTTTCTTTTACTGATGTATCAGTTTCTTCAATTGTATCTTCTACACCTGAGATTCTATCTTTCATCTCTTGTATTCTGTTGGTGACACTTGTGTCCGTAGTTCCTGTTCTCTTCCATAGGTTTTCCATCTCCAGGATTATCTCAGATTGTGTTATCTTTATTGCTTCTATTTTCACTTTTAGGCATTAAACAGTTTTACTCATTTCTTTCACCTGTTTGTTTGTATTTTCCTGTATTTCTTTTTTTAATTCCCTCACCTGTTTATTCACATTTTCCTGCATTTCTTTGAGAGATTTATTTTCCTCTTGTAAGGCCTCTATCATTTTCATTAACCTCATATTTAAGGTTGTTTTCTTGCATTTCAGGTGTGACAATATCTCCAGGGTTTGCTGTGGTAGACGAGTTGGTTTCTGGTGGTGTCATATAACCTTGGGTTTTGTTGCTTGTGTTTTTATGCTGGCCTCTAGACATCTGTTTGTCTCTGGTGTTCGCAGGCCTGGTGGTCCCTGATGGTTAGGCAGTTGGGAAGTAGGGGGAGAAGACTCTAAGCTGAATGTTGCAAGGGAATCCCACAGGTCTCCTTGTGATGGAGTCTGAGCCCGCATACAGCTTACCTTTGCTAGGTCTACTGGTTGTATCCCAGGTGGGCCAGGCAGATTCAAACATCTTTTCTTTAAAAAGTTTTTATTATAAAAGTCTTTTTAGGCTTGTTCCCGGGATGGATGGATGGGTGGATGGATGGATGGATGGATTGACTGATTCATATTTTTTCCTGGCTATTGAGAAGGGAGTTGTTTCCATGACTTCTTTTTCAGTATGCTTGTCACTGATTCAGGATTAACACACAAAAATTTTTGTTCAGCTAATTTGCTGAACATGATTATCAGCTCTAAGAGTTTTGTTTTTAAAATTACTAAAGTTTCATGTATAGAATTATATCATCTGCAAATAGTAATACTCTGACTTCTTCTTATCTTATTTGTACCTCTTGTATTTCCTCCTCTTGTCTTATTATTCTCGCTAAGGCTTCAAGCTCTGTATTGAATAAAGGCAAGGAGGGGATACCCTTGCCTTATTCTTGATCTTGGTATGCTTTGAAATTATCTCAGTTTAGAATGATATTGGCCACAGACTTGTCATATGTAATTTATATTGTGTTGAGGTATACTCCCTTCACCTCAGCCCCATGACTTTTATCAGAAACAAATATTGGATTTTGTCAAAGACGTTTTCTGTAGCTATAAAGAAGATCTGTGATTTCTGTCTTTGAGATCATTTACACCATGAGTTACGTTTGTTGAGTTATAGATGCTGGCTGAGTCATGCCTGCATCTCTAGACTGAAACCAACTTAGAATGAATGATTTTTTTCGATATGGTGATCATTAATTTGGTTTCTCAGTACTTTTTTAGTACTTTTGCATTTATGTTTCTCAAGAAGATTTGTCTGTAATATGTCTGCATGTGTGTCTTTGGTTTAGTATCAGGAATAATTTCAGTAGTATTAGTGTGTAATTCCTCTTCAAAGTTCTGGTAAAATTTAATATTAAGTACATTTGGTCCTGAAATTTTTTATTTGGGAGACTTTTTTTTAAAAAATATATTTCAATGCTTTTATTTTCTATTCTTATTGTAACAAAATTTAATTACATTAAAATCTCTAAATTTCACCTTTTAAGTACAAGCAGTTCTGCAGCTTATAAAATGATCAAGTTGTCAGAATTTAGCTCCAAGGATGACAAGATTAAGATCCCTTAATCTTGTTGAGTGTGAGCTGAGAACTTTGTTTCTTGAGGCTCCTGCATTCCCTGACTCATGGCTTCTTCCTGCAAACCAATTATGACTGGCTAAGTACTTGTTATACTTCCTGTCTCCCTGCCTGGCACCTCTGCATAACCTGCCCCCAGCTCCCACTATTGTTCCATCTTTAATTCCCTTCTTTTTAAGGACTTTGTAATTGGCGTGAATCACTAAGATAACCCAGGATCTCCCTGTTGTAAGGTGAGATCAATAACATTCACAAACCTCTCCTCAATAATACCTAAATCAGTGCTTGATTACGTCTTTTAATGGCAGGAAGAAGCAGCAAGGGGCAACATCTTTGAGTTTTGAGCTTTCAACAGTGTATTCTTGAAGACCATGCAGACCATGTTTTATTCCCGACAAATATAAATTCAGCATAATGAAATAATATTTTCTTCTTCTATTTAGAGAAAGAGCAAGGAGTATCATAACATAACATAACACAACATAACATAACATAACATAACATAACATAACATAACATAACATAACATAACATCACAACATAGGATAGCATAGCATAGCATAACATAGCATAATGAAACATAAAAAGAAGGTAACAGAGATATGGATGTTTCACTAGTAACAAGTATACTTGGTATAGTACTGACAGAAGGTTCATGACAAAATCCATCATTTAATTACAAACACAATTACCATTTCTGTTCACATATGCATGAAATGATCCACATACAAGGTTGTTTATTGCACATTGATTTTTTTTTTGTACCAGAATACTGAAACACATTAGGAGTCCAGGGTATTAATTAATAAGAAAGTATAACTTTACATTTTTTAAACACAATACATAGACAATGTAAAACAAGGAACTTTTTGCTAACAGGAAATAAAAAGCAAGATATAGAACTTGAATATTGAGGGTTGGGAGGAAAAGCAGAATACGATGTTTAAATACAGCCTTGACTTTTTTTTTTTAATTACTGCTTCATTCTAACAGCTAATTTTAGAACTATTCAAATCACTTCTTAACCCTTCTTAAATTTTGGTTGGTTATATGAATCTAAAAATTTATTTCTTTTAGATACTCAATTTAGAAATTTTAGGTTTTTAGTTTTTTAGAGAATGTCCTTGTGAGTTTCTGAATTTCATTGGCACATTTTGAAATGTCTCAGCTTTTATTCTTTTTTATTTTAAATTGATTTTTTATTTATTACAATTTATTCACTTTGTATCCAGCTGTAGCCCTCTCTCTTCCCTCATCCCTTCCCAATCCCACCCTGCCTCCCTCTTTTCCTCCTATGCCCCTCTCCCAGTTCACTGATAGGGTAGGTCCTTCCATCTGACCGTAGCCCTATCAGGTCTCATCAGGACTGGCTGCATTGTCTTCCTGTGTGGCCTGGGAAGGCTGTCCCAACCCCCTGCCTCAGGGGGAGGTGATCAAAGAGCCAGCCACTGAGTTCATGTCAGAGACAGTCCCTGTTGCCCTTACTAGAGAACCCACCTGAACACTGAGCTGCCGTGGGCTACATCTGAGCAGGTGTTCTAGGTTATCTCCATGAACGGTCCTTGGTTGGTGTATTAGTCTCAGAAAATACCCCTGGTCCCACATTTTTTGCTTCTGTTGCTCTCTTTGTAATGTTCCTGTCCCCTCCAGGTCTTTCTATCTCCCCCTTCTTTCATAAGATTCCCTGTACTCTGCCCAGAGTTTGGCTATGAGTCTCAGCATCTGCTTTAATATCCTGATGAGTAGAGTTTTTCTTGCTCAACCATGTTGGTAGCAGTTTTATTCATAATAGCCAGAATCTGGAAGAAACAACCCAGATGTCCCTCAATTGAGTAATGGATACAGAAATTGTGGTACATTTACACAATGAAATACAACTCAGCAATTAAAAACAAGGAAATAATGAAATTTGCAGGTAGATAGTGGGAACTAGAAAAGATGATCCTGAGTGAGGTATCTTAGGAGCAGAAAGACACACATGGTATGTACCCACTTAAAAGTGGGTATTAGACATATAATATAGGATAATGATACTAAAGTCTGCCCACCTAAAGAAGCTAAGCAAGAAGGAGGACCCTGGGTAAGATGCTCAATCCTCATTCAGAAAGACAAATGGGATGAATATTGGAAGAGGGAGAAAAACAGGGATCAGCTTTCATTCTTAATTTTATTAATTTGAATGCTCTTTCTCTTTAGCTCAGTTTGATTGACTATGGGTTTGTTAATTTTGTTTATCCTTTCAAAGAATCAACATTTGTTTAATTTTTGTGTTATGCTGTTCTTGTTGCTTCTCTTTCATCACTTCTCCCCTCCACTACTTCTAGGTTTTGTTTTTCTTATTTTTTTCAATGCCCCAAAGGGGCATCATTAAGGTATTTGAGTTCTTTATGATTTTCAATATAAGCACTTAGTTATATAAATTTGCTCTTTAGATTACCACAGTATTCCAAAAGTTTCGATATATTGTGCTTTCATTTTCATCAATCGTAAGAATGTATTTTCATTTCCTTCTTGATTTCTTCATTTACCCATCCCTCACGCAATACTGTTTAGTCTCCATGAGTTTGTGACTTGAGTGGAGTTTATATCTTGGTGTTTGTATCTGGCTTTATTTCATTGTGTCCAGATAGACTATAAGATGTTTTTCTTTTTCCCTGTATTTGTTGAGAATTGTTCTCTGTCTTGCTATGTGGACAATTCTGCAGAGAGAAGGAAGCGTGTATATTCTTTTAGTGTTTGGGTGCAATGTTCTGTAGATGCCTATTAGGTCCATTTGATTTGTACGATTATTTAACCCTAAATTTAGTCTAGTTTTTGTCTGGATGACCTACCTACTGGTGAAAACATAGTATTGAAGTCATTCATTATCATTATGTTGAAGTTAACCTATGGCTTTGTTTGTCTGGCAGTGTTTGTTTTAAAAATTGTGTGCTCCTATGTTTGGTGCATGTATGTTTAGAGTTATAATATCTATTGGATGGATTGTACTCATAATATGAAGTGATTTTCTTTATCTCTTCTAATTAATTAGTCTTGTTTTGGAGTCTAACTTGTTAGATAATAGGATAGCTACATATGCTTGGTTTTTTAATTTTCATTTGCTTAGAATACCTGTTTACATCTTTTGCCCTAGAGCTTTGTTTTTGAAACTTCTCTGAGGATGACTGAATAAGGCACTGATCTATGAGTATAGCAGAAAATAATTAGGAGTCATTTTATTGCTACTTCTTCTCAGACCAGTAGCACTTTGTTTTACCTTAGGTTTCCAGGCTATCTATCTCTGGTACTTGGACACCCAAGCTGTGTTGGGTATCGGCTCCATCTTGTGGAGTGGGTCCCAAGGCAAATCAGAAATTGATTGGCTACTTCCACAAATTTTGTGCCGCTGCAGCCCTAGCATATCTTGCAGGCAGGGCATAATGTGGTCAAAGGTTTTGTGGCTGGGTAGGTGTTTACATTTCTCTTTCAGTAGCCTGCAGAGTCCCTTCTCGCATCCAAGACGCTGGAGCATAGGGGTGAAGGATCCATGTAGGCACCAGCTCTACCTCTCCACGTTCAGTGGGTAGTGTGGGTGTTGTCCTTGGTAGTGAGGCTCAGCTGTCAGTTTGTAGAGGGCAACCCCTTGCCTTAGCATCAGACTGGGTTTTTTGGGTATTTCTAGGGGACCCCTTGACCAATAACTAAATTGAATGCAACTCAATCCGGGTACTGGAAGCCTCATTTGGTGGCAAGAGATAGACAGTTGGGATCTATTCCCTCCATTATTAGGAGACGTCATTAGGATCACTTTCATGTATTTTAGGAAGTATAAACTGCACTAGTTTCCAGATCATCCCTCAACTGCCCCTCAATTACAACTGTCCCTCCTTGCATTCTCTCCCTCAGTCTTATCGCCCCTCTCCTTCTCCACTAGATTCTCTCATTCCTGCCTCATCTGCTTTCAGTCTGCCAGTCTATTCAATTTCCCCCTCCATTGAGATCCATATGTCACCCATTGTCCCTTCCTCTATACCTAACTACTCTAGGTCTACAGATTGTAGGATTATCATTTATTTGATGATAATTTATTTGATTATATTTTTTTTATTACATCCACATGTAAGTGAATACATACCACATTTATCTTTCTGGGTCTAGGTTACCTCACTCATGATTTTTTTTTAAAATTTCATCCATTTGCATGAAAATTTTATGTTGTCATTTTTAAACAGCTGAGTAATATTCCATTCTTTAAATGTACCACATTTTTTAAATCCATTCTGTTGAGAGGCATCTAGGTTGTTTTCAGTTTCTGGCTGTTGTGAATAGAGCAGCAATGAACATGATTGAACCAAATGTCCTTGTGGTAGGATAAAGTGGCCTTGGGTATATGCCCAAGAGTGGTATAGCTGGATCTTTAGATAGACTAAGTTCCAACTTTCTGAGGAATTGCCATAGTGGCAATTTCATAGTGGCTATAGAAATTTGCACTCCCACCAGCAAGAGATAAGTTTTTCCTTATTCCACTTCCTCACCAGCATAAGTTGTCATTTTTGTTATTAATCCTAGCTATTGTGAGGTGTAAGATGGATCAATGATGCCAATCTTTGATGGTGAAGTGTGTTTCTTGTAGGCAGCAATAGGATGGATTCTGCTTTCTAATCCAATATGCTAATCTGTGTCTTTTTAATAGTGAATTGAGACCACTTATATTCAGAGGTATTGTTGAAAGCTATTGTGCCAATTCCTGTCATGTTGTTAATTTTGTTGTGTTTTCTAAGAAATGTTTTGATAAACTATCCTTTTATTGTTTATTTAATCCTTGTGGCCCTTTGGATGTATTTATCTTTCTCTTCAGTCTCTTCCTTCTAGTACTGCCTGTAGAGCTGGGTTGATGTTAATAAACTTCTTTAATCTGTTTTATCATGGGATGTTTTTTTCAATTTTAATAAATAGCTTTTCTTGGCATACTACTCTGTGTTGGCAGTTGTGGCCTTTCAGAATTTGGAAACATTTTTCTAAACATTTCTTGTTTTAATTTTTCTACCAAATAATCAGCTGTTATTTTGATGTACCTGCCTTTATAAGTAATTTGAATCTTCTCCCTTGCAGTTTTTAATACCCTTTCTTTATTCTGTGTTTTTAGTGTTTTAACTATAATATGCCATGGGAGGTTTCCTTTCTAGTCCTATCTATTTGGTGTTGTGTAGGCCTCTTGTACTTGGATAGGCATGTCTTTCTCTAGGTTTAGAAAATTCTCTTCTTTGATTTTATTGAAAATATTTTACATGCTTTTGATATGATATTCTTCTTCTTCTATGGCCATAATTCAAAGATTTGGTCTTTGAATGATATTTCAAAGCTCTTCCACCTTACATTTCATTCATTCTTTTTTAAATAGCATTGACCTTTAATGGTACAATTCCTTCACCTTGTCTTTAAAGCCTGGTATTTAGTTTCCTCACGGTCCAGCCAGTCTCCAAAAGAACCGTGGGTAGGACTCACTCTTTCCATAGAGTCTGAGGTCATTAACCAAGGCACTTCCTATATAATCTTCCCTGCTTCCTAAGTATTTTAACTGTCTGCATCTGATACAGCTGCCTCTTGAGGCTGCCTCCCTCCGTGGCAGCCTATTCCCAGGCTCCCTGACTTGTGCCTGTTCCTTGTCTTTAAGCTCTCAGAGTAGCCCCATCTCAAAACATTAGGTTCTTTCCCAAGATGCTCCAGCACTGCGAGGTGTGAAGAGAGATGCTGTGGGTTTCATCCCAGTGCTAGCGTCCGTCCGCACAGAGGTAGTCACTCTCGTACCGAGTCCTCTCATCACATGTAAGGGTTCTTGCAAGAAGCCTGGGTTTCTTTGCACTTTGGACTGTCAGGCTGTCCAGGGCTGCCTGGCTCACTTTGTGTTCAGCTTTGACACGGTGGCCCCCAGTGATCCAAGGCTCAAGGTGCACATTATTTTCTATTTTTCTCTGGATGACTTTTCTCTTTCTTCATGCTTTTCCACTATCCCACCAACTCTTTCTTGATAGTCAGTGATTCTCCTCTTTCACCCCTCTAGTTTTCTCCTTGGAACACAGTCCTACTTTATTATCTTCCTCTCTTAAAATTTTTTATTCTTATTATTTTTTAATTATATGTATGTATGTGTGTGCTGCCGTGTGATTATGTTCACATTATGAATATAAGTGTTTGCAGAGGCCAGAGGAGTTGGATCCCTGGAGCTAGAGTTACACACATTTGTGATCTGCCTGACCTGAGGATTGGGAATGAAACTCAGATCCCCTGAAAACACAGCAAATGCTCTTAACCACTGAAACATTTCCCATTTACCCCATTTTCATTCATGAAGCTGCTCAAAAGAAACATATAGCCTGCCATATTTGCCCAGAAGTTTTAGTGTTGAGTTTTAAACTTTCTTTGCCTATTTTGGATAGACACTTTTGAAACTGTATGTCATAATCCTATACAGGACTGTGTTCTCAATGCACAACAACTAAAATCCAGTTCCAAACTGAATATGTACAGAGTCCAAGGTGTTTGGGGGCAGCAGTCTCCTGTTTTGTGGTAAGGCTTTTCCGCAACCTTAGTTCTGAACACACAACACGCACACTCAGCACTGTGAGTGAGATCCTGTGTTCAACAACAAAGAACAGAAGCAGCTAACCTTAGACTTGACATTGTTGTATGTTAGAAACTGAACAGTTTTCACTATACATCATTTTCTGCTTTTACAGAAGCATCATGGTTTAATTATGGAAAACAAAGACCATATATTCTACTTCCACTCCTTAACTTATTTATCTTTGGGTTATATTATAGTAAACAAACACATCCACCTCATTTGTATGCCACTTTGCTTTTGTTTTTAGTAATTTTTAAAATTGTGTGCACACCAAAAAATTATTTCAAAACAAATTTCTTTAGAATTTATTATTTACAGTTGTTTGGTGTGTATTTCTGTATTCTTCATTTGCATTCCCAAGGTTGAATGAAAAGTTCTTCAGTGAAAATGGAGCATGAATGGACCAAGCCTTGCTTTCGATAACAGTCCTCAATCCACTGTGTTTTTTGTTTTGTTTTTTTGTTTGCGTATTTGTTTTACCATGGTCGAGAGCTTGTCTAGCATGCATAAGGCTCCGTGTTTGACTTAACAGTGCAAAAACCAAATTACATTAAACAGCACTGCACAGTGATACATTTTCACTGCACATCAGTTCTCTGTGGTTGCATATTTGTGATGAATGGGAGGGTGTACCCTAGGATTAGAACTGCTGGACCAATACAGCCAGGCAAAGATCCCCTCCAACTCCTCAAAAAAAAAAGTCATAAAACATTATAATATCTGTGGGTAATCATTTTAGAATATCCGCTAACTTTAAAAAGGACCCCCAAATGTTAAAACTTTTCAAGCTTGTCATATTCTAAGTGTTAGTGAAGTTATCCCCAGACTATTGCAAGCTAACATAGCACAGGGTGAGCAAATTACATTGCTGTGAAGAACCGAAGCCTCAGGGTGGACGGAAGGAGGCTTTGCTGTAAGATCTATGAAATTCACTAAGAGACCCACAGTTTTGACTTTGATTTAGAAGTATCAGTATAAAAGAATGATGCAGTCTTCAGAAGTAAGAAGAACATTTTTATTTCTGTTCACAGAGAAAAACTAAAGCTAGAAAAGGTGACCAGAGGAGACACCCCGAGCGTTGCACCAGCACCCCAAGCATGTCATACAAATACTGCAGGATTCCTGGGGGGAAACAGAAAGCCCGAGCCTGTGGCAGGAAAAAATGAAGAAGCACCTAAGTCAACTCCTCAGATCATAAAGTAAGGACATTATCGAACACATCTAAAATGCCATCAAAAGGGCTGTGTGGGAATTCCCAACATGGGAAAATGTATTTCTCAATAAAGACAGTCACCATTACGGATTTGGGATCTGCCACATCCTTGCTCATGCTGCTGCTGTGCAGAATGGCTTGTGAGTGAGTGTGAAATCCACACGTGCTGCCAGGATTCTGCAAGTGTGTGCCTTTGGCCCCTGCCATTAATCAATGCATTAAAAATTTAGCTACTTTCATCTGACCATCCTATATCGGTCCTCTGCCAGTGTTTCCTCTTCCTGTATCCTGCCACAGACCAGCTAGTACTAAACCATGCTCTTTGGAGTCTCACTCTTGTTTGGATTTCTGGACACCCCCCCCCCCTTTTTTTTTTTTACCTGAGATATGGTAAAGGCTAGCTGTGATTCTGTGGTTGACTGGGTGAGGATGGCACACACTTAACTTCTTATACCGTGTGCGGTAGAGAAACTCTATCTGCTCACAGTTTTAGTCAGCCAAAATCACGTAGTTGTTTCTACGAAAGCGCAGGTGGCTTGCCTTTTTGTTGTTCTGGTTTCATATAATACAGATAAAGGTACGGGATTACAGCTACTTGGATCAGTTTCAATACCGCCACATAGACATCTCGCTTGTTTGGAAAATCTTTGAACCAGAATGAGAATCTACTTGCAACAAAAGCTTTTTCTTGCTGACTATCACATCGTTTCACCTTTTGAAGAATATGAAAGAAGACTTTAAATGAATATCCCTTTGTCTTGAAGTTCAAACATTACCATCTTTTAGTGGAAAAGATTATAGCTCAAGATATTTTTTAAAAACCAATAAATATTGTATGTTAATGATAATCTTGAAAGAAATTATTGTATTTCAGATTTTTTTAAAAAATACCAGAACAAGAACCTTCCCTTCCTGACCGCTTTTGGCTCCTTCTGTCCTGTTTGCTGTAGGATTCTTGGAGTGGCTGCTTGTGGTGAGTTGGTACAATGGGGTTTCCCTGCCTTCCGGCTTCCTTCTGTTCTCTGAGTGGAGCTTTCACAGCCATGACCTTGGAAGTTTTTCTCTTCTTGCTCCTCTCTCTTCTCGAGTACTAACAATCACATTCGATTTCATCGCCGAGCCACCAAGGCTTCGTTTTTGTCCAGTTACTTTCTGGAGAGTCCTGTCCCTTTAAGATTTTCCATTCTTGCTGGCGTGTTAGTTACCATTCCCCACTCTGCGGGCCTACTGAAGTGTTTTCTTTGCCGCTGATTTATTCTCTGTTTTACCCTTGCTCCTTCCATCTGTACGCACTCTTCTTCGATCTCTTTAAATTCTCTTTATGGCATCCCTCACCTCAAATAGGAAGACTTTTCCATTTTGGCTTTTTGCAGGGATCCGTGAAGCAGATTCTTGGGCTGTTTGTCCTAGGGTGGGGTCCCTCCGCATTTCTGGTTCCCAGCCATTAGAAGCATCACAGACAGGCTGCACTGCAGCCTGGATCACTGCAGTGACAGGGCACTCTGCAAACGCGGGCTGCCCAGGTCATCCTTCCGTTCTTTCTTGCAGAAACACGGGACAAAAGGTGACACATGAGAGCCCCGCCACCCCTGTGCGCGTGAGTCCCCAGAGCGCCACGCCAGAGCTTGCTGTGCGAGCACGGCTGGACTGTGGTTGATTTGCCCGTAGGCTACCAGAATCTCCTCTTGGTCTGTTCCTCGAGTTGTGCTTCACTGAGCAGCTTGGGCATTATATTCTCATGTATTAGGACTGGCGTTTTCTCAAGTTTCATAGAAAATAAACTTTTAAATTTCAATTTCCTATTTGTGCTTTTCCCCATTTTAAAACTTAATTTCTCTACATCATCATCATCATCATCATCATCATTATGCTTCATTCCAACATTGTATTCTAAATGCAACTTGTTTTAAGCAAGGTTGGTTGTGCATGCCTACCCTACCAGTACTGGGAGCTTTGAAGTAGGATTGCCCAAAGTTTGAGGTCAGCTTAGATCATATCATGAGTTCCAGGCCAGCCTAGACTACAGAAGGAGGCCATGTCTCAAAACCAACAATGACAAACAAAACAATCTAGGTTGCTGAAGCACAGCACACACAGAGAATCCAAAAGTGGTTCCTACCATGTCATGTGATTCACAAATGTCTGTGACTCTAGCTCAAGGGTGATCCAATGCCTCTGGTCCCTGTGGGCACCTGCATTCATGCGAGAGAGAGAGAGAGAGAGAGAGAGAGAGAGAGAGAGAGAGAGAGGAGAGATAGAGAGAATGTGCAGATACATACACACAAACAAGCTTAAAAAGTATCTTTTTAAAAAAACAGCAGAACTTGTTCTGCTTAATAAGCTAGATAAATAACTCTGTGATAGAGTTATTTAAAAATACTATTTGATGAGTTAAGAACATGGTAAGTTGTATCCAACTGATTAGACCATCACAGGGAACCCAGACCACCCTCTTGAAACTATTGCATGCATGGAGATTTCATTCTCTTCAAACCTCTCTGCCTTACAGTTTTTGATGGAAAGCTCATCAGTGGGTCCATGCATTTGCCTAGTCACTGGCTAATAGCATCTGGACTCTTTTACAATAGTCGAAGAGCCAGACATAGCAAACAAGAAAAAGAGGAGGCGCTGCTGCTGACGAGGCTGGAGAGCACAGTGTGCCTTCTCTCCGATAGGTGGGAACTGTGTTTCTCATAGCTGTGTTTCTTAGTCTTTGCTTTGACCACTCTCCTGCCCGCCACACTCCAGGGGCTCTGTGCTCCAGCAATCTCATTCACTTTCAGTTCTTTTAACCAGCCAAGCTCTTTCCAGTTTAGGAGACTTACATCTGTTATCCCCTCTCCCATGGTCCTGTCATGGTCCTGCTGTGTTAGATGCTCTCTCTTCCACTAAAGCTTGCATTTGCAGTATTGGTCCCCCTCGAGTGTGGTCTGATCCCTACATTGACTACAAGTTTCTCAGTAAGGGACTCACATCTTGGTTCTCTCTATATATGCTTTTTAGATGTTTAATTAATTTAAATTGCTAGGCTTACTTTTAGACACTGTTGAAAAGTTTTACATTCCAAAGAGACTGAAATAGATTATAACTGCCATGACTAAAATAAATTTATACAAGAGATATATAAAAACTATAGAGAATAAAGAAAAATAATTGTTCCCCATAAATAATTCCCAAATCACCTATTTATGTCTCCAGCAAACAATAATGTAGTATTAGTTGAATATTAATTAATATTAGGTTAATTGACTTCTTCATCTCCAGAAACCAACTAAGAGCCCATTACCTCACCAGCAGCCTTGGTTTCTTTCCTGTTGCCATGGTAAGACACCATGGCCAAGGCGACTTACAAAAGAAAGCATTTAATTTGGGGCTCACGGTCCCAGAGGATGAGTCCTTTACCACCAGGGCAGAAAGAAGGGCAGCATTCAAACAGAGGTAATGCTGGTGCAGAGGCTGAGCGCTTACATCTGATCTATAACTCTGAGTCAGAAAGCAAGAGCAAGAGCAAGAGAGAGAGACAGAGAGAGGGAGGGAGAGAGATATCCAGGAATGGTGTGGGCTTCTGAAACCTTAAATCCCACCTCCACTGACACCCCTCCTCTAACAAGGTCACACTTCCCAAACCTTCCCAAATAGTTCCACCAACTGGAGACTGTGCATTCGAATCTATGAGTGTGAGGGAGCCATTCTCATTAACCATCAATCACACCAGGGTACACAGCTGTCTGTTCAAAATCCTTACCTGTTTTAGTTGCCTACCCTTCCCCCATCCCACTTTCTTTTGACCTCTCATGTACAGGCTGGTGATAAGCTGTGATTAAAGAGTTGCCTAGTTGGGATAGGTTGCCCAGGTCGGCAGTTTCTGGCACCAGTGCTGACTGGGGTGCACGGGGGGGGGGGAGGCTGACAGGTTTTCTCCACTGTCTGTGTGACTTGGGGCTCCTGTTGGCCCCAATGCTGTCAAAATCACGTGACTTTGCTTCTAGCAGAATGGCTGTTTTCACAGTTCTTGCTTTAAATCACAACCACCAGGGGAGCCCTGCCTTTCCATTCTCTTCTGAAAGGCTCTTTGCTGTTGTTGTCATTCTGTCCCATCTGCTTGCATTTCTTTTTCCTTGAAGGAGGGTTTGCTCCACTGGTTCTTTGCTGCCAACATCCTAATAGGTGATTCAGCTGGAAAAGCAGTCCAGATGCCATCAGCTTAGGCAGAGCACCTGCTGGAAAATGAAACTCTCTAAACTGACTCTTTGTCTATTTGTAGCATACAGCAGTTATAATAAAGGAAGGCTTATAATGGTTAAAAGATGTCATTTAAACATTTTCTAATACCCCTGCCTTATGAGTCCCTTTCTAACTCAAATTCCCCAGGCAGTGGAGA
The DNA here is from genome assembly GCF_907164565.1 of Psammomys obesus. Classification (NCBI taxonomy): domain Eukaryota; kingdom Metazoa; phylum Chordata; class Mammalia; order Rodentia; family Muridae; genus Psammomys; species Psammomys obesus. The sequence continues at coordinate 9,861,384 of NW_026596120.1, forward strand.
ACCCAAGAACAGAACTTGAGCTGCAGAGAAAAGCTAAATTTTGTTCTTCATGACAACAGGGTCAGAAGGCTGGATCTGTGCTCAGTGCAGACCTGCATGAACTTTTGAAGAAATCAGGGGTTATTTCAGACTGAGATAACAGAAACACTCTATTGTTTCTGGAGTTAAGACCAGAACGATAAACTAAAAGAGGCAGAGAATTGGGACTGCGTGAAGCCTAGAGATTCCCTAGAGAAGTAAAACTTCTGTCCGAGGTGATTAAGGCTTGGTGAGGGTTCATATAATGGAAACTAAGAGGAAGAGGAAGGGACACATGTAAGAGCCATTCAGGAGAGGAATCATGCTTTTGTGACAAATCGGTCATTTTGGATGAATGGAAAGACTGAGAGGGAAGAATGCCTTCAAATTTTCTCAACTGGTGGGTCATCAAGGCTGCAGGCCCTTGAGTGAATGGTGAAGGTGGACGGATTCCATCAGAACGAAAATGAAAGAATCGGGCCATGTTTGGATACTATTGAATTTGATGTGACTATTGGGTTTCTAAGTGGAATGTACTACAGAGCCTTAACAGGGGTGCTCCGTGAAGGTGAGGGGTCAGGAGGAAAGCTGTAAGTTCCAGAAGTCATCAGCGACAAATCCATACAGAATAAAGTGGATGAAATCTGGGTAAAAATGGAGACATAATTCCTGACTTTAAGACTGGGAATTGGTGCTGCATATTTTTTTCTTTTTCTTTTCTTCTTCTTCTTCTTTTTTTTTTTTAAATGGAATTATTCCTAGCAGGCAGCCTACATTTCATTCAATTGATGGTAACATTAGGATTGAGGAAACATAATTCCTGTTTTTCTATAGGTTTTCCATTACTTCTCTAGTCAAATTTATCCATTATGGTCCACAGTCTATATTTGTTTTAGTGATGAACTTTCCTCCAGCAAGCATTAAAATAAAGTCTTGTCAGGCTGCAGATTTTTTTAAATGACACAAACACAGCCTGTTACTACCCCTTCTCCTGCTTTAATTTTCAGTTCTGAGCCTTCTGACAATGGACTGTGCTGTGGCAGAAGAGAGGAGGAAGGTGGTGGGTAGAGACAGATCTTTTTATAAAGATCAGCAATTCTCTGTGCTTTTATCCCAGGAAAAGATTACATTTAACACCCAGGGGTCTCCGCCGCCTCAGATCTCTTTCAGAATGAGTGGCTGTGGCATTGCAGATAGTTTGGGGTGTCCTTTCATAGTTTAACAGTATTAAATATACCCCAGTGAGCCACAAATCAGTGATTTATCTAGGAATAAATCAGATCTCTAATAAGGGGCCACTTCTTTTAAATTGGACGGTGCATTATATTAAATGGATAGAATTTCTCGAAAGTACCAGATGTGTCAGCCAGTTATTTCTAATGGATGCAATGTAAAATTCCTCTTTCTGTAGGAGACTGCTGTTTCTTGTCATCAGGTCAAAGCTAAGAGACCTGTTAAGTTGTGCTGTCTGATGTGCATGCTGTGTTTACTCTCTCAGTGAAAGAGTTACAATTCCTCTCAGGTTTCCTAGGATCCACATTGCGTGTCCGAGAAGGGAAAGAAAGGAGGGAGGGAAGGAGGGAAGGAGGGAAGGAGGAAGGAAGGAAGGAAGAAGGAAGGAAGGAAGGAAGGAAGGAAGGAAGGAAGGAAGGAAGGAAGGAAGGAAGGGGAGACAGAGGGAAGGGTTGAGGGAAGGAGAGAGCATTCAGAAACCAAGCTTGGAGGGGAAGCACAGGGCAGAGGCCAGATGTGGACAGGTTGTGCCCATGCCCGCGCATCATGTTTCAGCACCACCTCAGGGGGCAGGCTTGTTCCATTTACTGCAGGGGTTCTGGTTCTCGGAGTAGCAGTATCTGAAACAGCAACTTCCTGCTAAGTAGGTTCATCCTATGTGCTAAAATGATAGCGTTGTTTCTTAAATGTTCAGAAAATGATGTGTCAAAGATGTGATTTTCCCCCCATTCACTACTACTAGCCTAGAAACAGATGTGAAGGAAAAAAAGATTTTAGGCACAAAATGCACCTAATCCTACACTCCACCCAAGCCTGAGGTGCTTTCCAAGCATGTATGTCTCTCAGTGAAGATTTTTCTATGTTCTGCCTGCCTGCATTTATTTTGACAATGGGTTAATAGCGTTCAACAGTAGGCAGTAGCAAGAAGGGTACCATCATGGGCAGAAAAAAAAAATCCTGATATTTTCGAAGAATTGTAACCTGCTTTCAAAATCTAGTTGGCCATAAAGAAATGGATCAACTGCATACATACGTATGGTGTGAACAACTGAAGATGGTATGCCCCTGGCAATAGTTTTTTTTTTTTTTTAAAAAAAAAAAAAAAGTACCTGGAAATGTTTGATAAACACCTACGTTTAAGCCATAGGCAAGCTAGGAAGATACTTAGGGTAGAAATAATAATAAAGCAATGCCCAAGTAAGGTGAAAGAGCTGTGAACCAGTGGCTGGCTTGGGAGACCTGCTGATTCCAGACAAATTAGAGTTTCTGTTGTCAAAGGTCGACAGAGCTTGATTAAGGTTAATACAATTCACATCAAAGATCTGCCTAAATGCGTGCCTCCAGGAGTGGCACTCAAGAAAAAGAAAACGCTGGAGGTATCAAAAGGAGGAACTTGGCCTATCAAGGAAAACAGAAAGGGAACTTTAGTTAGCTGTATGTGAAGACGAAAGGGTATCTTTCTTGGGAATTTGTTAGCTGTAGGAACAAGGCTGATACACGTGTGAGCCACAGACCCAGAGTCAAGCATTTGAAGGTGCCGTCTGGCTGGCAATGCTCTGAGAGGAGGGTACACCCCACATACAAGGTGCAAATATTCCACACAAATGGAGTAATGCAAAATCATAATTTAAAAGTAATGAAGAACAAGCAAAGCATCCGAGTATGAGTTTGTGTAAGACAAGTCCATGGAAAATCCAGTTCTTCCCATCACAGGCATAAAATGTGAAATAATGTAAGAAAGTTGCTGGAGTACAGAATTATGATATATTGTCATATCCAGAATAATTATAAATAAGCCTGTATTTATACCACGGTGAAACTACAGTGTAACTAAAAGTAAGTCTGAGATGCTGGTGAAAAGAAACAACAATTATAAGCCAGCTAGATGTTTCAGCAGGTAAAGGATTTGCTACAGGTGGGAAATTTTTTAAAGAAAAAATTATTTTGATGCATTATAGTTTTTAGACAAACTGTCATTCGGAAGAAATCAGAATACAGAGTATATGGTCCCTGTTGCTTTTTTTTTTTTTTTTAAAGTTCAAACTAGTTACCACCTTGTTTCAGAATGAAATAACAGACTTCAGCCCCTGTTTTCCCAGTAGGCCTAGATATCTGAGAGAAAAAATGTGATCAGTTCCCCAGAGATTGTGTCAAAGAAAAGTTGTATTCTTACATCTTGAAAGAATCATTGCTTTGAGATGATTTTCAAAGACATTCCTAAGAAAAGAAAACTATAGCACTCTGTCTACCACGTGATAAAGACCCCCGTCTCTAGCCTGAACCCTGGCTTTGCAAGCAGGTACTCAGAGAGCTGCTTTTTCCCACAAACCTATTTCACTTATCAGGCTGAGTTTGCAAGCATTTTATTCTCTCTGGCTCTTAGTTTTTTCATCTTTAAAATGGGGGTGCTGATAATAACAGCGTGGTGCAAAAAAAGAACACAGAGCTGAGCCAGCCTATTCCAGTCAGTGACACAATTCAAATGCAAAAGCATTAATCTTGAAAACGTTGATTTGAACGGGCAGGGCACCAACACACCACAACCAAGCTGGCTTCAGCTGAGGTGAGTTTCCCTATGAAGCCAGGATGGTAAGTTGCTATTGCTTGGGAGGGAGGCCTATTAGAATAAATACGCACAGGTTAAAAAACAACAACAACAACAAAAAACCCAACTTTCTCTCTCATTTTATTTCCTTTCTTTACTCTTGTTACGTGTATACAATCACAAAATATGTAAATACAATTTACTTAGTTCATTTCTTGTTGATTGTACATGTATCTCTTTGGGCTGGCCACTTGGGGATGGGTGAGCAATTAGGGGGCTCATCCCTAGGGATCACTGATTCTCCCTCTCAGTAGCGAACTGCCTATAGCTCTTCATTTAGGGAGAAGGCCCAATGACACTTCCCCCAATCCACGCTGGCACCTCAGCTGGTGTTGTCACTGTTTAGGTCTTGTTCGGGCTACCACATGGTAACAGAAAAAAAAATTTTTTTTAAAGTATCTCCATCTAAAATTCAATGATATCTTTTCACAGCATTCATTCTTGTGGCTGGCTACCTCTTATTTCTAGCAACATATCGACTTAAAAAAAATTAAAGCAGTAGCAAGAGATTTGATTTTAGAACGCATAATGTGACTGTATGTAAAGGGGATTATCAACTTACTTGATCGGTCATTTGTTACAAGTTCTTGACAAACTTGCAACTGTCTTCTTACTTGTTCTTCCCTGATCTTATCTCCTCGCTAGAATGACAAGTACGGTAATGGGCAGGAGCGTTCAATAGGCGTGTCCAGCCCTTAAGAATATAGTCCCAGCAAATTCTTCCTATGATATTGCAGACTGTTATTTTTCTTTTATTATTTCTTTTGATTTTTGAGATTACAATATAATTACACCATTTCCCCCTTCCCTGTCCTTCCTCAACCCCAAACCCCATATACTCCTCCTTGCACTCTTTTAAGTTCATGGCCTATGTTCTCATGAATTGTTGTTAAATATATGTGTATGTGTAAATACATATATGTTACTAAGAACACAAATATAATCTGCTCAGTTAGTGTGTTACTTGTATGTACACTTTCAGGGATGACCATTAGATACTGGAGAGCAAATTAGTGTGTTCTTCCCTGGGGAAGATGATTTTCCTCCTGTTCTCAGCAGTCCTTGGTTACCTGTCGTTCTCTTGCAGGGTTAAGGCCTCCTGGGCTTTCCCTGTCCCATCCTCTCCGGCATGCCTATTTTGTTACCCTGGTTCGGCTCGGATTTATGCACTTACGTTGGTGAAACTTTGTAGGCATAGCTTCTGAAATTACTAGGGAGCACAATCTCAGCAAAAGGCTCTTACAGTCTTTCAACTCCTTCCACAAGGATCCCTGAGCCTTAGGTGAATTGTTTCGTAAATGTTTCCATGGGGACAGAGCCTCAGAATCCTGCCCTTTTTATTGGCTGTGGTTTCTGTAACGGTCTTCATCTGTTACAAAGAGAAGTTTCCTTGATGAGGAGTGAGAACTCTGCCTGCCTGTGGGTCTCAGGACAAATGTTGAGAATGTAGTTAGGGATTATGCTGGTTTAGTGGAGCGGCGATTGCAGGTTCGCAAGATCAGGGCTTTATTTGCCCTGGGTAGTTTTCAATTCGGCAATAGGAAAGTAACATACCAAGCCAAGTGACATACCTGGGCAGGACTCCTTCCTTTGGTAGCTTGCACAGTTCCGTCACAAAAGACTTTCATTCAAGCCTCCTACCCCTAGACAGAGGAATGTTAGAACCATCCTATGAACCTTTTCTCTGAGACAGCTAAGTCTGGGTGGAGAGGAAGCCGACTGAGGTTGCCAGTTGTGTGGCTTTTCACCGTGGAGACAGCAAGTCCGTGTGTTCTTCACAGCGTTTCACTACTTGTGAGCAAAAGAAAACGCTCCAGAGATGGTGCCAACATGCATGATGGCAGCTCGTACTTTCTGAAACTTCTCTAACCATCTCCCTGTACATAGAAATGGTCTCTGATCTGCTCTTCCTTGTACATTCCCTCCCCCCAAAGCCTGTTGCACCCATTTTCTCTCCCTTGTTACTCTGGCAGTTTTTTAGAAGGAGCCATGGTTCTCCTTTGCTCTCTTCCGAGTTTTCTCCCCATCTTTGTTCTCAGTCTTTCACTTGTGCCTAGAATGGATAGAGCAACATAAACTAGTTGGAGCAGGAGGAAGAAGGGTAGAAATGATGTAAATATAGTATAGTCATCAATAATAAGAAAAAAAAAAAGGAAATAGGAAAATCCTATAGTTCTTTGAGCGTGAGTGGGGATACGGTACCATTTTAGGGTCCTCTCCTAGCACACATAGACCAAGGCATGGCACAAAACCCTGGCCACAGGCACTGGGGACATGAACAATGTGCACATCCTCTACCACTGAGCATGTCTCAGGAAGCCACATCTGCATCTTGCCAGGGCATCGTTCCTTCTGATGGAACCCCACATTTCAGATCACCTCTCAACTTCTTCAGCTTCTTCATAATCTGACCCATGATTCTGTCAATATCAGGATCTGTCCTGGCTGGAGCTGGGCATTAAAATGTTTTGTTTTTAAAGTCTGGGTACTGCCAAGACACTAGGACTAGGAGCATGAGCCTCGTGGTGGGCCAGAGGGGAGAAGCACATGATCGCATAGAGAAACATTCATTTTTATGTTTCCAGTGTTTTGCAGTAGTTGGCACAGAGCTGGCATGGAGTAAATGCTGCTTGGATGGATGAGTGAGTAGCATGGATAGCTTTGGGCATCCACTGCAAAGAATTTTTGTAAAGTATCACCTCACTCACTACAAGTCTCGCAGGATTATTTTTCTTGACAAAAATAAAAAAAAAAATCCAAAGTAGGACTTTTCCTCTTTTTTTTTTTTTTTTTTGTAGTCTCTCAGTTCCAGTGGTTTAAGATACTTTTGAGGCAAAATAAAATTAGCAAACAGGAGAGTACAAAAGTCACATGATTAAACATGACCTGGCTGACTGCTGCTGAAGAAGCAACTGCCATCTCTGCAGTCCTGGTGGAATGGAGAGACCTAGAAATCTTAGCAGCTAAACCTAGTGCCTGCCTAAGATTTCTGCATATTCAACAAGAAGTATTGCTATTACTTACAGGCTAATGGGAACATAAATGCCTGTTGCGATCTGCCTTTACCTGTTCATGTTTATATTAATTGATAAATAACATGCAGCTGATCCTTGAGAGGTTCATTTATTTAGTTACTGACAGGGGACACTGAAGGTGTCTGCCAGGACCTGAAGCTGAGCCCAGCCAATCCTGTGTTTCAGACATTAGCTTGGACATGAACTTGAGTCATAGCTGAAAGGGGGAAGGGAGCAGCCTCTTGGACAGTCTATCTAGAACCCTGAAAGATCTGGTCAGTAAACTGCTTGCCTTGCGAGTGTAGGGACTTGAGTTCAATCTTCCAACCCCCCCCCCCACACACACACAAAGCTAGACATGTAACCCCAAAGTGCATGTAACCCCAAAGCTGGGGCAGTAGACAGATCCCCGGGGCTCACTAGCCAACCACCATAGCTGGCTTGGAGTGAGTTCCAGGCCAGTGAGAGACCTTGCCTCACAAAAATAAGGTGGATGGAACTGGTGAAGTAATGCCTAATAATACCAAAAACTGTCTTCTGGCATGTGTGCCTGGATGAATTTTACAGTGCATTCTTTATTTTTTAATTAATGAATTTGTTAATTCACTTCACATCCCTATCACAGCCCCCTTCCTCCTCTCCTCCAGATCCTACCCTCCCACCCTCTTCTGCCTTTCCTCCTTCCCTTTCTGCTCAGAAGAGGGGAGCCCCACCGCCAGCATCATACCAACCCACCTGGGCATATTAAGTCGCACCAGGACTAAGCATATCCTCCTTCACTGGGGCCAGGAAAGGCAGCTCAGTAGGGGAAAGAGATCAAAACCAGGCAACTGCATCCAGGTCAGAGAGCTCTCACTCCAGTTGCTAGGGGATCCTCATGAAGAGCGAGCCGCCCATCAGCTACATAAGCGTAGGAACCTAGGTCCAGTTCATGCATGCTCTTTGGTTGGTGCTTCAGTCTCTTTGAGTCCCCGGGGTCCTCCACTAGTTAACTCTGTTGGGTGTTTTGTGTAGTTCTTGTCCCCTCTGGGTCCCTCAGTCCTTCCCCTAACTCTTCCACAAGATTCCCTGAGCTCTGCCTAATGTTTGGCTGTGGGTCTCTGCATCTTTTTCGTCTGCTGCTGAGTGGAGCCTCTCAGAAAACAGTTATGCTAGGCTCCAGCTCGCAAGCATAGCAGAGCTTGGTTAATAACGCCGGGGGTTAGCTCTCTCCTATAAAGTGGGTCTCAAGCCGGGCCAGTCATTGTTTGGCCCTTACCTCCAATTCTGCTCCATCTTTGTCCTTGCACACCCTATAGGCAGGATAAATTTTGGGCTAATGGTTTTGTGGGTGGGTTGGTGTCTCCCTCCCTCCATTAGAATTCCTGCCTCTCTATAGGAGGTGGCACTTCAGTTTCCATATCTCCTGATGCTAGGGCTTTTGAGTATTATTATTTTTTTTATTATTATTATTATTGGTTCTTGGGAATTTTGTCTCCATGCATGTTTGTGTACCATGTGCATGCAATGCCACCAGAGGCCAGAAGAGGGCATTGGATCCCCTGAAACTGGAGTTAAAAATGGTTGCGCTTTTCATGAGGGCTCTGGGAATTGAGTCCATATCCTCTGCAAAAAAAAAAAGTGAGTGCTCTTAACCACTGAACATTCTCTCCAGCCCTAGAGGGTACCTTCTTGGTAAGCTTGTTCTTCAGGTTTGTTTCAAGACTCCTGAGAAGAATCTAATTCTTCTAGTTCCTCACAGAAACTGCAAAGGTAAGACTTCTTTCAAGTGTGTAACATTCCAAAGCCGAGCCAGGGTCTCCGGAAGACAGGTCCTGAGCCAAGAAGCTGCAGAATGACCGGGTGGATATCTCCACGAATTGTGGCTGACCTCAGCTGAACGTGAAGGCAGGGTGTGCTGTGTGACCTGTGCTTCGCTGTGTAGTCAGCTGTCTCGTATGGTAGCTACTGCTCTTGAAGGGTATGATGTAGCCTGCAAGTTTGTGTCCTCCTTGAACTCTTCTGCTGAGCCCCTGACCCTTGGTGACCTGTGCCAGGAGGTGGAACCTTTGCGGAATCATTAGGCTTAGATGATGAGGTGTAGGTAGAACAGAGTCTCACGATGAGATTGGTGGTTTTTAGGCCATAGTTCACGCTTTTGTGTGACTGTCACCAAGTCCCAGAGAGAAACAACTTAAAAAAGAGGAGGGATATTTTTGGCTCATAGTGGGACAGCTGCTATCATGGTGGAGAAAAAGGAGAAAGGGAGAGAGAGAGAGAAAAGGAGAGAAAGAGAAAGCTCTCACTTTCAGCTGGCTTTCTCTGTTTCCCCTTTTTATTCCATTCAGGACATAGCATCTCTCCTTAAATAATCCTCTGTGGAAGTGTCCTGATAGACACACCTGAAGGTCTGGCTTGGTCATTTTAAATATAGTCAAGTTGATGACTAACCGCCACACTAAATTTTTATAAATTGTTGTTTTGTTTTGTTTTTCAGAGAGAAAACCAATTGAAGTCAGCTCAAAGATGGGAAGCTGGAGTGCAGTCATGAGATTCAAAAGCAAGAAGCACGGGCAGGAAGAACCGGGGAGAGTTTCAGCGCATTCACTCAATTTCAGAGGGGTCTTACTAAACAAGCGTCTCACCGTTTACATCAAAAGTGTGCCGAATACAATTCTGCCTTGGTGATGTACTACTCAAAGGTTTATGTCTCTGTTCCTTTTAGACTTGTTCCACTTTATAAATAATATTACATTTTGGCAAATTAAATTTTTTGAGTTCCTCCTATGACTACTGCTTGCCAATAACTAAGTGGTTTGAAAATTGAAAACTGTATGAAGCAGAATAGGTCGTTAGTGTTTTAGATACCTATAATATACACACAGTGAATTCCAGCTAAGATTAAATCTATCAACTTCTCTCATTTGCTCATTTTAAGAAATAGAAATTCAGCCATATTAAGTCAATTACATTGGTTTTATGTTTATTTCATCACTTGAGCTCAGTTTGCACACTTGCCCAGTCATTTTGTGGACATGGGTACGGGAACTCATCTGCTTGGATTAAAGGCAGAGTTGGGGTGTGCTCTCAGAAAGTGCTAGACCCGGGTCACTCTATCATACGACTGTCCCTATTCTTGGTTAAGTGGTCCTTTCCCCAACTCCTCCTTCTTTCCCGCATACACACTGCTAATCTTGATTTATCCTGAGCTTAAAGGATGTAAAGTTTGTGCCTCATCTGTTGTTAGAATTGTGTGACTATTTTCTTTTATTGAGTATTGCCATTAACCAATTAGACTGTGTATCTGTGTGCCCCGCCATTAACGAATTAGACCCTGCACATCTGTGCTCCTCCAGCCCTCAGTATCTGCCTCAGTTGCTACATCTACTTGCCAGCCCCACCTGGGAGCAATCTTTCCCATTGTCTGGGGACCATCAATGGCTTGCTTTTGAGTTCTGATCCAAATCTTTTTGCAGTTACTATATACCCAGGCTAACGAGGTACACATCAGAACTCTGTTTCCTTTTGTCACAGAACTCAGTGAAATGTCACAACACCGATCTGGGAGCTGGACCAAAAAAACCCGATTTTATAAGTAGGGAATCAGGGACCCAGGGATGGATATAGAAAGGAGAGGAGAGGTCCTCTATGAAAAGGTGGCAGCAGGGAGCCTGACCAATATATATATATATATATATATATATATATATATATATATTCTTTCTCCCTGTGTTTCCCTTTCTCTGGAGTTAAGCCAAGGTCAGCTCCACCCATACAGACAGCCTTACAGTTTGCTTGCTGTGTCTGGTTTCAGTGAGGCGGGGCCAGAGAAGTCAGGTGCCATCTTGAACCTTTTCCTCCTTCCCTCTCTCCCTTCCATTTGAGCACTTCCATCCTCCACATAAAGGCGGCTCTTAATCCTTGCCTCAGCCTTTGTTCTCCAGGAAACCTAGGCTAAAACACTGATTGGTCCAGTATATTTTAAATGTAGTAACGGTGTTTACTTTAACCCTCTTTCTGCACACAATCTACGCATGAACCTTGGGGATTTGCCTGCTCACATGAATCTTTATCCGTTTGTACTGATGATTGCAAGAAATACATAGGCTTTTTCTTCTTCAGTTGCAGATGAGTAAAAGATGTAATTTTTTCCAACAATTAGAGACTGGTGAGTGACGCTGCTGGCTCTTGAACACTTCCGGTATGTTCCTGCCTTTGCATTAGCCCCGCCTTCTACCTGACAACCTTCACCTGGATATCCACATCACACACCAACTTCAGGTCGGTGTTCAGTGGCTATTGCCCAGATCATTTGATGGAAATGCAAGAAGAGAGCATCATAGCCTACAAGAATACCTGGCACATTAAGATATTCAGCTAATTGTTTGTTAAATAATAAGGGGACTGGAGAGACAGCTCAGGGGTTAAGAGCACAGGCTATTCTTCCAGAGGACCCAGGTTCAGTTCCCAGAGACCACTCAGCAACCGACAGCCATCTGTAACTCCAGGTCTAGGGGTCTGATACCCTCTTCTAGCATTTCTGAGCACCAGGCATGCCCATGGTACCCAGACACATACTCATACAAAACATTCATTCACACGAAAAATAAAATGAAGGAGGGAAAAAGAAGAAATGAATGAATCTATTCCTTAATTAGGACATCAATGGTGTGCGGTGGATGTATCTGTCGGCACAGACTCATTCTCAGTCTGGAGGAAAGCGATGTGTGTATGTTTAGAAGAACTGAATGGGGTTTCCATGTAAGTTCATCGCATAATACAGTGAAAGCCATCACTTAGTAGGACAAATAAGACCTTTATCACTAAATAGGACCTCAAAAATATGCTGCTACTACCCAGCCCACCTTAGGCACTAACAAAATGAAATATGATAGTCCTTTTCCCAAGATTTATCATCTAATTTGGAGAAAGTGTGAAAATGTTACATGCAGTGATTAGAGGCTGCTAAGTACTCAGTTGAATACACTGTGACTTTTAACTGCAGCAGCAATTCAGGGACAAGGGAGAAATCAGATACCAGACCCCTTAGTCCAGTTCTCCAGCTCAGCTGGCTTGAGAGCTCACCTCTCCTTCTACTCAGCCCCGTTCTCTGCTATAAACTGTCGATTACTAACAAGACTAAATGATGCAATGCGAGTTAATTGCCTCCCTCAAAGGTGAGTAATTATACGATTTTATGACTACACCTGCTGAAAGCCTACACAGGAAGGCTTCCACAGCAGTGCTGGGGCTTGAGGGATCAGTAGAGGAGAGAGGTGGAGGAGGTGATGGAGGAACTGGTCCAGAAGCAGAGACAGGAGTGCAGGCTGTGTTCCAGGGAGGGTGCCCCCAGGAAACGAGACAGGAGGGGAAACAGAGGGAAGGGCCACAGCTGGGTCAATTCAGGGGGATCTTGGATTTTAAACCCAGCTGTCTTACTGGGTTTCGAAGATCCTGGGGATGGAGGAAAGAATGGGAAGAAAACAGGTAGACTAAAGGGCAGGAGGAGAGGAAGACGGGGACAGTTGAGAAGCAGAAGTGAAGCCTGGCCGTTGAACATAAATAGCCTTCTCGTGTGTAATATTCTCTTAGAATTTATTTAAAGCATTAAGATGAGAGGACAGTTCAGAGCACCGGATTAATTCCCCTTTCTCTCTCCCCCTCTCTTTTTCTTGCCCTTTTATTAAGAAAATAAAAGAGACTTTGAAATATTAAGAGATAGCGGGATTAGAACCTTCTTCTCCCAGCCCCAGCCTTTCCTCCCTATTAATTTCCCCTTGATTAGAATTCTTTTTGAAGTATTTAAATATGGACAATGGGATAGAGAAGGGTGAGTTATTGAATATCGGTTAGGCAGCATTAATATAATCATGGCTTCCATTTTTATATAGACACTTCATCTATATGTATAGTTTCCATTAGGAATGAAGTAGACACTCCCTCTCCCCTTCCTCAAGTAATTATGATTTTTTAAAAACTATAATGAAACTCTTAAAAGTTAATAGCTGACTTGTAAATCCTCAGCTTAAATTTTTTAATTTAAAAAATAAGTTTTAGAACTCTAGAAAATTGAAAGGTTTTTTTTTTTTTTTCCCTTGCTTGTCTTAGAAAAAAAAAAAAAGACACAAGAGACTTCCTTAACATTAACCTCTTGAACTGCAGAGGGCTTTTACCACATGCTCACCCTTGAGAGGAGGCCTCACTCTTTGGATGGAAGCTGGGAATCTGGGCAAGCACCTTTACTTCCGGGCTGTGTGGAAAAGGGAGGGAATTGGTGTTCAAAGGTCTTTCAGGAGCACACAGGGAAAGCAGCTTATTCTTCTTTACTATCACAGAGCTGTTGAGAGAATTGTGAAGGGGTGTGCATCTGTAAAACTGTAAGGGAAGTTTTGGTTCCTTTAAAACTCAGTTATGTTAGGTAATGATGTTTTTGTTTTAATCCCAAGTATGGGGTTTTAGTTTGGGCTTCAGTTCGTCCACAGCTGAGAATTGGAGAGAGAGGTGGTGTGAGGCATGTGGCATTTTGGAGGTCCCGGAGATGGACAGTGTGGTGGCTTGGAGCAGACAAACCGAGAGGACGGCAGCGGCTTGGAGGAGACTGCTTGCTGAGTTTGCTGTTGATGAAGATTGATGTAGCCCCCAAAGAACCCATTGACCCTAAACAGCCAGAAGTAACAGGGTCTCCCCCCCTCCCCATTAACCTTCTTTCTCCTACCTAGGGTTGGGGGTTGGAAGGGAGAGACCTTAAGGAACACCTAATAAAAGAGCTTTAAAATGAGCACAACCAGGGCTCAGGCTGTCCCAGCCACCAAGCGCTTCTCTGCTGGCTGATTGGTCTAAAGGCGCTTGTAAAACAAAGTGAGGCTCTCAGAGCTCACTGGGAGTTGGAGTTTTCTGGAAGGATCTTGTGGAATCATGGGAATTTTCTAACAATATGGACCTACGTCTTCTTAAACAGAAATCCTTTGAGGTATAGAAATTTGTAAATATTTTAAAGTTTTTTTTTTTTTTTTAAATCCTTTAAATGTATGTGTGTCCTGTGTGGGTACATATAGGCGAATGCAGGTTTCTGCAGAGGACGGAAGGAGCCATCAGATCCTGTAGAGCAGGAGTTACAGGAAGTTGTAAGCAGTGTTATGTCAGTGTTGGGGAACAAACCTCTGAGACAGCAACAAGAAGCCTCACCTCAGCTCAGCCATTGCTCCTGCTCTTACAAATACTTTCAAAACCTTACAGAATATTATTTGAATTTACAAATCTTATTCTTTCACACTGAGATCCCAAATGTTTACTTAATCTACAAGCAAGAAATTCTTTTATAAATTCTTAACCCGAATACAAACTCTTCTTATATAAATTTTGTTATTTTGAAGATGGATATCTCTTTGACATACATGAAAACCAAATCCTTCCCAGCAATGTAAGATAGGACATAGGCGTAAGGCCTCTGTTGGAAGAGTTCTGATCCCTTTTAAATATCAAAATGATGAGTGTGATGTGGACTTGGGCAATAAAAGAGAATGAGAAATTCTACAAACATTCTTTATGTCAGACTGAGCAGGAGAAGAGAACACCAGTTCGAATGAGTGAAAACTCTGGCTGACATTTAATCTTAGCCTTTGAGAGGAGAAAAATACTAAGTGCCTCATGAGTCGTCTTCCTTCCAAATTGTGCTGCACCCTAGAATCACCTGGTAACGAGATGAATGATGGATGAGAACCCAAAGTCCCAAAGCCACAGTGAGGGTATATATGATGTGTGGGCCAGAATGTGTGCCTTTGGCTTGTCACCTGCATTAGTTAACTTTTCTCTTGCTGTGATAAAACGCCATGGCCAAAGAGACCTATGGATGTATTTACTTTGCTTACGGTTCCAGAAGTAGGGTTTGTAGTGGTGGCAGAGGCATGTCAATGGACAGCAAGAGCAGAAAGGTGGGAGGGCGCATCTTCAACAGCAAACACAAGCAGAAAGAGAAGCTGAAATCGGGCTGAGACCATGAACCCTCAAAGCCTGTCCTCAGAGCTGAACTTCTGTGGACAAGGTCACACCTCCTAAAGGCTCCCTAACATCCCTCTCCAGAGAGCATCCCCAACTGGGGACCACGTATTCAAATATGTGAGCCTATGGGGGACATTTTTTATTTAAACTTCCAGATAGTCCCTGATGCAGAGCTGTGCTCCAGGAGAATGTTTTAAGCTGGGCACTGTGGCTCATACAAAACCCTGCACCTTCCAACAACTGGCAACTTCAGAATGATGCTTCTGGACCTGCTTTGATGCATGGATGTTCATCTACATGCTCAGCATGTAATACATGCCCAGTACAGGACCGACTACTCACACAGTACATTTTTTTTAATGGAAATACATAAACCAAGAAGTTATGAACATATTTGATGTATTTGCTTCTCGTGTTCCTGAACAATACAAACATCAAAAATACTGAAACGCTCTCAGTCAGTGGACAATAGTATAGGGAAATGCCTTATATTAAAGTTACCTGGAAAACTTCCATCTTATAGTCACACCATTTTTAGGCCCCAGCTAGTTGGACACTATGTTGGACTCAATGCACAAAGCAAATAGATACATCCTTGGGACTTCTTTATTCTCCTGAGCCAGTGGTCAGTGTCAGCCTGTTTCTAAGAAGTGTTAGTGAACATTGATTTCTGGGTGTTCAACCTATGTGCAAGAACAGGAACCCATATTTGTTTTTTTTTTTTAAAAGCATTCTAAATTTAATGTATGGATTCTCTTTTCAGGCTCTATTCCTGTATTTTCACTTCCAGTGGTGTTATGTGTCAGATCAGCCCCCATTGCAATGGCACCTAAGATCCTCCCCTGGAATCAAGTTGCTCTCTCCTATGACCAGAAGAAATTGCTAATCCTATAGACCTGCTTGGCAATTACCTACTGTCTCCACTCGAAATGAGAGTTTGAAAGTCCTGCAACTCAGGAAAGGGTGTGTTTGCAATGGGCGTCTCCACAACTCCATAAGCTGTTTTTGTTGTTTGCTTGCTTGCTTGTTTTGTGCAAGTAATGCATGGCTGGCTTCCTGGCAGTAGCCAGAAAGCACTCTGATAGTGCAGGCCCAATAGACCTTTGGCCCCAGCTAATATAAACATCAGACAAGGAATGGGTGGCTTGGAATGAGAAATGGTGTTCAAGGCTGAACCTACAGACAAGGAGACCTGGGCCTGGAGTGTCTCCTCTGATCTTCTGTGCTTCCTCATCAGCATATTAGAATCTTAGCCAGATCAAGTTTTGTAATTATTCTCCTTCCAGCAAGAAACAGGTCAGGAACTAATGGTATGAGAGCTAGTGTCAATCCAGGGCCCTCTCATCTAGGGCACCACTCACACAGATTCAAAACAGGACCAGAAGCTGGATCAGTCTTTGCTGTTGGGACATTGCACAGAGAGCTTCAACTCTCTGACTTAGCAGGCTCCGGGCACATAGATTCTCAGAGCAGCCCCTGCGGGATAACCGGAGGCAGGAGGCATCTCTCTGAAAGCCCATAACCATAAATAGCTCGTTTTATCATCAGAATCCAACTTACCTCCTCTGCTGTGACAGTGTTGGGGAACTGAACTCAGGGACTTGTGAATGCTAAGCAAGTACTCTACTACCGACTTACACCCCTAACCCTACCTTGTCCACAAAGGAAGCCCTACCTACTACATATGCCATTATCATTTTCCTGGTACTGTGGATTCTACCAGCACCTGGCATTTATACCATATGACCTGGAACTTAGTCACTACTCTGTATTATTAATCTAATATCAACCTAGTTGTGTTAATTGTAGACTAAAATTATATTCCAGGGTCCCAGCAGCCAGCTCTTGTACACCTTCTGGTCCCAGCAAGTATTTGCTTAGTTTGATTCAACATAGAATGGGCTACAAACAATGTGTTAGCATGGGACTAAAATTAGCCAGAGCTGGTTAATGCTGACCTGAGTTTTTCCTCCACACCTGTTCTCCTGCTTCTCTCTTTACAAAGCAGGCTATCCAGGCTTCATGAAACACTGAGGACACAGACCAGTAAGGTCACTCATCTCTGAGATTCTTTAGGATAAGCGTCCTAAATCAGCTAAATTCAAATATTTTGTCTTAAATTATGTTTGCACACAATGTGCATAAGTCAATCACTCCTGAGTTTGGCTAGCTCTGGGCAAACATCTTCCATCAGATCCAAACAGAAAGAAAGTGGAGAAGGGAGGGAAAATGGGAGATGGGGAGAAAGAGAGAGAGAGAGAGAGAGAGAGAGAGAGAGAGAAGATGACAGGCGGTGCAATGCAAAGAGAAAAAGGAAATTCTACAAAAGAACGACCTTGGATTGCTTTCTTATTATTATTTGGTTCTGTAAAAGGTTTTTAAAGCCAAAGAATTAGGTAGGTAGAAAATTATACAACTGGAGGGAGATGAGGCCCAAAATATAACAATTGTTCCTGCACTGGTTTTCTCAACACATAATAGAAAGGGGGAAATCTGAATGAAAAAGGCAGAATTGTTCCTAAGACCTCTCATACTACAAAATTAGTTGGTGAAGAGTGTTACTAGCTTGAAGCTAAAAAAATATATCTGAAGTGCATGTTTAGAGGGTGTTGTGGTTTTTGTTAATGCAATAAAAATGGAAAATAATTTGAGTAAGGCGGGGGTCACCCTTCCGCAGTAGCAGCTGCTTCCGTCTGCAGGCTCTGGGCAAAGATGCTTCATCCCATCCTTTCAGCAACCCATTATCAGGCCTCTCTCCTCCGCATTATTCTCAAGCAGCCTTATCAGACACAAGCATCGGCCTCAGATGCTGTGACTGGAGTCTTGTAATTGTCCCCGTTAGAGCTCAATAGCACCTTGAACCATCAGAGCAATCTCAGCTTTTAAGAAAAGGTCTCCACAAGGAGAAGTGGGTAAGAGAATTTGCCTGTGGCTATGTGCGTTCCTTAATAGCTAACTCTCTTCTGGCCTTCACCACAGAGCCTGTGGAGAGGCAGGGAGCCTCTCTATTTATCACTCGGGTCTTCCTAGCGGTGCCTGTTAGGCAGGGATCATATTATTTATTACCAGGTGTGCGGCACTGTTGGGGGTGGCGTGGGGGTAGGGTGGAAAATGATTTCTTTAATAGGCCTTTCACAGATGTGGGAACTTGGGGAGACCACGGTAGGAGGGAAAAAAAGAATGTGAAGACACAGCATCCCGGAATGTGTTTGCTAATATGTGAGTCTGCATGGCGAAATGTAATTCACAGTACATATGTGTGTACATGATTAATTATGTTAATTGAGAGTAAGGAGCCGGGGAGTGTTCTTTAGACACGTGTCTATCTGCAAATAGGCCACAGAGCATTCAGAGAAAGTGTGGCATATAGGCCTTCAATTTTCTCTACCCTCATCTCTTAATGTCTCAGAGGCACACTTTTTCCTGCTATAGAAGTAACAGAAACTTAGAACCAGAGGACTAAATTTTCCAAAGCGAGAAAGTTGCAGATGTGATAAGGAAGAATCTGGCCTTTAGGGACCACATCCTTAAGACTGAGCATTCTCCAGTCACCTTTCCCCATGCCTTAATTGCTACTGTATCAACAGGCTGCTTGTGTCTGGTTATGCCTTTGGAGTGCTGAGGGTGATCTTGTCGGATTTCCCCCTCTACTCCTTCATCCCATTCCAAGTGAAGAGACACGCTACAATGGTAGGAAAGCTGATATGCTTCTATAGGAGCGCAGGCTGGGAGCTCCTGGTTCGGCAGCTCTCTCTGGGCAAGTATAAAGGGGTGGGGCCACTCAGGTAAAACATTCTGGATGGAGCGTTTGGACAAATATCTTTGTTCTGACTGGTTGTCAGAACTTCTGGACAGTTTCTCTAATCAGGTCAGGCAGGTGAAGCCGATCTGCCAAAAGGAGAGAGAGAGAGACTCTTCCTCCCTCCGTGGAGCCTTCCATTCTTTCTGTGAGTTGCGGTAAATGTATGCCTTAATCAGGGTTAAGTCCAGCTGCAAAGTACCAATGCCCAGGCACAGTGACTTCAAGGGGACACACTCCATCTCGTGAAATCTGAGATTGGGATCCATCTTCTGACATGCTGCCATCCTTAAGACTATGGTGGATAGCCTCAAAGGGTTCTCCCAGGTATAAAATCACGACTGTAGTCCCAGAGACCACACCAGAGACCCCATATGGAAAAGAGGAAAGGAAGAGAGAGAAGTGAGAAGGCAAGGATAAGGTACAAAGACGTGTGAAAAAGGCACATGTCCACCGACCTTCCCCTGGAAATACGCATGGCTCAGCAACTTCCATCGCTCGGGGCATCTTTCCCATACAACTTCAGCTCATATGCCCTTCACCATGGTGAATATTAGGGAGCAATCGGTCATTAATTTCGAGAAAAGCAAGCCTAGGACTATGGGGCTTGGAAACGGAATGTTTTTACCTGAATCGGGAGGATGGACCTATCCCGGAGACCCAGAGCCTTGGGTCCCTGAAAAAAGGCTTTGCAACGGGCAAGGCCAGAGTCCAGCAACAAGGACAGAACTGCTGCAGGTCCCCAGGAGTTGCTGGCCTGGAGTTCAGGTCAGTGGATTATGTACTCTGCCCTCTCCGACGCCAATGTCCATAACAAGTCTAGACTCCTGTCATAACCCTAGCTCTCCCCAGCCCCTCCACCATAATGACCATCTAGCCACTAGATGACAAGCCTCTACTCACTGGAGTGGGTAGAAGGTAGGCTCACTTTATATATAGCTATTTTTTTCAGGAGCAACTGATTCTTGAAAACCCATGTTTAGCCAAACTATCCTCTCAGATTTCCTTCAATGACTAACATCCAAAGCTTAAGCCTATCTGTGCTCCACCAAGCCTTATAGAGTCCCTCTGAGTTTGCAGTCTGGTAGGACTTGATTGTGCTTGCATTCTGGCCTGGATTCAAGTCCCAGGACCAGAGCTCTACAGGTAATTTTTAAGTCTAAACCTTCATCTTAGGCCTGAAACGCTTTACACAATGCCTGGGTCTGGGCTCACCTTCTAGAACCAATCACGGGCACTACTTTAGTCATGCTCTGCCCCTGCTTAGTTCTGAAACATAAATCATATCCGATCTTTCACACCCGGTCTTTGGTAATGGGTAATGGAACTCTGTCTTGGTTCCTGAAATGAATAAATGGCTGTTTGGGGTCACTGCCGAAGTCTGCCTACATTTCCGTTATCGATTTGGAATATTTCTAAACAATCCTCATCAGGAAAGTAGCTGCTGGCTTTGGACCCCTCCGAAGGAGGTCTGTTTTGATGTGATAGGGACCTTGTTTGTTAGCTACTCAGAAGAAAACTACTTGAGCACCACTTAATATGTCAAAAATCTGATAAGTGGGCAGATGTAAATACAAGTGTGAAAAGTGCCTGGAGGACCAGCAGGATGTATCATAGCATAACTTTACATTTCTATCAATGATAACGGAAGTTATTTCCTTCCAAGCCCATCATCTCTACATTATAGAGTGAAAATGCCCCTGGCACAGCTGAGATTTCCTGTATATACCTGATTTAAGCTCTCTATAAGAACCTAATGCTTTAGATAAGACTTTGAACTTGAAATATCCAAATTATGCTTTTATATCTTGTTTCATTGTTCATTAAATATCTGAGGAGACCAAGATTTTCTTTCTGGCTGACAGAGTTGATAACAGAGAATTGAGGATTAAGTTGTCTAACGGAGGAATCTGGAAAAGTCCAGGAAAACTTGGGCATGCAATAGCATCGTTGTCTTCATGTGAAATTTGTTATTAAGTGCTTACTTGCGTAAGACATTTCTGTTAGTGAAGCCTTGTGCAGCACTTTTCATAGCTTCTCCACGTCATCCTCAGCACCATCTTCAAACGCAGCCCAGTCTTCTTATCTCCCATCTCATCCACAGAAGGAGAAACTGAGACTCTGAAGAGACAGGAGCCTTCACCTGAAGCTGGAGTTGGTAGAAGGTAGGTATTAACCCACGATAAGAGAAGGGACGGTCGCTCTATCCTGCAACTCCTACCTTCCTTTCACAACGATCCTGTCTTCTTTGGACTTCTTTGGGAGGCTCATGAAAAAGCTGGCATGGCCAAGACTTCAAAGTGTCCTCATGTATGCTCTGCTCAGCTGATGTTTGTCATGGGGTGTACAGACGATGCAAGCCTTGATCTACCAGTGAGCACAGTTGTCAGGTTTTCCTGGTTACTGCTAAGGTCTACATGACCCCGGTGTCTTCTTTCTACATAGAAGGCAGGCAATAAGGACCCAGAAATGTAGGGCCTTTATGATTATTCCTGCCTCCCTGACTCAAAGTGCTGTAATCGAATTCATATCTGGATACCCACTGCAGAGTGTCAGTAGTTGAGAGGGCGCTTACTACCCCTCTCCTAATGAGTGTGGCCACCCAAACAGCCGGGGACTTCTGAGGTGAAGGCAGAACCACACAGACAGACATTTCCTTATGCCATCTGCTTGACAAGTGTTCTGTAGATGTGAACATGAATGTTTAATCATCCCATAGTTCCAACAATGGGCCCTGAGTCTAGGACCTCCTCGCCACATTGAGCCAGGCTCTGGAGGAGAGGAGGGCGGGAATCCCTAGGGAGGGTTCAAGAATTACCTCAGTCTAAGGCTTAGCTATGTAGGGAACATGCCCCAGCTCCACAGCCAATCTCAAGAATACAGCATCCTACAGCTTAATAAAAGAGCCCAAGAGCAGAAAATCATGGACTTTAGCCAGAGCAGCTGCAGGCCATAGTTCCCACTCTTGATGCTTCCTTTGAGCATCTTTCTTGATGCTTTGGCACCTGAGCTCCTGCTGTTGAGTTGCATTATAGTCTTTAACCTGGTGAGATCTCTTCTGCCTTTTTACCTTCTCCCTTGAACTCAGAGTCACTCACACCCATTATATACCCAACTTGGAGCAGAAGGCAACATAAGACTTCCTGGCCTCTGTAACCTCTTAGCCAGAGAGGCCAGGCCCTTTCAGTTGATCCCAACTCTGACTTAGAGACGTACACCTTCCCTCTTTGCTGGACCCTTGTGGATCCACATACCTTTTTATATCTTTCAGAAAAGTCAAGCAAAAATGTAACCATAATACTGTTTTGCTCAGAGTCCTGTAACAGAACTACCCCACAGTTCCCACACCATAGCCCACAGTAAAATTGCATTTCCAAATAATTAAAATCAGTCAAATGGAGTTCAAGTAAAATAAGCAATTCACACGATTATTATTTATACTTTTAAAAACACAGAATTATCAGGTTTCTTGCAAGTTCTAGACATTATGCTAGATATACTCATTGTTAGAGTTTATCATTTAATACTTACAAACACCCCTTGACTTTAGACAATATTGTTTGTTTTTCTGAGAGATGAGACTTGAGAGTCAGAAAGTGTAAATAATTGGTACCAGCTCACCAAGCTAGGTTGGCCAGTATTCAAAACACCTGACTTATTTATGTCCATTCTTTGACTCTGAATTTCATGATGGGTAGGAGCAAATCCAAGCTGATGCATTACCCACCCAGGTTTGCTTACCTGTGTGTCTCCAACACAGAAAAAAACACGGGTCTTTGCCTTGGGAGAGGTAATGATCGTAGAGAACTGATGGAAGGTAAGGCAATACTTTCTACTTTTCCCTAAACTAAAAAAAAAAAAAAAAAAAAAAAAAAAAAAAAAGATGAAGACCTAATCATGCTCTGATGCTGACATTCAGTTTTCCAGATTAAAATGAAATAAGGTGGCCCAAGGTGGTTTAGAGTCCCTGTTTGCCTCACATACGGGGACATTTTGTCTCCTTTTACTTTTCCATGGAAAATAATGCTTACACCTGAGAGATTTTATTTTCATCTTGGCTTCAGAAACAATGAATCCACCTTCCTATAATATTATCCCTACTAAAAGTCTTGACTTGTGTTTTTTATTTGGTTGGTTTTGGTTTTGGCTTTTCAAGACACGGATTCTCTGTAGCCTCAAACTCATGGAAGTCTGCCTGCCTTTGCTTCCCTGAGTGTTGGAATTACAGGTGTGCCCCACTGTGCCCAACCTGGCTTGTGGTTTCCTTCTTTCTTTCTTTCTTTCTTTCTTTCTTTCTTTCTTTCTTTCTTTCTTTCTTTCTCTCTCTCTCTCTTTCTTTCTTTCTTTCTTTCCTTTACATCTTCATCATAGCCCCCTGCTTCTCTTCCTCCCAGTTCCCCTCCCTTCCTTTTCCCCCATCTCCCTTCCCCTGTTTCTCAGAAAAGGGGAGCTCCCCACCTCTGCAACTCACCCCAGCTCATCAAGTTGAATCAGGACTGAGCACAGTCCTTTTCCCCTATAGCCTGGCAAGGCCAGAGGAGAATGATCAAAAGCAGGCAATAGAAACAGACCCTGCTCCCCTTACTAAGGCACCCACATGAAGCCTGAGCTGCTCCTCTGTTACATTTGTGTAGGGACCTGGGACCAGTCTATGCGTGGTCCTTGGTCGGGTGCTTCATTCTCTGCAAGGCCCTCTGGACCCTGGTTAGTTGACTCTGTTGGTCTTTTTTCTGGAGCTCCTTCCCATCCGGGCCCTTCTATCCTTCCCTCCACTTTTCCACAAGACTCCCTACACTTCGCCCAATGTGTGGCTGCTCATGGTTTTTTAAAGGGAATGTGTTTTGCACTGAGAAAATGCAATCACCGGCATTTGGGTTCAGGAGCTAGTCTCCTGATTGGCTTCCTCTCTTTCTGTTGTTCCCAGTATCAGACTGTGCTCATTGTGTAGATTCCTAAACATCAGGCAATCAACTCAGAAACCCTGTGACCTCAAGAAAATGAGTACCGGGCCTGGGAAGTCCCACATTACAGCCTCTGAGCTCATGCAAACATCACCCATAGAGTTTGGGCTGGGTCAATGTGAGCCCTGGGTTTCCCGAGCTCCAACGCCAAAACCTAGAATGGTGCTTCTGCGCACACAGCACTGGGATGTTTAGGAACGAGAAGCTCAGTTTGTGAACAGGAGTTTTCTTAAAGTTATTTCCATCCTTGCTGCTGTCGGTTTATCAGCTGTCATCTCTGCCATCATCAGCTCTTACCTAACCATACTGTTCTAGACTGCGGGTGGGCAAATGGAGCCACCTCTGCCACAATGCCCGATTTCCACACTCTGCAAGCTATGGTTTTACTTTTTCATATGTTTGGACAAAACGTAAGCTAGAAGCAGTCATGGCGTGAAGGAATTATGGGAGATTCTAATCCCAGTACCATACCCGTTCCCCGGAGAGTTGTGCATCAGTGGCACCTGTGAGCAGTTGAGACAGGTAGGGCAGTATGCAGAGCCTGAAATATTCCCTCAGGCTTTTGCTTTTTAAAAAAAAAAACATCTTGACCCCTGTTCTAAACCAGAGAGCCATTATACTCTCACCCTATTAAAGCAAAAGAAAACAAAACAAAACTGAAGTTGGAGTTTAGTGTCTTAGTCAGGATGGCTATTGCTTTGGCAAACCATCATTATCAAGACAACTCGGGGAGGAAAGGATTTATTTGGCTTATGTTTCCACAGCACTGTTCATCATCAAAGAAAGTCAAGGCAAGAACTCAAGCAGGAACCGGAAGGCAGGAGCTGAGGCAGAAGCCATGGAGGAGTGCTGCTTACTGGCTTGTTCATCAAGGCTTGCTCAGCCGGCTTTCTTATTGAAGCCCGGTCCAGGAATGGAACCACCCACACTGAGATCAGCCCCTGCCCATCGATCACTAAGAAAATGCCCTACAGGCTTGCACAGCCCCTTATTGTGGAGGCATCTTCCTGACTGAGATTTCCTCCTCTCCGATAACTTCAGCTTGTGGCAAGCAGACATAAACCATCCAGCAACTAGTTTTTATGGCCTTCTGGGTACTGCACCTGGAATTTGAGGACCACTGATCTAGAATCTTCCGATATAAAAGTGGGAACTAATCTTTATTAAATGTTTATTAAGCACTGACTCCCAGCTTTTCAGCTAAGTTCAAGGGTAAACTTTTCGCAATCGTCTGCTATGTTCAGAGGTTGTGATCCTCTGAGACTCCCAAGAAAACAGAAAGGGCCATGCTGAGGAAAGATTTCTCAGCGACCATTATTTCCACCGACAAGTACCTGCCTGTCTTTTTTTTTTTTTTTTTAAGTGGCATAACTCACAGCCCCAAGCAAGGTAGGCGAGCAGCCTTCCTGGGGCACAGGGTGGGGAGTTTGGGGGAGCTGTAAGCCTTAAGGTAAAATGGATCCTTAAATATTTGATTTTCTTTCCAGTCACTGGCCACCTTTCTATTTGGTTTGGGGCTGAAATAAGACAGCTTGTAAGTAACTGGAGAGGGTGTTTACCCAGTGAATTAGTTCAGCTTTCATTGTGCAGGGGATTAGCGGCCCGAGCAGTGGATGAGGCTCGGTTTCAGGTTAGAGGGGTTCCCGGTTTGCTAGCTCCAGGCCAGGACTAATTATCATAGGACGGGGTCCATTAAAGGGCTTAACTACCAGCGCCCCCTTCCAGCACTGGATTAGCCCTTCGCCTGCAGCTCCGGGCCGATAACCATTCCCAGGTCTGTCTGCCCTGGGCAGTGATGTGAGCCAGAAAAGGCAGCTACTCAAGAGTTCCCACTGCGCTGCTGTGCTTCACGTGGAGTGGACTGGGACAGCCTGGGGAGGGCTGTGTTCCCACCTAGGCAGAATCCCAAGAGCCCCCGCGGCTTGCAGGGTGTGGCTGAGCCAGTCAGGAGACGACGTTGTGGGAAATAAACCCACCCACCCCCACCCCACCCCTGCCTCGGATTGCTTCGCTTTCCCGAATTTCCAATACGAAAGCTGATAACTGCTGGAAAGGCAGGCCCCGAGGCATTTCCTTCCCTTCTTCCTGAACTTTCCAACAGAAAGATCGCACTTATTGTTGTTAACATCCCTGAAGAAGAGAACAAAAGCAGGTCTGAAGAGCGCTTACAGTCACCGGGCGTGTGCGCCCAGGACTCCAAAGCCCCTCCATTTGCAGGGTCCCAGGCTGAATCACAACTGTCCACCTCAAAGACAGGTTGTTCCGCCTCCCGCCCGTTATGGCCTTCTCCTTGTAGCTGAGCATAATCTTGAAGTCCCCCTGATCCTCCTGCCTCCACCTCCCAAGCGCTGCGGGTTAGAATCGTGCATCCCCATGCCTGCCTCTCAGGGTTATTCTGAAGAGAGAAACTCTGTTTTCAAAAAGTACGATAGAGGCTGGTTACTGAAATAATACAGACGATTTAGGTTAACAGAATTACGAGCGGTTTCTAAATTTTCCCATAAGCTTGTAAAAGTCTGGAGTGAAAATACGTATAAAATGCTAAATCAAACGCTACACCACTTTTGACTCTTGGATAGCTAGAGATGTCTCAGATTGCCCACGATCACCCTTCCGGGTGTGAAGCCATGGTCTGGGTAGAAGCATCCACAGAGGGTCTTACCGGAAGAGGCGGGCTCACAAGCGACTGTGCTCTTCAGGGATACATGGCCGCTTTGCTTTTCCCAATGGGGACTACTAGATTATGAGGGCCGTTTAATAAATCTCAGTCAGCTACTGCCCCTGCGTCATAATCACTCCAATTATACTGGTTAGTTTTATAAAATCGATTTCAGTGATCATTTGAAAACATACCAAGAATCATTTCAGTCGCCAGTTTACTTTCAAATGCTTGAAAATAATTTGGACATAGACAGGATTTCACAATATGTGGAAACTCTGGGTTTCCATTGTGGCAAACAGAAGCACAACAGTGGGTTGAATCTGTGGGTTTAAAGACCTGGCCTACTCTACGTTTGGCGCTCGGTTGGTCACAAAGTACCGGCCCCTCTCTGGCATTTTGCTAAGTGATTAGCCCTTTGTGCTACGCTTTCTAGCACACGACAGTGTCGAATCTGGTTTACGAGTCCAGGAGCTAAGCATAGTTCAATTCAATTCATTAAACATCAATTGAGTGTCTACCATGTGGTACCCCACCATGCCAAAAGATGATAAGGCAAGCACTTGCCAAAACCTACAGTGAGCAAGAGGCAGCTCACCCTGGAACACTTGAAACAATTACACGACAGTGTCCCCATGACCTCACCAGTCTGTTCACGCCTCACTGCCAGGCTCTATGGAGGATTCAGCTTACTGAGCTCAGTGCAACCCAAAAGGTCAAAATAGTGAGGTCTTTCTTTCTTTCTTTCTCTCTCTCTCTCTCTCTCTCTCTCTCTTTTTTTGGAAAGTTGCCAGGCTTTGAGGTTTGTTTTAACCCTGTGTGTATTGTTAAACAAATAAATAAACAATAGAAACTGGAAAAACATAGAATGTCCTTGGGCTATTATTTCAAAAGCAAACCATAAAAATCAGGCAATGGTAAGAAATCAAAGTCAGTGTGAGCTAGTGTTGGCTATTGATTGTGATCATATTTGTATCCCTTCAGTGAATGTTGGTTGAGCAAATTCCATATAAAACCAATAGTACTTGCTGTTTTAGAGGACCAAAAAATTAAAAAATAAAAAGAATAAAAGGTGAACTCTACACTTATGTGTGGTGGTTTGAACGAGAATATCCCCCGTAGGTTCATATATTTGAATGCTTGGCTGCCATTTGTTGGAACCATTTGAGGAGGATTAGGGGGTGTGGCCTTGTTGGAAGCTTTGAGGTATCTCTCAGGTATCTCTCTCTGTGTTCCCCTCTGCCTCATGCCTGTGGATCGGGATGTGAACTCTCATCTACTGCTTCCATGACAACCCGGCCTGTCTGCTGCCATGATGATCATAGACGCTAATCCTTTGGAGCTGTGAGCCCCAATAAATTCTTTTATAAGTTCTCTTGGTCATCTTGTGTCTTTTTCACAGCAGTGGGAAAGTGACCAAGACAATAAGGAACTCGTATTTTATACTGAAAAGTATACATAAATAATCGTCATCAAAACTAGACTATTATATAACTGCTGAACTACAAGGAAAATGCCGTAGAACTTTGAAGTAAGGTGATGTGCCAGAATCTGAGGGTTTCTTAGAGGTGGAATGACTTGAATTAGGCCTGTTCAAATTGCAGAATTGCTCATATCAGGCATTTTATCATAGTGACAAAAGCTAAACAACACATAGCGATGACAGCATACAATGTCACCCACAGAGATATGTGACACACACTGATAGGGCCTGAGAGCAAAGGCAAAATGCTTAAAGAGTGTAACAATCAGATCATGAGGATCCCAGGACAATTTGTAAAGTTGTTATTTAACTGTGATGGCAAACTGAAGAAAACTTTTTAGAAAAATAAAGATGGAAAGATTCTTTTGCTCAAGATTTTTCTCTGACAGCATACATCTCAAAAAAAAAAAAAGGAATTTGTTTGCCTGGGATGTATGTATGCACGTTGTGCCTTTGTGTGGATGTATTCACATGTGTGGGGCACACATAGGAGACGTGTGTACATGTGCATACATGCATGTGGAAGCCCAAAGCTGGTATCAAGTACGGCTGACCCTTCATTTTCTTTGTTGAAGAGAGGTCTCTCACTGAACTCAGAGTTCATGGATTCAAGTTAGTCTAACTGGCAAGCTTGTCCCAAGATCTCCTGCCTCCTGAGTGAGGGGATGACAGGCAGCCATGATGCCTGCCTGGCTTTTATGAGAGTCTTGGGGATCTGAAGTGTAGTTCTCACACTCAGAGAACAAGTATGAACAAGCGCTCTATTCATTGAGTCATTTCCTGAACCACCCCCAAGGGAATTTAAATTCACAAGGGGTACGTAATGGAAAGAACATTGATGTCTGAAGAAAATAATAAATATTTGGGCAAATTTGCAGATATTGACTAAATGAAACAATAATAACACAGAAAAACAGTAACTGCATGAGGGAGAGAAACAGAGAGAGAGAAGGAAAATTTTAGGCAGCAATAATTAAATGGGGAAGTTGTATGGCTCACAACCAGCGGTATTGCTCAGTCATTATCTTTGCACTCACACACGCTGAAAACACAGGAATAGAAGGCAAATTTTCTAAAGTGCTATAAGAAAAAATAAGTTCAAAGATCTCACTTTAGAAAGCAGAAGAAAGAAAGATAATTAAATAAATATAACAATTAGAATAAGGTTGCACAAATTAAAGTATTTAAAACATAGCTATGAATATATACTGATATGATTCTGTAGTTAATGGAAAAGGCTGATATTCAAAAGCCCACTTTGAAGACCAAATATCATAGATCAAAAGACACTTTAAAACAGAGACAGAAATGTTAAGAATATTGGTATGGAAATAAATGTGTCAAATCAAATGCCAGGGAAATGAGAGGTGACATAATTTTACTAATGTAAAAAGTAGATTTCATGGCAAAAAAATAGAAAGAAAAGGAATAGATAGAAAATAGTTAAAAGAACAATTCAGGAGAAAGATAAAATGATTCAGAACCTGCTTTCAACTAACAGCCTTAAATTACAAAACAAATTAAGCAAATTCAAAGCGGAGATTAAAATCCTCCACTTTGTACCTTGATTCTCCATAATTAATGCATCAATTAGACAAAAGCACTGGAGACACTGAAATGTTACTAATATAAATAAACCTTGATTTAGCTGACATGTAGTTTTATACCCAACATCTCTATAACGTGTGACCCTTTGATGCATACATGGGACATTCATAAAGACTGACTGCACATGGGCCACGAAATAAACCTCGGTGCGTTGAAAATGATATCTGGAAAAATGTGCCTGACCAAAAGACGACAAAAAGAACAAAATGTGACTTAAAAAGAGAAAGGAGGAGGAAGAAGAAGAAGAAGGAGAAGGAGAAGGAGAAGGAGAAGGAGAAGGAGAAGGAGAAGGAGAAGAAGAAGAAGAAGAAGAAGAAGAAGAAGAAGAAGAAGAAGAAGAAGAAGAAGAAGAAGAAGAAGAAGAAGAAAGAGGTGGTTGTTCATGCTTGCCAGCACTTGAGAGGTGAAAACAGGAGGATCAAGAGTTCAAGCCCAGCTTCAACTACACAGCAAGATCAAAGCCAGACTGAGTTTCATGAGCTCCTGTCTAAAATATCCCACTTATATAAAAGTAATAAAATAACACACCAATACAAAAATACTATAAAATCTCAAGTATCTTTAAATTTATGTAAAGACCCCAAAGTTATTATTGAAAAATAAATATATCATAATAAAGATATTTAGTGCTAATCAAAAAATGAACAACATTCAAATAATTAGTAAAATAATAAAAAATTGAAAACAAATGAGATATCGTGTTTATAAGATTCTGGGAGGCTGCTAGGGTATTACTTTGGGAATTTCACAGCCTTACATGCACAAGAGTTTAAATTAGTTAAAAGTTTCTGGGCAGTGATGGTAAATTTCTGTAATTTCCTTTAAAATGACTTGAGAATTGACCGACAAGGTTAAAGTGAAAGGGAAATCACAAAGCAACAACATAAATCACAATCTGGCTGCTACAGGAACAACGAAATTCGAAAAGCAGAGGCACAACCCCTTTAATACCAGAGGTGCACAGAAAGCTCCAGATGGGGAACACAGGCCCTAATGCCAGGCTGATGGCACAGTAAACAGAACTGTGGGCTGGTGAGATGGCTCAGTGGGTAAAGCATTTGCCATGCAAGCATGAGGTTCTGAGTTCAGATCTGCAGAGCCCGCACAGAACCAGAGACGGCTGGAGCCTACAATCCCAGCATAATGGAAACTATGCTCCACCAAAATGAGGAATCTAAGATTAGGGATTCAAACAGATCTGTGGCAGAAGAAAGCCCCTGGATGACAGTCAAAGGGAGTTCCTGGCAGGACAGTGCAGGAGTGGGGACAGCAGACTACAGTGTGAGAGGTTGGGAGTATTTGTTTAAGAGGATGAAATTAGTGTCTGATATGCCTGAAGGCACTGACAGGAGTTTCAGACCACGGCTTGGGAACACCAATTGGAGCTAACAGACCATTAAGCAAATAAGAAAACAAGGAATCAAAAACTCCAGACAAAAGTGCAAGGGGAAAAAAGGTTCTTTGTGTGCAATAAAATAAATACTTGGTTTATCTGTCAAGGGAATTAGGTAATCCTATAATGCCAACACTAAACAGAGATTTAACCAAATAAAAATGAGCTGTGTTTGAGTGTAGAGGACAGGAAAGGGTCCAAGAGAGTAATGAACTCTCAATTTTCAGAGAGGAAAGTGACAGGTGATGTCTAGAGTTGAAAAAGTTGAAAGTAGCAATATTTCATTCTCCAGAGAAATGAAGATTTAAAGAGTACCTTAGAAGGCTAAAACAGACCAACAGTCTTTGGGAGGAGCTAAATGGATACTCCTTCTTCCTCCTCCTCCTCCTTTGCCTCTTTTCTTTTTCTTCCTCTTTCTCCCCCTCCTCATTTTCCTCCTCTTCTTTCTCTTCTTCCTCTTCCTCCTCCTCTTCCTTCCCTTCTACCTCCTTCTCCTCCTTTTTCACAATTACCTCCGGAAAAATGATTTTTAAAATCATGTAAACTTTTGATAAAGAACTAAAAGGAAAGCATGAGGGTGAACAGATGGCTCAGTGTTAAGAGTGTGAACTATTCTTGCAGGGGACCCAAAACTGGTACCCAGCACCCACATCTGGTGGCTCACGATCACCAGTTACTCCAGCTCCAGGGGATCTGATGCTTTTTCTGGTCTCTGTGGGCACATTCACACAAGCAGACACACATACACATAAAAAAAAAAAAGATAAACATTTTTTTAAAAAAAACTCTAAACATTTAACTAATTACATTTGAAAGTTAACAGCTTTATAAAGCCACTGGATATGTGTGTATATTACACACACTGTACATACACTGTATAAAGCTAAAGGCACGTGTGATATATAAACCTCTAACTGTCCACCCTCCACTCTCAGGTCATGAATACAGCGTGCCCTACCTATCTTCTTCATTTCTTTCCTAACGGGAAAGCTTTAATAGATGTCTACCACCAAGCATAAGTCACTGCCTTCTTGTTTGGCGGCTGCATGGCATATCATTGTAGAGACTTATTATTCTTTACTTGTCAGAGATATAGTAATAGACTTACGTGTCCTTTTTTTTTGATGTATGTTTCCTTTTTTACACAATTGTTTCACTTATTTACATAATACACATGCACATCTGGAAATTAAACTCTTGCACGTAAAACTGCTGAGTTGAGCCTGTCAATTCGTCCCTCAGATGAATTTGCATTGATTTTCTGTCTCACTTGATAGTTGTGAAAGTGTTTACTTTTCGACTCTTCATTACGTTGGAAAAGTTTCATATGATGAATAAAGCAGGGTGTCTTGCTTTCACCTCAATGCGTGTCTTTTATGATTATATAGAAGGCTGCACTGACTACCACAGATTTTTTATTCTTGTTGCTTATTATCACTTTTATGATTTCATAGTTTATGTCTAAAAAATTTGATCCAAGTAATTTATTTAATGTAATAAATAAGTTAGTAATTGGAGTTTACTTTGTTCCAAATGGCCGGTCAGTCTCCATAGCATCATTTGCAGACAGTTCTATCGCCTTGAAACTGACACATGATGCCACATTTCATGAATTAAATTCATACGTGTGCCAGGATCTATCTCTGGACTGTCTTTTCCAGTGATATTTTATTTGTGTGCTAATACTACGTAGTTTTAATTACAGTGAATTATATGCTTACTATTTGGCAAAAACCTTAATTTTTTATTTCAAAAATTTTCAGTTGTCCCCAATTTATGCTCTATTTTCTTACCGTGACTTCCTATCTTTGTGTTTGACTCCAGAATGTTCACAATTGTTCAAGCAACTTTCAGAAGCTTTGTTAGACAGTTTCAATATTTGTTTCAGCTTATGATACATGTCTCTCGACTGGTTTTCTCATGCATGTTGCATTTCGTGCTCTTCAGAAGCCATATAATTCTGTATTGTATCCTGCACATTTTGAACATTATACTAGGAAATTCTCTGTGTTGCTTAGGACCCATAATGGTTGTAGATACTTTTATCCCACAGCCTGTACTGGTCACTTTTCAGTTGCTGTGATCAAAGAACCATGGCCAAGGTGACTTACAGAAGGGGCCCGAGGACGAGAGGGTATCACTACAGGAGAACACGGCAGCAAACATGCACACTTGGTAACAGCCGCAGCTAGTTTGTATCTTCAGCTGCCAAATACAGCAAAAGAGGAGGAGCGCAAAGAGGGAGTGGGGGAGAGCACAAAGACTTAAAGCCCACCCCAGGTGAAGCGTTCCTCTAGCAAGGCTTTACCTCCCAAAGGTTCCACAATCTCCCCAAACAGAGCAACCAGCTGAGGACCGAGTGTTCAAATACATGAGCCTATAAGGAGACATTCCTACTCAAATCACCACATAGTCCACTAATTTGGACTGTCTTAGGCTAGAGCGATCACATTGCTGTTGCTCGGGTTCCAGCATCAGCTTAGACGTCGGTGGTGTCACAATGGTATCTGAGGTAGTCCCACACCAACTCAATAATTTTTGGTCTTTAATCCGAGAAAACATCTGTTTTCTGACTGTTTTTACAAGCCAGGAGCAGGTACATCCATGTACGGCTTAGAGGTGAATACAGAAATTCACCGGAGGTGTGTAGTCTGAGCTCTCCAGGATCTCTCCAGTTCTATTTATTTCCCTAAGGTCTCCTTCTTTAGTCCTCTGACCAGAAAAAGTGACCAATTCCCTCACTGAAACACTTTGGGTAGCTACTGAAAGAGTGGAGGTTGGGGAAGGCATGTGACCACATGCTTGACTCTCTTTTTGGAACAGTAGCTTTCTTGGATGGAAAGAAAGAAAATCTCAAAGTTTTGACCCTTGCAAGCTCCCATAGCTATCATGGTTGCTGCTGCCCCGACATGTTACCTGGGGGGCTGCATGCAATATAATGAAAGCAGGAAAATGAGGGATTTGCGCAGTGTCTCTGAACATTAGGGAGCAGGCTTTTCTTTTCTCAAGTGAGATTTAGAAGGATTTTTCTGAAGCTCTAAGCCTATATTCCCCAGTGCTCACTTTTGGGTTTCTGCCTGTATTAAAATAACATGGAAAGAAAGCAGATGAGAAAAGAAAACAGAAAAAAAGAAACACAGCTCTGTCCGTAAACTCGGCTCTCTCAGGTCTTCTTCAAAGACGCTTAGAATCCCAGCGTTCTTCTCTGGTCTACCTTGTGCTAATTCCGTTTCAAAAATCCTTGGGTTTTTAAAAGGGGAAGCCTGTCTAAGTTGCTACGTAGTTGCAGACACTGAGAAGGAAGGGATGGGCTGAGTTATGCCATTTTATCCGACCCCAAAGCCTATTATTTTTACTTTTCATCTTCATCTCA
Source organism: Psammomys obesus (assembly GCF_907164565.1). Classification (NCBI taxonomy): domain Eukaryota; kingdom Metazoa; phylum Chordata; class Mammalia; order Rodentia; family Muridae; genus Psammomys; species Psammomys obesus. The sequence continues at coordinate 9,895,507 of NW_026596120.1, forward strand.
TGTAATCTTGTTCCTCTTTTTTTTTTCCTCCTAATAATTAGCAGCACTTTAAAAATGCTTTAAATCCTAGAGCTTTAGAAAATAATGCAATGTTTTGCTTGTTTATTTGTTTCTTTGTCTTTTTTTGGCTGAGTAGCGCAGGCTGGTCTCAGACTCACAATCTTGCTTCTGCCACCCCAGTTCAAAATGACTCTTAAGTGCCAGCATGCCCTGCTTGTTTTGACGACATTCCTGTAATCACCAACCTACTCTAGAAACAAGAGTGTTACAGTCACTCCAAAAAATTGTATTTACTGCCTGTTTCAGCGAACCTCCGGTCCTGCTAAGGGTAGCTACACGTTATCATCACAGAATTGTCTTATCTGTTCCAAAACGTCCTGTACATGGCATCATATACCACACCATTTCCCCACGGCATCATTTACTTCATGTCTGTTCTGTCCTCAATAACATTCAAAACAGGCTTTGTTTCTGACATTACTCGTTCCAACTGTCAGCGCTCTATTTAGATCTTTCTAGAATCTCCGTATCTTTTCTGGCATCTTCCATTTCTTTGCTCATTATATCTTATATATTCTTAATTAGTTTTCATTACTACACCAGCAAACAGTTTACTCATGAATCTGTTTCTCCTAATGATTAGGAGAATTACTCTACTTTTTATCTTAGAAAAAAGGTCTCTCTCTCTCTCTTCCTCTCTCTTTCCCCCCTCTGTGTCTTTCTTTCTCTCTCTCTTTCTTTCTTTCTTTCTTTCTTTCTTTCTTTCTTTCTTTCTTTCTTTCATTTACTCCTGATTTATCTATGTCTGTGGCAGGGGAGGCCCAAAGACTAGAGTTTCTGATAAATTCCCCAGTGATGCTGGTCTGGGGATGACAGAGAATTACTGATTTGAGACATGTCTTCAAGAAACCCAATACAGTCTACCACTCTTCCAGCAGACTTCCTGCAAACACGCTGTGTGTTTCCTTGTCTTGCCTGGACCCCAAGTGCACTTGTGAACCACCTGCACAGCTCAGCTTCCCAAGCAAGAGAGTCAGTTCTAGTGTGTGGGATGAGTCTCCTCCTCGAGAGAACCCTGCCTACTGCTGACACGCTCACTGGCGGGCTTGCGTCTTCCCTCGTCTACATGTACGAAGAGTTCTGGCAGCTGTATCCCACAGCTTTGCCTCAGTCCGTTTCTCTTAACGACTTCCGGATTTCATTTTCAGCTAATTTCATGAAGAAGACGAAAACACTTAGTCTCAGGAAATAAAGTCATCACTGTGGCTCTTACGCCCAACTTTAAGGCCCAATATAGTTTATATTTAGATATACCAATTATTTGCCTCTCTTAACGTATCAGTCAGTATATGCTAAGTATAAATACAGTAATGCAGATTCCTACATATCTTAGCATAGCCAACAGCAAACTTTTTTTCTCACCTGCTTTTGTACACGTGTTGCAATTTGGTGGAGCAGACTAATGGGGTAGGTACATTGTAAATACTGCTGCCCACCAAGCCAGGTACAGAATTAGAGAGAGACAGCAAGGCGCACCAGGATTCCTAGAACTGCCCACACACCTCCCCCAGCCAAGCAAACCCTGTAGCTTTAGCTACAAGGACGAGGAGATACCATCCTCTCATGTTGTCATCAAAAGCATCCGTAATGGTTCTCACACAGAGAACTCCCTTTGGTAGATCCCGAGTCAAAAACTGGGTATATAAAGATCTGCCTTACTGCGTGTGCTGGTTATTTTTCTTTTCTTTAAAAAAAAAATCAAGTTGACATACGTTAGGTCATCTGGGAAGAGGGAACCTCAAACTGAGAAGATGCCTCCAGCAGCTTGACAAACTTAGGAGGACATTTTCATGATTCATTATTGAGCTAGAGAGGTCCAGCCTACTGTGGGTGGTGCTACCCCTGGGATGGAGGTCCTGGGTGGGGTAAGAGAGCAGGCTGAGCAAGCCATGAGGAGGAAGCCAGTGAGCGTCGTTCTACCATGGCCTGTGCCTCTGTTCCTGCCTCCCGGCTTCTGCTTTGAGTTCATGCCCTGTCTTCCCTTCATGATGGACTAGAAACTATCAACTGAAATAAGCCCTCTTCTGCCCAAGTTGCTTGTGGTCATGCTGTTTTATTACCAAAATAATAATAATAATAATAATAATAATAATAATAATAATAACTAGGATAGTGTCAGTTTATATTCTGAGTTGTACTTTCCCTTCACTGCAGGCTTTAGAAAATCACAGGAGTATATCTCCATGGTTCTGTTCTTCCTCCATCCCCATTCCCACAGTCATGGGATTCATGTCCATACTCACAGGTCCACACCTGTCTGTCTTGTTCTTTCTCAGGCAAACCTGGGTTTTACAACTGAATCAGAGCAGTCACTTGGCAAGCAGAGCCTTTGAGAAGCTGCAAGCCACCTCTTGGCATCTTCCCACTCCCTGGCAAGCATGAGAGCGGATCCCAGGCAGCCGTCTCACTCTCGCTGTATAAGTTCCAGAAAGCACAATTTACATCAAGCTTAAGAGGCAGCTAAATCATACATTTAGAATTCTTGAAAGGAGTCCTGAGGGGACTATGAGCAGAGGCTTGACCATCCAGAAGGCCAGCTCATCAAGAAATACTTTGTCTGTCATATATGTCGTCACTGCTGGGATAGATTTTCCAGTCCAGAGGGTAGCCAGGAGCTGTTCTAGTCAGGTAGAGTCAGCCCTAGATTTAAAATCTATTTTCCTCCCAGCTTTAGTTCCTATTCACATGTAACTTTGCTGCATGTGGGTTCTTATGTTTTAAATACTCAGTGAACTTAAATACGAGGCCTATAAATCCCATTTCATATTCTGCACAAAGCCCCTAATTCAAATGCCAGCTTCCCCCTAAAATCTAGGCTAAGTCCAATGTGGAGGCTCTGGTTGACTATGCAAAGGGATAAAAAGCAGGACAATAAAGCTGTCTACATGTCTCTTCACTTGAGGCCATTTCAGGAGCAAAAATTAATCCTGACCTTGGGTGAACATCATGGCAGCTGACACTGAGGGAGGGCTTTGGCTCACAGAGACTGTGGTGGACGGAAGCATATTAAAGGAGCGGTAGGTGTGGGCTGTACTTGAGCATAAGTATTCTTTGTTTTAAAAACAAAACAGAAGCCAGCTCTTGGCACTAATGGAATTAAAAGCCAAGTGCAGACCTGCAGTCTCCTGGAGAATACTGGTTCCCAGGACTCTCAGCCATCCAGGGAATCTTTCTTGCTGTTTTCCGGCTTGTCTGTCACATACACTGTGACATCCTGGCTGTGGGGCTTGTCAGGAGACAGAAGACCACGGCAGCACACCACGGGACCTGTGCCAGTCAGTAAGGACAGCCTCCCAGTGACCGCACGCTCAGAACAGTTCCTCAATGTCTAAGAAACAATTCCAGTTTTGTGTTAATTCAAAGCTCAGTGTTGAGACCATTGGCTTCCTTAACCTGTAATTTTTTTTCTCCTGAAAGAAGAGCCAGAAAAGAGCTCAGGTTGAAGACAACTTTTCTCAGCTTTATGATGTTTTCGTTTTCTGAGACACTGTCTCACTTATGTAGCTCTGGCTGTCTTGGAATTCAGTATGTAGACCAGGCTAGCCTCAAACTCAAAGAAATCTAGCTGCCGCTGCCTTCCCAGTATTGATATCAAAGATGTATGCCACTAAGACCAGCCAGCTTTAGGATTTCAACAGCCAGTACGACATATTGCTGTGCTTTGTACCTTTCTGAAAAGTACTGAACTCTGTTTCTGGTTTCTCTAAAATTTGTACAACAATCCTGTCCATTTCACAAGATTATTATGAGAATTCAGTGGGTTGATATAGAAAGCCCTGAAAACAGTGCCTAATGGTGTTTGATGCGGCTTAACCATTATTATTGCTATTATTTATACTTTGTAGGACAAGACACAGCTGATGACACGGTACTCAGGTTGCTTCCCACCACATATTTTATCTTATTTAATCCTCAAAATAACACTAAAACATAAATATGCTTCATATGTTCATTTTTCCTGGCTTATCCATTTCATTCACGTATTCAGTACAAATTCATTGAAGACCTACTATGTGCCAGCTAGGACTGTTCGGTGCTAGGAATATGGCAGTAAAGAGACTAGCTGAGGAAAAGCTTTTCCTTCATGAAGGTTACAGAACAGGGACGCAGGGACTAAAAAGAAGTACAGTGCACAGCTCACTGGCTCACGGCCGGTAAGTACCACAGGTGTGGGTCAGGAGGATGTATCAGGGGGCGAAAGCTGAGGTGTTACAGTCTCAAGAGGAGTGGTGAGGGACCCCTCCCCCCTATCGAAGCTGAGGTCTGAGTGGATATGATGAATGAGGCCCAAATCCAGCAGCAGCTGACGTCACACCCAGCAAGACGCCTAAACCCTAGGTAGAAGGCAGACTTGGGATCTTCGAGAAAAGCCCGAGTGATATAAGTGTGTGAACACGTATGTGACGGAGACAGAGAGGAAGCAGGGCTTCTGTGGCCTGGCAGTTGCCTTCTGTTTTGAGCGGCTAGGGCACCATTGTGTTTTACTAAGGGATTCGACTGGCATAGAGTAACATTCAAGTGTATTTTGCAGAAAGGTTTATCTGTCGCAAAACCATGATTCCATAGACTTTATTTATTGCTCTTTTTATTTGTTTGACTATTTCAGGCAGAGAAGTAACTCTGGAACCTTCCCTTCCCCACAGCTTGGTTAGACACAGGTTTTTGCCAATATGTTATTGTCTTTCCTAATATTTCCTGCGTGTGGAGTTCAGCATTGCGGTCTTCCGTGTCTGGCTTCTTTCATTCCCAGCATTGCTCTTTGAGAGCCCTCCATGCTGCCGTTTACATCAGCCACCGTATGGAGGCACCAGTTCGTCGATTGTTTGGCGGGAGCAGCATTTGTAAATGTTTCCCTGGGATTCAGCTGTCATTCCTTAAATTACACATGATTAAAGCTACAAATATCTGATTTTTGATGTGGTGTATACCTGAGATATTATGACTACAACTCACATGTTTTCCCAAACCTTGTTATAATTTATTTATTCCAACTTTCTACACTATATACAGATCGGGTTCCAGAATCCTCTACAACTGTATAATGCAACCACACAATGCATACTCTCTTTTGCCTACTTTTCATACAGAATGAAACACATGCCCTCTCAAATGAATTTTCTTGGCTGCTCTATCTGTAACAGCCAAAACAACCAAAAACAACGTAGTTGCTCATCAATGAATGTGCAAATTATGATAAAAACATATTATAAACACTATTTAGCAATGAAAAATGACTACCTAAAACACAGAAAAATTAAAACAATATGAGTGAAAGATAACAGACCAAAAATATCACAGACTAAGAGAGAAGGAAAAGAAAATTACTATGGACCGTATGAGTCCATTTGTATGAAATTCCATGTGTGCAAAATGAAAACTGCATTTACAGAAAGTAGATCACCAGTCCACTGTGTGATAGGGAGAAGTGGAAGGAGATGATTACAGAAGGACATGGAGAAGACCTCAGGCTGGTGCATATGGCCACTGCCTTGCTAGTAATAATGGCTTCACAAGTATAAAAATACATTAAAAATAAATTGTGCAAATAAGTAGGTGTGCTTTATTGTATGAGCCCTTTTTTCAATAATATTGATTGAGGGGGGAAAAAAGGCTACTAAAGTATTTCAAAATGGCATCCCAAAATTAAAAATTAGTTGTGCACACCAGTACATAGAAATCAGAGACATAACTTTACAAGACCAGAAGGAGGAGGAGGAGGTCAGTTAATAGAATGGTACGGCGAGGAGTAACATAGGAAACCTTACCTATCGTGATTGTGGAAACAGCTGCACGATCACCTACCTCTGTCTCATGATTGTGACTATGGTGTGCACGGCTGTATATACCTGTGTGACGGCTGTGGAGATGGCTGCATGCCTGGCAGTCCACATCTGTATCATGATGGTGTGTAACTGTTTACAGCTGTCAGAAATCTCACTGCACTGTCCACTTACAGTGGGTAGTTATTCAAGTCTCTCATTTACACCCCTAAAAGACATTTTTACAAAAATAGTGGTGGTGAGGGGTACTAGTGGAGGTATTGTATATGCAGAAATGAATGAGATGGTCAGTGGGGGTAAATTCAGCGGAGTTACAAATTTAGTAATTGTCACAAGGGCTATGCTAAAAAAAATACCTTGTATGTGCACACACAGGATCTACTTCAACCTAAGAGTTCAAAGAAGGCTTATTTATGAAAGAGATATTGGGGCTGATGACTCATCCACATGAAGAGACACGCGGCTATGTACAAGGGCACAACTTTCACACATAGGAGATATCTAGCATAAACAGGTGGGGAGAAGGCCATGGGTCTAGAGCAGGTGGCAAGGGGAGAAGCTGTGGAAGAGCAGGACGGTTCTATGGTGTTTTCCCTTCCAACTACACGCTGTGTTAAGCGGGAGAACCGTTGTTGTTCTGTGATGCTGGGAATCAAAGCCAGGGCCTTGTGCATGCTAGGAAAATGCTTGACTGCTCAGTCACATGTACTGCGCAGCTATGGGCACAGACTCTGAGGTCAGACTGTCAGGGCTAAAGCCTCAGGAGTTGGGGCTCGTTATTTAACCCATCTTGTCCTGTGTTTCCTTTTCTGTAAAATGGAGATGTTATCAAAACCCGCTTTGAGGATCATGTCAAGAACCAAAAGAAATAGTATCCATGAAGCACTCGGAACAGTGCCTTGCTGTATTTGCCCAAAACACTTGGAATTTAGGCCACAGTTGTTTTTAAGAATTTGCAAAAACCCAGGTGCTGCCCCTAAAGCTGTGAAGGTCTGTCTCAGTTATGTGCCATTCACAGTGAGGTGCCCTGGGGCCCAGAGACAAGGGCTGGGCAGGCTTTGCCAGATGACAGCATGAGCTACAACAGCACAGAACCAGCTCTGCCGCCCAGGTGGGACATCTCTGAGCAGTATTGACCGGGCCCTCATGAGTTGCCATCTTTTTGTTTGACATTCGATTAAAATCACAGCGGAAATGAACGCGAGGTTAGGGCCGAGTCAGTCCTTAGGCCTCTTTCACAGTGTTATGCTAGCATCCTGGGATTAGGGCCACAGGAAGACAGCTTTTTTAAGATCGGTAAATAACCTTCCCAGAGATATTGGTACGTAGCAGTGGCACACCATTAATTGTTCTCCGAGGGCAGTGAGGTAGTTCAGTGTTCTACAGGCAAGAAAGAAGTTGGCTAATGGGGGCACTTCCTGACAAAGCGCCCTGAGATTCTGGAATGTGTCACTAAGCGTCATAGAGAATTTTTTTACCAGAAACACAAGGGTACCAAAGGTGGCTGTTTGCCTGGGATTGCAGAGTCAGTCCTGCTTGGTGGCAGGGGACAAAGAAAGGTTCCCGGCAACCGTGGAGGATGTGATGCGAAGAGCAGCTCTCTGACAGCGGAGTCCTGTTCTGTGCCGGAAGTCCTGGGTGCTGAGGCTGCAGAGATGAAGCTGCAAAGCCTCCGTTGTCAGGGAGGTCAGTGGATGGAGCCAAATTCCCTGGACACTGTGGTGCAAACGTGTTCAAGACAAGGGGGAGACAGGTAGCTGAGCAGGGTTCCCCTGCCATATATTGGAAAGCTAAGACGTGCTTGTAAAAACTTAATAAATCAAGCAAGGATAGTTACAGAAAGTCCTGCTGTGAGCAATTTACTTGACTCCAAGAATTAACAGGCCCGAAGAATCCCGCCCCACTGTTGGGGCACACAATTAATAGCTAGAAAAATGAAGGATGTCCCTGACTGATGAGTGACAGTATCTACTTCCTGTTCTCTAACTCCCGTGTGTGTTTGCGCACCCGTGCACATGCGCACTCACGTGAAGAGCAGAAGAGAGCTTGGGGGGGGGGGGGTTGGTTCTCTCACGCCGGAGGTTCGAGAACTGAGCCCAGATGCTCAGGCTTGGCGGCAAACGCTTTTATCCACAGACCGATCTTACTTGGCCAGCTCTGGCTTGTGTGAGAAATAGAGAGAGCGTGTATACAGTACTAACCACAGCAAGAACTCAGCACACCATGGTCAGGTTTTATTACTGTTGTTGCGCTGCCTCAGCACCCGAAGCTCTTCTTCCCATCCCGGTCAGCTGTCGCATCTGCCAATTAGGTCTTTGTATGAGGAAAGAACGACAAGCCGCCTAAATCCTCCACGGGACACAGGATTCTTTTTATGGAAACCTCCGGAAAGCAGGGGAGAGGGGTTTGGGGCACAACCTTCAGCAGCCCCGAACTACCTGGCCTCCAGGAAGATCAACTCCAAGAACAGGGGGGATAAGGAAGAGGAAGGGAAGAAAAGAGTGTGGGGCTCTAGGGACTCCGGCGGTTTATGTGTGGGTTTGGTAGCACAAACTGTTTCCTTGGGTCGTCATGTCTTGCTAACAGTATTTAGAGGCCGTTCGTTTTTAAAGTTCTGTTCGTAATGATTAGAAATACCTCATGCCAACATCCCTTACACACATTGACTGTTACAAATGCCTTCCTGAGGATGCTCCTAGAAAACGGAAGAGCAGTCAAAATCTCAGATGTCATTTCCTGGATTTGCACAGCTGAAGTAGCTTCTCTTCTTGGCGCTCTCCATAAGCCATACCATACCTAGCAGCAATTTTTCCATTGTTCTAGACAGACACAGAATTTTTCACACAGCCAGGCAGGCAGACAGACAGACCGACAGTGCTCTGAGAATAGTGCATATAAGAGCTTGCCACTTTTTAAAAAATAAATTTCAGTCACCAACATGGTTTTCCTCTCCTCCTCTGGGAAGCTGACCATAGCCTGTCCCTCACCCCCTCAGTTCCACTTGGCCCCTTCTCACCTTTTTTTTTTCTCTCCTGCAGCCTTTTCAATCCTGTAGTTAACAAAGGAAGAGCCCTTCTTTCTGGATATTTCAGGTTCCTCCAGCTCCTCACCAAGTCTTGACCTCACTATCTTGAAAATGAGTGGTTTGGAAAAAGTGTGACTATCAGAAATATTTCGTTCTCTCTCTCTCTCTCTCTCATTCTGTGTGTGTGTGTGTGTGTGTGTGTGTGTGTGTGTGTGTGTGTGTGTATGTGAGAAATAGAAGTTCAGCGCCAGCCCAGGCAGCAGTCCATAGTTCCATATCTCAGTCACAGATGGGTGACGTGGGCTGTTTTGTTCTCTGTCCAGCTGCTGCTTCCAGGAACAAGGGGAACAAATGTCTCCTTTGGACGGTGATGAGGGAGCATGGATGAGTCTGGAGCATCATTGCATTTGGACTCTCAGCTGGTTTTATTTCCTATTGAACCTTTAATGGAAACGCATACACAGCAAGTCAAGGCCTGTCCCTTTTCCCTTTTTTCTTTTTTCTTTCTTTCTTTCTTTTTTTTTTTTTTATTTCTTCCAGGAGTGCTGATGATAAGGAAAGCGATGTCTAAATCTTCTTAATGGTGTTTATGCAAGCAGTTTCGCTTAGCTGCAGTCTGCACAGCCCCCTCCCAGCTCCCCTCCCCTCCCGTCGCCCTGCTAATATTGCTGCTTCATTCCTTTCCCTGTTGGCTATTACTATGGACTACAGCAAATCTAAAACTAAATAATCCCCTTAGTGTCAAGTTTTCGGGGCTGAGCAAATAAATCTAAGGAAATGCATTATCTAGGCGGAGGAGGCTGTTGTGAGGGGGAAAAGATGAAAGCTATTTTATTTTAAGGCAGAGAATAAACTGTGGAACACTTGGGGCTCAATTGTAATTTTGAGCATTGTCATTTTATCTTACTTAACTATAGTACATGCTCTTCTTTGATTGCAATTAAAAGTTCCCCCAAAGCTTCTAAAGGCAGAAATTAATGTGAGTTCTAGTGAGCTATGCAAATTTCTCCTAGTCTACATATTTCAGATGTTCATTTTTATTTAATATTCTCTCTTTAAAAAAAATCTTTAAATAAGTACTATATTTATGTTGTTTCTACCCCTCCCTCTCCTTCTTCCAACTCTTCCCATATTCTCCCCATTCATAATTTGTGACATCTTTTAAGATCATTACTGTGAGAGCCCACAGAGTGTTGTTTGTATGTTCATGTGCTGAGAGCTGACTATTTGGGGCTGTATAAACTATCAGGGATCCCATAAAACGGAGTCTTCCTCTCTCAACAGAGACAGACATTGATTTTCTGCAGCTCTTCATCTAGGGGTGGGGCCCTGTGAAATGTCTTCTGTCCACGTTGGCATGTCAACTGGCGCTGTCATGGTAGGCTTTATTCAGGCAACCATTTTGTTGAGCCTTCGTGGATGCAGCACTCCTTGTCTGAAAGGCACTATCCAGCAGTGGGCACCATGGTTCTCTGACTCCGAGAATCCTTCTGCCTTCGTCTTCTGCAGTTTTCCAGGAGCCCTGGGTGTGGGGACTATGTTGTAGATCTCTCGGTTTGGGCTGGACAGCACAGCCTCACTTACTCCCTGCATTCTGGCCGGCTGTGTTTTGCTGTAACAGCTTTCATCTGTTTCAAACAGAAGTGGCTCTGATGAGAGTAAGAGCTACATTTATGGTGTATAAAGATTAGAATACAGTTAGAAATGGTACTGGTTTAGGAAAGCAGTAGAAGGTTCTCCTCTCGGGTCTATGTCCCCTTCCAGCCACCGACACGTGGCTAGGTTTACAGTGCCAGGCATGAATTCCCTCCTATGAAGTGGACCGTAAGCCCAATTAGAAAGCTGTTGGTTACCCCCCACAAGAGAAAAGTGCTACTATTATACTATTGGCAATACATTGCCAGGTCAATCATCATTGTGGTCCATAAGCTTTTCAGCTGGGTAAGACTATTGATTGCCTTTTCTCCCTCAGCAGCTTGTAGCCCATTCTGATACTATGAAAGCTAGTCCTCAGAAATGAGGGTTCCAGGTCAGTTCTAGCTTGACTCCTCCAGCTCCTGTGTCTGAAGTGTGTAGTATCTTCAAGTTCTAGGCGGCAATCAGGAGCAATGGCAATAGCCTATATTGTTTTAGGAGTCTCTTGGGCTTCCCTGACTAATAACTCGAGGGTGGTTTTCTATGACTGGCACTGGGATTTTTGTTAAATGGTCTATGGCTTTCAAAGGGAGCATTATCACCTCACATGGCATAACTCCACATAAACTTTATTATGCATGTATATAGGTGTGCATATTTTGCATATTATGTATATATATATATAGATATGCGTATATATACACACATATAATATGTATGCTTCCTTATGGCTTTTCCAAGCATCCTCAGTGTTACTTAGCTCTCTTGCCTCCCTCATCTCATCTTCCCCTGCCCAGTTATAATCTCATCCCCATTTATCTTCACAGGGTTCAAACTTCCTAGTGAGAGCAAGAGTGCCGGGAACAAAGCAAGAGCTGTGTGCGTCCTTTTGTGCACCTTCTCACACTTAGGGTTGGGATGGGGCCAGGGCAAAGCCAGCAGACCAAGAAATAGAAAATTCCATTCAACTGGGAGGCGTGCCCCTCTGTGTCGGCTTCTGGGTAAAGGAGCTTGCCACTCAGGAAGAAGCAGTGCCCGCCCGCCCTGGCCATCCACATCCAGGTCAGTTGGTCCAAGGGTGACTGTCTCAGAGAGCTCCAGTGACCTTGGCTCCCAGGCTGTTTCTGGGTCCTTCTTTCTGCTGGCTTTTGCCTAAATACAGCCCACCATGCCCCAGAGATGCTCAGCTTTGAGCTTCACAATGCTAAACCAGGTAAATTGTACCCAAGATGGAAGGAAGTGCTCACTGAGTGGCCTCAGTCCACTTATTTATTTATAAGTCTACACCTTTATTAATTCACTTCAAAAAGTTTAATCGAAAGTTTACCTGGCTGCAGACATTGGCCTCTGCTCAGCAGTTTTATTCCAATTGACAGTTTATGTGCAGCTCATCTCCAAGTGGAGGCAGCAATGCAGAACGTGTTCAGTGGTGACCAAGGTTATAAGACAGGCTAAGCAGAGCAAGAGTGTGAGGAAGAGTCATGGAGGTTAAAAAAAAAAAAAAAAAAAAAAAAAAAAAAAAAAAAAAAACTCCACATTCATTCTTTCAGTCATTCAATAAATGTTACATGAGTGTCTCATATAAGCGGGGCACGCACTTAAACTCCAGGAGTGCCACAGTGAAGAAAATAGACAAATTTCATACCCTCGTAAGTTTATGTTGTTGGAGAAAATGTCAATGAACAGCGTAAGTGAAATGTGTGCTGTGGAAACACTTGAAGCCAGAACAGAAAGGAACGGAGCATGGAGGAAGGTGAAATTTTTGCCAGAGTGGCATTCGAAGTTCTGAGGAAAGAGAGGAAGAGAATTACATGAATACCTGAGATTCGAATGCTCCAGGCAGAAGAGCCAGACAAAGGCTGAGAGTCTGAACCAGAGCCCTGTGCTCACAATTAAGGAGTCGGGGTGTGGAATGAGTGACGGTTGATTCTGCCTTAAATTTACAGACAGAAAATTATGTCAAGGCTCTTAGAAAGAGGCTCACCTTAGCGAGTGGACATCAGGACACACCTGAGCCCACAGATGTGCAGGAATGGCTAATTCTCAGAACCCCTCCAGAACCAGCCTTCCTCACCGGAATGTCCTGCGTCTAAAAACAGTAAGTCTTGTGCAGATGGTTCCCAGCTTCCCAAGTGGACAGTGGGACAAAGCTGTGAGAATTTAGTCGAAACCACACCCTGCCTTTGAATTTTGATCTTCTCTCGGGCTAGCCACGTGCTTGGTGGCACTTCCTCCATACAGGACAGTGGTAGAGAACCTCAGTTCGCAGTCAGCTGCTACCAGGAAGTATCTGAAACTCTGTAGGACACCATGCCTTCTGGTTACAATGTTCAGTAAGGACATGCTGGACTTAAACTATTTCCAACCGACAATGGGTTTGTTGACTTACAGTTTCATCGTAAGCCGGGAGACATCAATATGGAGTATATGGACAGGGCAGCATCCTGGACTGTGTAGCATCTGTACAAGTCAGAGCTCTGGGCAGCAATGCAGGACTCCACCACAGAGCTCTTTGGCCAGTCAGACATCCTGTGGGACCGTTGGCGAGACCAACAAGCCAGTCCTTGCCTGACCTCAGAGTTATGGGGCAACTCTAAGAGGGAAAAAAAAGGCTTGGGGAGGAGACATTGTGCATTGCATGATGGTACATATGTAACTAACTGGAAAATCTGAAAAGATTTGAGCCATTTTGTTCTGCCCTAAGAAAAGTGAAGTGGGCCAGTCAGATAGTCAGCATGTTCAGCTTGTGACTCCCTGTGGTTTCCCCCACAGTACAGCTCTGCTCTTGCAGCACAAAAACATCCATAAGAAAGTCACAAACTGTCTTCCATTGAACTTTGTTTGTGGATACATAAAATGTAAATTTCATATAAAAATTTGAATGTCGCCAGCTATTATTTTTCCCAACCATATTAGTCATTGTGTTTATACTTAGTATGGTATTAACTTGCATATTATCTTATTCAAGAAGCAAAAAGATACAAAGTGAATAAAGTGTAATTAATATAAAAAATAAAAATTAAAAGAAAAAGAAGCAAAAAGATGGACAGTTGCTGGATTGGTTAATTTGAAACACAGTGGTCAGTTTGTAAATTTGTCGGTGTGCCTGTCACGGCTGGGCCCGGGGTCACTGGGTCACAGGCCAGGGAAGTGACAGTGGCTTGAAGCATCCCATCTCTGTCAGTGTGTATTGAGGCAGAATCACCCGGGAGATTTGGTCAAAGGGTAGCTGCTTCCATTTCCCAAATTCCAGAGTCAGGCAGAAGGGCCTTGGGAAATGTGGGGATTGTGTTTGCTTTTCCATTCATAGGCAAGATTCATTTCAGCAAAAAGGGATATAAGGCAAACTCAACAAAAGAAAAGAAAAAGAAAAGCGCATGGAGAGAAGCCTGCAGAGAGTAAAACAATGTGCCCAGGAGACTCCGCACAGCAGAATCACTGTCAGACTTTTAACCCACCCTCACCCCCCCACCCCACCCCCACCCCCACCCCCTATGCATCGCAACAATTCTGACTGAGCTGTTTGCTACCTGGGAATGTCTTATGTTTTCAAATTCACAAACTGTGAGCTCAGTAAAAGCTGGAATCATCACTATCAGCTAAGACCCGCCCCCTTACCTCATTGGCCCATGATGTCAGCAGTGGGCTTTCCTCTACTGCTTAGGGTTAGCGACCAGTTAAAATCTGCACTTATGAGCGATTTTTATCATCCTTTCTCTAATGCTTTGCCTGGTACCCGATCTAAACATGGAAGCACAAGATTTATTATCCAAAAAAATTTTCTGTGATCACAAAGACATAGCTAATTATTTGATTTCTTTGAATATTAATGTTGTGATAAGCCTGGTCCATGAGCATTCTAGAATAAGAGAGGATTCAGAAATAATAGAAATATTATCTCATTCTGTATTTTTTCAAAAGGTTCCAAATCCTCTACTAACATTTTTATTGATACTTTCATATCCTGCCTCAGTTGAATTATATGGTGTTGGATAATTTTCTCAAGGCCATACAATGCAGTGAGAGTCATGAGGTTTTACAGTGTCTACCCAAGAAATATTCTATAGTGAATAAACTGTGTGTGTGTGTCATTACTCAAAGAATCTGGAGATCACTTCCCTAAGAAATAGCCATCCCATAAATTAAGAACCAATATGGACTCAACTCCCCAGAAACAGTATAAAATCCTGGAGAGAGTGACCCTACTAAATTACCTGGCTGCCCTTCCAGCCTCATTCTCTTGGCTTTCTGGAACTTGAAGACAAACATTAACCACTGTTTCTAGTAAACTAGGCTTGGGAATAGGAACTTTAAAATCTAAAATGCTATATTATGATTCCCCTGTTAAACACAGAGACACAGGCAGCAAGAGAGAAAACCATGACTCATTATGTTTTGAAAAACAGTCCTCACTCAGACTGTAACAAAACAGGTTCAAATTAATACCTAGCAGCTCGGTAGAAGGTAGATTCAGGGGTCACAGAGTAACGTTAAGGTTTTGGTCACTGGAATGATGTTTTTATTATTCAAGATGTATATGTTTTTTAAAAATAATCCTTAAAAAGGCCATGAATTTGAAAGAGAGCAAGGAGAGGCACATGGGATGGTTTGAAGGGAAGAAGAGAAAGGGCAAAATGATATAATTAAATTATAGTCTTGAAAATAAGAGTGATTATTTAAGAAGGAATCAGAGTAACTCTTTCAAAATTCATTTTAGCTAAAATGCCAGAACGATCATCATAAACCTGTGGATTCCAGGTGTGGGAGTGCATGTCTGTAAATCCCAGCACTTTGAAGCTGATGCAGGAAGATTGCTGCTAGTCTGCTAGTCGAAGTCAGGCTGACTACATAGTGAACTCAAGGCCAGCTTGGGCTGCAGAGTGAAACTCAAAACAACCAACTGAAACTAAAGACCAAAACCCAAAACCCAGCACAAGGAAGCTGAGGCAGTAACAATCAATCAATCAATCAATCAATCAATCAATCAACAAAAAGGGGCAGCTTTTTAGGCAGGGTATAAGAATGTGGGTTAATCCCCAGGACCCACATAAAGAAAGCTGAGTGGCAAACTCCGAGCTGGGAAGATGCCAGCTGGCCTCATGCCAGCCAGCCTAGCTCACTTGGTGAACTCCAGGCCAGTAAGAGACAGACACTACCTCAAAAAAAAAAAAAAGAGGTGTACAGCACCTGAAGAACAATACGGAGGCTTGCCCTCTGTAAGGAATAAGGTTGCATCCTAAGAGAGTTGGTGTTTTTATTTGAGCTTGTAAGTGGCCCGCTGAAGACTGAGTTGATGTTTGCTGTTTGTCTTTCCAATAAAATAGCCAGGATCAGATCCCAGAGGATAAGTGCAGAAATTTCAGCACTGAGAAAGGACTCCTATAGTGTACAGAAACTTCCCTTCATGGTCACATCTGTTACCTCTGTTGAAGAGAACCTTTAGTAACACCCCAAATCCTTAAGTCTCTCCCCAGCCCGGGTAAATAGTGAGATCTTTTGATGCAGCCACAGCAAAAGCACCCAAATTCGAAGTAAGGGCAAAATGGCAGAGCAGTTACAGCACAGTGTGCTTCCAACACTCTTCCATTGCAGACATGACTAGGTGATCACAGAACTCTTTCCTGCTCCCCACAGAACACCCTCTCATTCATCTCAACAAGAGCCTCTAGACAGGCCCTGTCCTGTTTATTTAGCACTGAATTCATGTGACATGTATATACGTGTGATTCACATGTATGAAAGTGCATGCGCGCGTGTGTGTCTTACTATTTTAGCCACTGGCCATAAGTAGTATACGTACATTGAATATATGTGTAGGCCATAAATTAGTATTGGGAATTTTCCTCAATCACTCTCCATATAATCCATTGAGGCTGGGCTTTTCCCTTGAACCTAAGGGTCAGCAATTTGGTTTGTCTCAGTTTGGTCCAGGGATGTCCTGTCCCCACCTACCATATTCCAAGTACCAAGTTTCAGCCCATCTGCCATGCCAATTCCGCATTTACTTAGGTGTTAAGGATCTAAACTTCAGCCTTTATGTCCATAGGGCATTTTACCAGCTCCTCACAGACCCCCATTCCAATTTAATAGACACATACGATGACTGGACACTTTTAGATGACTATTTTTATTATTTATTTTATTTTAAAAATTATTTTATTAATGCTATTTTAAATGTCAATTGCATATCAGAGTGATAGTAGTTTGTACATTGTGAGTTACATAAGATATTTTAAAATTAATTTTGCCACAGTTTCTCTATACCTCTTTTCAATGGGACACGAGAATCCCTTGAAGATGCCTTGTAATTGTGTGGGATGGCCATGGCTTGGACAGCCACTGACAGGAAGGCCGTGTCAGCACAAACCCGGAACTACCGTTCACCAGGACAAATTGAACAGCCTTGTTGTGTTTCTCAGACATGGTTCTGAATCAAGATCTTCTACCTTAATTTTAAATATGATTTTGTTAGAATGTTTGGTTGCAAAACGTTTAAATTTCTTTACAAAAAATGTAACTGCTTTGTTTCGATGACGGTGTCCTTTGCTTTACAGAAGCTTTTCAATTTCATGAGGTCCCATTTATTGATTGTTGCTCTTAGAGCCTGTGCTGTTGGTGTTCTGTTCAGGAAGTTTTCTCCTGTACCAATGAGTTCTAGGGTATTCCCCACTTTTTTTTCTAGCCGATTTAATGTGTCTGGTTTTATGTTGAGGTCTTTGATCCACTTGGACTTCAGTTTTGTGCAGGGTGATAAGTATGGATCTATTTGCATTTTTCTACATGTAGACATCCAGTTGGACCAGCACCATTTGTTAAAGATGCTATCTTTTTTCCATTGTATGGTTTTGGCATCTTTGTCAAAAATCAGGTGTCCGTAAGTGTGTGGGTTTATTTCTGGGTCTTCTGTTCGATTCCATTGATCCACCATTCTGTTTCTATGCCAGTACCATGCAGTTTTTATAACTGTTGCTCTATAGTACAGCTTGAGATCAGGGATGGAGATAGCTCCAGAAGATCTTTTAGTGTAGAGGATTGTTTTAGCAATTCTTGGTTTCTTGTTATTCCATACGAAGTTGAGAATTTTTCTTTCCAGGTCTGTAAAGAATTGTGTTGGCAATTTGATGGGAATTGCATTTGGCCTGCTCGTTGATCACTTCCCCCTGAGGGGGGAGCAGCCTTACCAGGCCACAGTAGAGGACAATGCAGCCACTTTTGATGAGAACTGATAGACTAAGATCAGAAAGAAGAGGAGAACCTCCCCTATCAGTGGACTTGGGGAGTGGCATGCATGCAGAAAGGGGAGGGAGGGTGGGATCGGCAGGGGAGGAGGGAGGGGCTTATGGGGGGATACAAAATGAATAAAGTGTAATTAATAAAAAAAAAAGAAGGAAAAAAAATGTAACTGCGAGGTTGGGTGTAGGAAAGGAAACCAACTTCATATATTTGCAGATCAAGCCATAGGTTTGACAGGCAATGACAAGGATCGTGAAAGAGTAAGGGAGCGTTTGGTGAAGACTTCATTCTTTATCAGTTAGGGGGTAAAGGTCAGGATAGCCAGGGAGCACCCCTAAAGCCACACAGGGCTCTGTGAGCCCCGAACCTGATGCCAGCACTGCTCATGTTGCTATCCCAGTAGTGCGTGTTTACTTCAACCCAGCCAGAATCTCTCCTACCGGCTGTTCTGTAACTACTGTGTTTTTCCTGTAGTTCTTGCTCCTTCATCCTTCAGCTCATTTATTCCCCT
>NW_026596120.1:9916250-9959192 GCF_907164565.1 Psammomys obesus
CCTTTTGCCCCAGACCGTCTCTTTCTCTTGTGGGCTCTATCTCAGATGATCCAGCCTGCTTACTGGGGAGCCCAAAGAAGCTCAACAGCAAACAAGACTCCCTGCTTGCATCATCATCCATATGCAAGGGGCTACAAGCCTCTGGGTTCTCCTCTGTAACCCTGTTTCTCTCCAGGGTGTAGGCATCATCCTGATTCCTTCCATCCCAAGGTAAGCTCAGAGACGCTGCCCTCCCCACACCCCTCGCTGTGCTCATTGCTCCTCGCAGATACTGGGGAAGGTTTCCGAAGCTACCCGAGGTCCACAGAACAGCAGAAGCTTTACATCCTCTTTCATGACTTAAATGCCCCTTGCCTGCATCCCGACCTTCCTCTCTACCTAACATTACTCTTTTGGTCTCCTTTCTAAGTTGCTTACGATTTTAAAGTGTTCTGAAGTTCCTGCAGCTAGATCTGAATTTTAGAAAAGTATTCCACATGGTTATCTCAAAGGAAATGCATGTGTTTTCCACTCACGATTTCAATGAGTATCCCCGAAGTTTCATGGCATCAAGCTAAATCTGAGATAGTCATTGCTAATAATTTGTACTGCTCTGTGTGAAGCTGAGGACTAGTCTCCAACCCCATGAGTGAGCCCCACTCTTTGCCCATAACCACTTACCTGTCATCTACAGTCTCTACTCCCTGTCTACAGGCTGTGTTTGACTCGGGTTCTCTAGAGGAACAGAACTAAGTAGGTTGACATACGTAAAAAAGTCAGTAAATGCGCTTTTAAAATGAAAATGAGATCCACATCTCTCCTAAGCTGAAGAGGACCTGGTACTCCCTCGAGGCTGGGAGTGTCCCCAGGAGGAGGAGGAGTCCCAGAAAAGCTCTTGCTGGAGTCAATGACCTATCACTCAGTCCACAAGGCTGGTGTCTCGGTGGTCCAAACCTGTTGCTGGAATCCCAGCAAGTTCCCAGGGAGCCGCTGCTTCCTAATTCCATGATGAAAGCTTAGAAATGCTGGTTCTGCTAACGGTGAATGGCTCAGCAGTGGTGGGACAAGCCAACTCACTGGCTAGAGGGAAGGCCAGATGAGCCAAAGGCTGAAAGACACTTCCTTCTGAAATACCTTGCCTAAAATTCTTGGCTGCTATCTGAAGGCACGACCCATAATGTAGGATGGGTCTTCTCGCATCAGTCAAAGCATCAGGACAGTTTTTCAGGTGGGCCTCCCTACTCAGGCAATCCTAATTTGTGGCAAGTTGACAATAAAATCCACCAGATTAGATTGCTACCCAGGTGCCTTCCAAGGAGAGTGGAGCCGACTCTGAGGAGAGAAAATGACCAGCCTCCCACACTGTCTTGACACCAGGACTAACCCAGACTCTAGAAGTGAAGAGGTAGCCACGTAAGGCATTTCCTGGAGCCACAGACTGTTGATAGAACCAGGCTCATCAGTCTGCCCATAACTGGCGGCTTCCAATTTTCAAGTTGACCAGGTCAGGGGAATTCTTTCCGGATGGGTTCTGCACGCAACATCCATGGGCAGGAATAGCTAGTTCTCCCTGCCTTGCCCAGAAACAATCATCTGTATAGTTAATACTCCCTTCTCTGCAGGTGGGAGGGAGGGAGGGGCTGAGCCTGTACGCCTGTGTCTGAGCTCACAGAGGACGTTCATCTCAACACTCTCAGCTTTCCCCTCCTGGCAGCTCTGTCTGACGGTGCAGCTCTTATTTGACTGGCTTGCACAGAAATTGACACATTAACATCCAGTGCAGGCATTCTCGGCGATTTTCTCCCTTAAATTTTCTAGCCCTTCCTTTATGTCAGAACTCTTCATTTTCCTGAACTTTTTCTTTAAGGATGCAGGGAATTTAGAACACACTTGACTCCATCTGTATGTGTCTGTATTTGAAGCCGTATAATGTGAGTAATAGGAGTTGAAGATAATTGCAAACTGTTCTTGATTTTACTAGTGTTTTATTAACAGATCTGCCTTAATCCAGGATTAAAA
This sequence comes from Psammomys obesus, assembly GCF_907164565.1. Taxonomy (NCBI): domain Eukaryota; kingdom Metazoa; phylum Chordata; class Mammalia; order Rodentia; family Muridae; genus Psammomys; species Psammomys obesus. The sequence goes on from NW_026596120.1 coordinate 9,918,249, forward strand.
CTGAGTGAGATTAGAGGCTTTCTCTCATCTGCAGCTTGGAGCAGGAGACATATGTAATAAATGTGCCTCCCTGCTTGACATAAAACCATCTTATTATACGGCAGCGCCGAGTGCAGACAGCTTCCACCTCTCCTGCAGTGTTCATGTTCAGTAACAAGCAGAGAGACAGTCTAGGCCTTCCTGTCCCTGTCAGGATGAAGACCACACTCTCTTACCTCTGTATTGAACGGAATCATTTATCCCGACGTTACGTCAAGGACCACATCATTCTAGGAAAACGGGTGCCGACCGGACTATGAAGCCCCTCAGCTATTGATTAGAGATGCGCCAACAAGAGGAAGGTCACAGACTCAGCACTCTCCAGTGGCTTCCTTCAGCACCAAGGTCTCTGGATACGCTTGTGGGCGGGACCAGCTGCCACTCTGGAAAAAGTCAGCATCATCTGAGAGATGACAGGTTCAAGACGGTCTCTCTTTGTGGGCAGCAGGAAGCAGCCTCACACCCACAGGCAAAGCATTATCTTACTGCTGAAAATCATTGAGGAGACGGCACACCAGTCAGAATGATTGAAGGAGAGCGAGCTAGGTGATCCTGGAGCCCATAGGCTATGCACACAGCCACTCTCCTGCCTCAACCTCAACTCTCACCTTCATAAAAAGACACATCCTCCTGTGTCCATTCCCACACAATCTACTTCAGTTACTTATAAAAATTACAGGATGAGAAATGAATTAGCAACTGTTTCGGGTATCTTCAGAAGGCAAGAGAAGGCATCTCAACTCTGTGTGGTCTTCGTGGGGGCAATGCATTTGTCAAAATCCACTGGCCATCAGGCATGAAGTTCACTGTGTGCTAATTTTAAAAACACTAAACCAGAATGCTGCTAAATCCTAGGATAGAATACAGACGGACAAAGGAACCTAACTTCGCTATCATATGGCAGAGCTTAACTGAACAAGGTAGGATAAAGAAGATCTGACCTGAGACACTCTAAGAAGAAGGGTCTTAAGCAGACCTTGAGAGTAAGGACAGAAAAGAAATCTGCACAAACACTGGGCTATGGATGATTAATATATTTTTATAAATGTATGGATTAGCAAATTCTGAAGCCATTTGTACGTGTGTGTATGTGTGTGTGTGTGTGTGTGTGTTAAACAACAACAACAAAAAGAATGAAGTAGTGGGAGTCATTTTATTTCACTGCCAAAGAAAGGAAGTGAAGGTGAATGACTATTAATAAATCTTGTAGTGTTGGATGGAAGTCAGGGATATAAACTGAACTCCTGATTTGGAGAGAAAGAGCAAGGTGGGGGGGGTCTACCTCTAGTCTCTGAATAGACCTAGAGGTAGTGATGTTAACCTGCTGCGCAGAATTTGGCTTCCAAATACCAGTCTCTAAGAAAACGAACCAAGACTCCTAAGAAAAATAAGTGACAATTTGGCTGCGAGAAAGAAACTGCAAAGTGAGCACAGAGTGTCTTATTAACTCAGAAATTAAGAACATATTCAAAAGAAGAAAAAAAACAAAGGATGGGGTCATGTCAAAGTGTCATGGAACCAACCAGCCATGGCCACAGCTGCAGCACTCTGAGTAACAAAATTTACAACGTTGCCTTTAGACTACAACCTCCTAAATAAGTTAATCCCCAAAAGTCTGTGTTAGCACAAAGTATCAAATGGGTAAATAAAATAAGGGTCAGGCTTTCCTTATAGAAAAATTTCCAGTAATACATACAGAAAGTCCTTCTCTACAAGCCAGAACTTTATGTCCCTTTCCAGAACTTGGGCTGGATGTCTCTACAGATACAGACAGGGAAAAACCAACAGTCCACAGTAACCACCTTTGGAAGAAAACAGCCACACACACAGCCCGGAGGTGAGTGTTGATGTATTTCTGATGCCCATGAGATTCTCCCCAAGACCTTAACTCTATTTAAAAAAGAATGGACAGGAGAACATTGCAAACAGTAAAGAAATAAAGAGGAAATATGAACTAGATGAATTTAAAGTCTAGACTGGGTCTTGAAACCGGCAAGAGAATGTGAGTGGAAAATGATGGCTTATGAACAAAGCCCTTAGTAGACCAGACCAGTTCGTTGCTTAATTTTGACAGGTTTGCTGTGGTTCTGTAACTTATAGAGACTGTGAGAAGCAGTGGGTTGAATATGTTGGAAATTCCGTACTATATTTGTAATGTTTTTACCAACCTAAAATTATTCCAAAATGAAAATAAAGCAAAGTTAACTATATCCTGAGATTCATGAATATGTTATTTTTTTTGTTTTTAAAGCACAGGAATATCACGCAGAAGATAAAATGAAAATTAAAAAGGTACCGCATTCACAGTGTGCAACTTCCCAGAGTGGCAGCCTTACAAATTGGCTGTCTTCCTTACCCTTCATTTGTTTCATATTCACCAGTTTTGTTTCCATAATAATTCAGATTTGATCCAAGAAAATGTCAAACTGAGGTTTGGACAGATATTTAAAAGGTCTACCTTTTTTATTTGCATGGGGGTTGGGGAACCTTGAATCCCAAAGATACGGAAATAGCAGAAATGGATCCTGGCTGAAATAATTTTCAGTACCTGAATTAAAGCCCTCACTTGGGCCTGCCTGGGCTGAGAGTGTGACACCTAAGAAGACTAGAGAAAGCAAATGCACACCCCGAGAAAACCCATCGCATAAAACCTCAGTGCAGGGTCGGCTTTCATCTTGGAAGGTTGGTCTGAGAAGTAATTTGGATATCTACTTCCGTGCAGATTTGTTCTGGGCTCATTTCAGTTGAAACACGCCAGTCCCAGATGACAGATAGACACATGAGAGGCTCAGCTATAACAGGTGGTTCCGGGTAGACAATCTGCTGCTTTGTGGTTGTCACTTAAGCAAGTCCTGACAAACGCCACTGCCGATGAAGCCTGACACAGATAGATGAGGTGCCTTCTGCCATTTCCGGTGCCAAGGTGTCAGGAAAAGCATGTCGTCTGTGTCAGGGCAGCGTCAAGCAAATTAATGTCCAGGAACTTTCTAAAAATGGTTTTTCTTTCTTTCTTGTTTCAAAAGCAAAGATTTTTTTTTTTCAATCATGGCTATAGAGAAACATGGAGATCAACCACAGGAGAGCTCTCTGCTAGCACAAGCAGCTTCCGCTGGGCTCCACTCACCCTGCATGCCATACTCCACATTCCTAAGTTAGGAGGAGAGCTCCAGGGGAAACATCATCTTCCATCACCATCCCTGTGTGGAGGGGAAGACTCACATCTTACGAAGACTCCGCTGTGCCAGGGCTCACCTAGTGAAGGAGTGGCACCAGGGGACATAAAGATAGCAATCTTCACACTGTTTCTGCTCCCTGGGGGAACAGAGAGGGCACAGGGCTGACATGGTGGTTCTAAGGAGTCGTCCTGGGAACGCCCTTGCCCTCAATGTTGTTTTTGTTTGTTTGTTTCTCAGAGCAGCCAAGAGATCTTTTCAAAACCATAGATTGAATAATGCCTGCCCTGTGTATGAAGCTCCCCAGTGGCTTTGCAAAACAGCCAGGTTTGTATCTCAGTCCATGACCGCGATCTGGCTCCCCCCTACCTGTCACCAGTCACCTCCCTCTCTCTTTACACACCAGCCCCCCTGTCTTCTTGGCTATTCTAACACGTGATGTCCCTTCCCACAATGGGAGTTTGCACTTGTTCCTTCCTCCTGAAATGGTCTTCCGTTAGGATTTTCTATAGTTCATGTCTTCATTATAGCGCCTGACCCCTTATCTAAGCACCAAAAACCATATTTTACCCATCAGCACCATCACGCTCCTGTTTCCCAGCCTTCATTATTAACAGGTCCATAGGTTCCCATGGGCCTGCTAATCTGTGGACTTTACATGGGATCTGCAGTACCGGGAATGGTGCCTGGCCGTCATCGAGGCTTCTCACAGGCATTCATGGCCAAGTAGTGTTCCAAGTATGATTAGTCTTGTGATTTGCTTTTATCAATGAGATATCACAAGGATGTGACCCTCCTTTAGATGGGACCTTTGTGAGACAGTAAATGTTTCGCCATGTCCCTCCTCCTGCTGTGATGGTCAGAAAGGCACAAAATAAAAGTAGGTGCCCTAAGCCAGCTTGCATTGGCATAGGTCATAGAGACATACTATTTTGTTGTTTTAAACTTTGCAGCTTTAGAAGGTGCTTTGCCTATCAGGTGACAAAACAATATATTCTGTCTAACATAGGGTGTGGATGAATAAATGAAGCAGTCAGACGACCAGCTCAGTCATGTGACCTGTTTCCTAGGCACCCGCAATCACAGACTACCTCCGATTTTCCCGGAGCCGACAGTATAAAGAGACAGGGCCCAAGATCCAGAGAGTGAGCTCAAAATGGGGGCTGCAAGGCAAAGTGAGGATGAGTTACTTGTTCAGCCTCTCTCCACAGTCGAAGGCTACACGGTGCAAGCTTCCGTTCTGTTCAGTTCCTGCTGGAAAATAAGTTGAGCAAGAGCTGGAGTACAAGGTGCTCTCACATATGGGAACAGGTATGGGTCCATGAAAGAAAGCTCTCCTTGCTCTCTCCAGAAATCAGTCTCCTTCATGAGTCTGAATGAACAGAGAGGGTATCTTTTCTGGTCATGGGATACATCTCTACTTCCTAGCTACCAGATGTTGGGTACAGGAGTCTCTTAACCTCTCAAGTTTGTATTTTCTTCTCTATAAAATGTGGGCACTCATATTCCCTTTCTCACAGGGAAGTGACAGTTAAATAACAAAAGGCATTTAGATGTCTTATTTAGATGTCTGGCACTAAGTACATGCTCAATAAATGTTTTGGCTTTAGTTCTGGCTTTCAAGACAGGGTTTCTCTGTGTAGCCTTGGCTGTCCTGGACCTGGCTTTGTAGACCTGGCTGGCCTTGAACTCACAGAGATCCTCCTGCCTCTGCCTCTGCCTCTGCCTCTGCCTCCCTGAATGTTGGAATTACAGACACGTGCCACCCATGCTCAATAAATGTTAGCAATTGATATGAAAAGTTGTTCTTAAATTCTAGAACTATCTCAGATAACACTGAAGGCCAGATCTCAGGGAGAACTTGCCTCAGAGTCTAGCAAACATGGTAAAAACAAATGAAGAAATGGGCCTCCAAAGCAACCACAGCGGCTAAATAATTTGAATTCAAATGAGAGCACAGATGATACAGAGAGATGGGGAGAAAGAGGGAGAGAGGGAGGGAAGGAAAGAGAGAAAGAGAGAGCCAAGTCACAGCCACTAAGCAGTGTTCACATTGTTCATATTTGTTACTTTTAGTGTTATCATATTTTCGCACAGACCGTTTAATCTCGGAAATTAAGTGACTACTCTCGAAGGTTACAACTTCTTACCCTCCTCTTCCCATCCCTGGTTGTATTTCCTTTACAGACATTTTAAATTTTTTTTTCAGGAAAAAAAAATGCTGTAAAAGACTAGGTCAAATTATATGATTCATTGAAATTAAAATGAAATTTTAAATTATCATGCAGTTCAGATGATGTAGAGTGAGTGATAACAAATAAGTGTTGAAAGGAGGGTGGCAGATCTTTTTTCATGGTTTTTATTTTTTTCCCCTTTCTGTTGTTTATAAAAGCCTTCTCAGAAGATTAAAAATAATATTTCTTTCCCTATTGATTTTTTTCTTTTCCCATTTGGCAAACATTAATTTATTTTCTGTGTTTCTAATAGAGCTGATAGTGATCCAGCTTTATCTATTTATTTATTTCATCCTCTGGACACGGACATTACTGATGATAGCCACAGCAGAAGAACAGCAGCCAGACAGCTGCTGAGGTAACAGGATTCCTTTGGGGCGGGGGTGCAGGAACAGTATAGAATTCTGCTCCTCTGAGCTTCTCCGAGTGTGTTTGTGGAGAAGCCTGTAGCTTCTGCAACCCTAGACTCAACAGCTTTCTAGTCCACTCAATTAGGCTATAAAGAATGTACTAGAACCAGTCTAGACCCTACATATGTGATGCCGTCTCTTTGGACTTTTTCTTCTTCTCCCTTCCCTTAAGTCTCAGCTTAGATCCTACCCTTTGGGACAGAGTGCACCAATCCTCCTATTTGATCAAATTCTATTTTCCTGACTCCTGGGAGTTAGGTGTGCCTAGGTGTTTTCTCCAGTAATATAAAATAGGTGGAGCTGATATACCAGAAGATGGGTCATCTTCCAAAGCCCTCTTTTCCTCTTGACTACCAGCAGTCCTCTGGAGGTGGCTATTCCATCTGCCTGGTCCTTGGATACATGGAGAATCCCCAGACAACCTCCAATGGGCATACAACCTGGACCAAAAAAAAAAAAATACTTACTATGAGAAACCACTGTTTTTGATGCTTCATTACTTGCCTAAAACCTACCCCATCTTATATGCCACCCTGAAAAATAAGTGCTTAGAAATATAAAATTATAGATTATTTACTTTGTATAAATCTAGGCTGAAAAAAAAAAGATAGAGACCGTGTAAGACAAACAGAATATTTACAACCTGATGAGAGAGTTTCAAGTATCAACCAAATTTGGGGATGTACTCCCTGGTCAGTGATAGCCTTGGGCACTAAGTATAAAGAGACAAAGTGGGCAGCTTCTAACAGAGGTGCAAAGGCTCCTAGAAGCTGTTGGTTAGCACAAAGATACACAATCTCAAGTTCTGTGGCAGTTCCACCAGAGACTTCCAAGCATCACAAGCTGTTTGCCTCCACAATTAGTGACAAGAAAATGATCCTAAGTGGTGTCAAGGTACGCAAAAGTTGAGAAGAAAGGCCCTTATCATTTCCAACCTCAACGTGGTCTTTATCTTTTCTTAGAGGGGAGGAATAATATTGCAGAGTGCTCTGCTTCAGCCTCAATCAAAATCCTGTTTGTGAACATTTTGACCTCCAAATGTCCTTGCTGGGCAGATGTGAGACTCATATACCTTGATTTTGACACTGGAGGTACATTCATGAACCCTTCTATAGACTCTATGTAACAGAGAAGGTATCTGCATTAGCTCAACAAATGAGGAAGTTTTCAATGTAATGGTCCCTAGGGAGAAAAGTCAACAGGCTATTTGGCCCAGGTAGGTACCCTAGATGTTGTTTGTTACCCTCCTGGACTAAAGTAAGGTGAGAAAGGAAGGCCAGTGAAGGGACTGCTTGCAAGATGTCAGTGCAGGACAGGACAGCCAGTGTTCTAGGCTTAGCTAACCAAGCAGATCCTGAAGTAGACACAGAGGGTCTGCTCCCCCCACCCCCGATACTACATCAAGCTCATCTGCCACATCTATTGCCATAGAATAGGAAACTTCAGAAGTTCAGATCATCTGGGTAATATGTTTAAGTCATTGGGACTGAGACTTTCATAATTTTTTCTCAGTAATCATACATTCTATTTCATTAATGCTTATTCCAAGAACAGTTCCCTTTGAAATGAAGGCTTGGCGTCTCATGGGCAAAGCCTGATTTCTTAGAAACCATGTATGTTTGTCTAGAAGAGAAAATAATGAGTGGATACTCTGTGTAATTTCACTTTGCTGTCATATCAACAATTGTACAGTCACTGCTACAGAATAGCAGCTCTCAAGGCCCAAAGGGTAACATTGGGCACAACAGAACCTAATAAGACCAGGAAGTATATATTGACATCCGGGGAAATGTAACTGGCTGGAGTGTCTGAAGTCTTGGGAGTACTAAAAAGAGCAACATGACTATACATGAGGATGAGAGAAAAATTAACCCTGGTGAATGAATCAGAGCTAAGGCTATAGGTATAGACAGATTCTATAGGCACCTGCCTGTGTCTGTGTGGTAGGCTGGCTGCCTAAGAATTATACGAGGAACTTGACAAATGTGGACATTTAAAATCTCTGCCTTTCAATATGTCCAGATTCAGCAAGTCTACATTACACAAGGGATTCTGACCCGGGCTTAGGAACCATTGTCTCAAACAATTTTAGTGTCCATCTAGAATGACTAACAAAACAACAGGCACAGAAATATGAAAACCATCAAATGCTGCAAGCACAGTTTGCAAATCCAGTCCATTTTTTAATAAAATAAAGGGCACAGAAGATAGCTACAAAAAAAGTGAGCTAAGAAGAGGTTGCCCGTATGTAAACACTTTGGAAATCCACGATCTGATTCCTATTCCTGAAGATCATTGAATTGTTAGAAACTCAACAGAGTGTAGTTATACAAACATTAGTACAGGAATTTACACAGATAATACGTTATTGGTCAGGTAACTAGACCAGCTCACTCAGAAATGACTCTTTCAACCACAAAACAGGTTATATATCCATTTTCAACCTGTGTCATGACTGACTATCATTTGTTCTTTCTAAAAATACTTACTAAGCAACAGTTATTCGTTAACTGCCATTATATGCACCAGGATTAAGAAGCAAATAAGACAATAAAAATATCCAATAAACAAATAAATAAAATAAACAATACCTTACATAATATTGAAAGCTCTGGAGAAAAATATAAAAATAAAGTAGAATAAGACATTATAATGAAGGAGTTGGAATTTTTAGTGAGAGGATCAAGACTGGACCACATTGAAAGATGATATATGAGCACAACACAACTCCTGCACCTGAGGCTCAGAGAACATAGCAAAAGACAGGACAGGAAGATTGTAAGAGCTGGAGGACCAGGAAGTCTGCCGTGAGAGCCTGTCTCCTAGAAATGACAGAGCAGCTACACCCACAATATCTCAACAATGTGGCTGCCAAAGAAGGACAAAGACAGCACTAATAGACAGGCTGAGGCAGTATGAGGAAATCTCACCAGGTCCCACCCTTAAACAAGGCACAATAGGCAGCTAAGGACGGCCGAGAAAGGGAGAATTAGTCAGCCCCAGGGAGAGTCCCCAAACTGGTTATCCAATTCCAAGTGGGCATCTCGAAAAATCATGTATATACAAGCAATACTAATCAGGCTCATCAAGCTACGTGTGTGTGCACATGTGTGTTTAAATATGCATTTATAAGTCTATGTAATAATAACAAAGAAAAAGCCATGGATTTTAGAGGAACCATGAAAAGAGGTACATGGAAGGAGTAGGAAGGGAGAAAGGTGAGGAAGGGTAATGAGGCACTATATTTTTATTAAAAATAAATACACAAATTTTTTAAAACTTAGTGAACCAAATGACAACACAGTGGAGCCCATCAGCAACAGTTTTAACCAATCAAGAGTAAGAGTTACAGATGGAGGGCAAAGTCACGGAAACATTACATTTAAACACAAATAAAGAAAAAGTATAATAAAGGACTATGACCACAACATCCAAAACCTCTGGGATGTAATCAAGGGACCAAATCAAAGACTCTACAACATAAATTAGGGAGCTGAGATGAAAATGAAAGGCAGAGAGAAATAATTCAGTGAACTTAAAAAATTTACTCAAATCTCTAGAAAAATAAATGCACAGTCCAATACAAGAGGCATTTAGAACCCTAACTATATACGAGCAGTAAAAAACCTCTCCACCATAGATTATAGTAAAAGAGTCAAAAATACAAAGCTAAGCTGTAAAGGAAAAAACACCGGTTCAACTACAAAGGCATTTGTATAACAATAACATTAGGTCTCTCATCTGCAACCCTAAAAGCTGGAAGAGCATGGAATAAGATACTTCAAGCCATGAAAGTAAGCACACATCAAGAATGTTATCTTTTGAAAAATCAATGGAAAAATAATGATAACAAAAGAGGAACAGAAGGTAAGGTAATTCACAACCACCGAGCCAGCAGTGGGGAAAAGACTTAGAGGAATACCATACACAGAAGAAGATGATCTAAATCCCAAGAACATAGCAACGCCTAAATGTCATGAGACAAATAGCAGAGCAAAGGAGAATTAACAAGGAATTACAACACCAAGTAGAAAATTGCTTATACCAATAAGGGGAAAGACTAGACCAAACAATAAAAAAATAAATAAAAAAATAAATAAATAAATAAATAAATAAATAAAACAAAAAACAGCAAATGAAAGTACAAGAAACAGTAAATATCAGTAAATATCTTTCAATGATCTTAAATGCGAACCATCACCACAGGTACATGCAGACTAGCTGCCTATATTAAATAACAAGACACAAGTTTCTGCTGTCCTCAAGATGCACCCCATGGCGAAATATGAACAGAGACTCAAAGAACAGATGTCAAGCAAATGGAAGCTAAAAATAAACTGCCATGGCTGTCTCTGATACCATATAAATACACTCAAACAAAAGTTAATTAGATGAAAATGACTACTACATACTAATAAAGGGAACAATTAGCCAAGAAGCTATCACTATTATACATACATGTGCACCAGAGTTTAGGGTTTTCAGTTTCAGAAAACAAACAATGATAGGCACATCGTATAAGCCCGAAGCAATGATAGTGGGTTGTTTCTATGCTCCATTCTCATCTTTACAGCCCCTCAAAACTGAGTTATCAAAAAGTGTCAGAGTTAAACTATACCTAAGATCAAATGTGCTTAACGGATATCTACAGGATATTACATCTAACAGACAAAAAAACCACATTCCTCTCAGCTGTCCATAAAAATTTCTATAAATTAGATCACATTGTGAAACACAAAACTAGTCCAAATATGGCGAAAGATGACAGTGAAATAAAATTGGAATTCAATAGCAAGGCAAGCTATGCAAATACATAGAGACTGAACAATATACTCTTGAAATACCAATGTGTCATTTAAGAAATCATGGTGAATGTTTAAAACCTCCTAAAAGTTTGTGGTTGTGAATGAATATATTTTTAAAATCCAGGACACCTAAAATAAAAAAAATCTAATGATGAAAATCAAAGTCTGAGATAAACAAGATCAATACAAACCCAATAGCAACAAATAACAAGAAACAAAATGATCAGGGCAGAAATGAATGAGATGGAGATTAAAATAACAGTATATAATACAAGTTAGAGTTGTTTTTTAAAAAAAAATAACTAAGGTTAGTTAAATTTCTAATCAAATTAACTAATCAAATTTCTAATCAAATTAACTAACAAAAAAGAAAAAGACCTAAATTAAAAATTAAATCTTAGAGAACATTACAGCAGAATCCAATGATATCAGAGTACCATTAAGGAATATATTGAAAAGTTATATTAAAAAAATGTAATTATAAAGGAAGCGGATATGTTCCTAGACACTTATGACTTATCAATATCTTGGGGAAACTCTAGCCAAGCAAGGAAATAACTTGTATGATAAAAATTTCAGCTCACTGAAGAAACTGAAAAAGATATCCGAAGATGGGAAGCTCTTTCATGCTCATGGATTGGTAGGACTAACATAGTAAAAATGGCCATCCTGCCAAAAGCAATCTGGAGATTCATTGCAGTCCTTATCAGAACTCTAACACAATTCTTCTCAGAGCTAGAGGGTCCAATTCTCAGCTTTATATTTAAACACAGAAAGCAATTGGGATACCTAAAACAATCCTGAACAATAAAAGAACTGCTGAAGGCCTCACCATTCCCAATTTCAACTTGTACTATAAAGCTATATGATAAAGACAGCGTGCTATTAACTTAAAAACAGAGGACCCAGACCTAAATGCACACATCTGTGGACATTTGATTTTTGATAAGGAAGCCAGAAACACATACTGGATAAAAGACACCATCTTCAACAAATGGCGCTGGTCTAAACTGAATGTCTGCATGTAGAAGAATGCCAATAGACCCATACTTATCACCCTGAACAAAACTCAACTCTAAATGGATCAAAGACCTCAACATAAAATCAGATACAATAAACCTGGTAAAAGAGAAAGTGCGAAAATGGTCCTGAACACAATGGCACAGGAGACAATTTCCTGAACAGATTTCCAACAGTGCAGGCACTAAGATCGACAATTAATAAATGGGACTTCATGAAACTAGAAAAGCTTCGGTAAGGCAAAGTATACTGTCATTCAGACAAAGTGACAGCCTACAGAATGGGAAAGGTTTTTTTGGTTTTTTTTGTTTTGTTTTTGTTTTTGTTTTTTGTTGTTTTTGTTTTTTTTTTACCAACTCTACATCCAATAGAAGACAAAATATTCAAAGAGCTCAAAAACTAGATATTAAAAAAAAACCACAAATAATCCAGTTTTAGATGTAGTACAGATCAAAACAGACTTCTTAACAGTGAAAACTCAAATGTCTGAGGAACACTTAGAGATGTCCAACATCCTTTGCCATCAGAAAAGTGCAAGTCCAACTACTTTGCTATTCCCTTTTACACTTGTCAGATGGCTAAGGTCAATAGCACAAATGACAGCTCATGCTGGCAAGAATGTGGACTAAAAGAAATGCTCAGCCTTTGCCAATAAGGCCACTGACAGTGAGGCCTTGTTACTGATGACACACAGCTGATCGGCTGTTAAGAGGCTGACCTGGTGCCTACATAGAACCTTCTCCTCTACGTTCTAGTGTCTTTGGAATGAGAAGGTACTCTTCCAGCTACCAAAAGAGTAACATAAACAACAATACAGCCACAAAACCTTTGATCTACAGTCTGTCCTATCTGAAAAATATGCCAAGACAATAGTGGCATAAAACTTGTGGGAGACACCACCCACTCTACACGTAAAGAATGGAACTAGATCCATATCTCTCACTCGTACAAACCTCAATTCAAAATGAGCCTTAGTGGGTTCTAAGATTGTGAAACTGCCAGAAGAAAAAGCTTCAAGATATAGGAATAGGCAAAGATTGTTCTCAAAGGACTCTATTAGCACAGGAAGTAATCCCAGTTTGGAAACCAGGAGTGACTAAGTGAAATTAAGAAACGTCTGCACAATGAATGAAATTACCAAAGTAAAGAGAGGCCACAGTTTGCCCTATACATCCAGTTGGGTATTCATATCTGTAATTTACAAAGAGCTCAAAAAATATATATATATATATACACACACAAATGGCCAATAAATATTAGCCAGCAGAAAAATTTGAGTTAAAACTACATTGAGATTTAATCTCATCCCAATCAGAATTGCTGTCATTCTAAATGCGTCTAATATTTTTACTGTGCCTAAATGAACAGCCTTCTTAGGTCATTCTGGTTTCCTGTTCTGGTTTAGACCAACTGATTTCTGCTATGCTGTGACCATCATATTGGAGTATTTATCTTGAGTTAGTCCTATGGTTTCTTGGAATTTATATTTAAATCACGAGGGATGACTTTTTCTGAGTATAATATTTTATTTCAATATTATTTTCTTTCTGAATGTAAAGGTTGCCCCCACTGCCTTGCAAGAATAGTGTTATTCGTGGAAATAAGACTTTCATTGACAAGGTAATTTTTACCTTCAGAATCCTTATTATTGCTGTCCCAACATATAATCAGAATATGTCCAGTTATTTTTAGACCTTGATTTCCTCTCAATAAAATTCATCTGTCTTTATCTGTGATAGCTCTAAATCTCTCTTTTATAGTGAGAGGGCAGAATAATTCTGGCTTGCGAGGTTGAATTTTACAGTATTTTCTCTTCTTCAAATTTTTTGTAATATTTTATGTAGAATTGGTATTATATGTTTGGAATGCTAGAGAGAAGTTTTAAGCTGCTTGTATGTGTATTAAAGTTTTTAAGCTTAAAATGAATTTAATTAGAATATGCAGTGTGAACTTATTATTTCTATTACTTAATTATGTTAATGGTATATATAAAACTATGTACATGTGTGAGGTGCAATGTGTTGATCTGATAGATAGATAGATAGATAGATAGATAGATAGATAGATAGATAAATAGATAGATAGATTGAGCATTGTATAATGCTCAAATAAGAAAGAGTATATCTATACCCTTGACATTTTCTTACTTCTTTGTGTTGAAAATATAGACACAAAATATAGACATTCAAAATCCTTTCTTGAAACTTCATCAAAGTGTTTCATACACAAGTAGGTCTGTAGACATCCTGCTGTAGACTGCAGCATCAGAGCTGTTTCTTACATTAGCCAGTTTTCTTGATTACACTTAGTCTCTATCTTTCAGGAAATTTACCCACCTCACCTAAATTACTGCCTTTAAACAGTTTGAATTATTGAAGTAATTCAAAGTATTTCCTTGCTATACTTTCTATTGAGACATCTGTAGAATATATAATTGTATAACCACCCCAGCTGCTATTTTTATTTTATTTCTGATGAGTCTGGGTAAATATCTACCAGCTTTACTCTTGTTCTCAAAGAAGCTTTTCATTTCATTAATTTCCCCTAAATTTTCCTTTCTATTTTATGTGTGTCTTCTTCTGAACTTCATGATTTTATTCCATTTACCTTGTGTTTAATTTACCAATTTATTAAGGGAAATGTTATTGGTTCGACCCCTTCTACTAAGGGCATTTGGTGCCATTAATATTCCCCCATATGCAGCTTTAGCAGCATTTCAAAATTTATGATATATTACTACTTAAACTTACTTCAAAATGCTGTTATTCCTTTTTAATCTAACCTCTAAGTATGTTCTTTGGAAACACAAGTTTTATAGCTAATGGGTGCAATATTCTATAAAATTTAATTAGTTTTAGTTGGCTGAAAATGTTCATATCACCTTTATTAAAATTTCCAACTGTAGCTATTGACCTCTTACTTCTCTTGTAGTTCTCTGAGTTTTTAGCTCATGGGTTCTGAAAGTCTGTTATCAGGTGTGTGAGTATTTAAGACTTCTTGGTGAACTGGCCACTTTCCACCATGAAATTTCTTTATTCCTGGTGGTCATACTTTGTCTGAGAGCTACTCTGTCTGACATTAACAGAGCCACTCAACTTTCCTTCAATAAATGTCAGTGTCCTTTTAAACCTACCCTATTTGTGTCTATATTTAAAGCACCCTTTTTCTTAGACACCATTGAATGTGTTGATTTCATGTATCAATAGTGTAATAACGATAATTGTTCTCTCTTTTTCCTATCATCTTTTATATCTGATTTTTCTTTCTTTTTATTAATTAAAGATTTCTTGTGGCCCCATTTAAAAAAAAAAACACTTGGTTAACATTTTTTTATGCATTCATCCTTGACCTCTACAGAAAATCCCTTGTTGTGAGGAAGTTTGCAAGTGTTACAGGTTCACAGCACAGCTGGCCATCCCAGCTATTTTACAGTGTCACTTTCCTGTTCATCACAGTCAAGGTGTTGCTAGACATTGACAGAAATTCTCTGGAGAAGAAGGAGTTAAAAAAGACACCCTAGTTTGGAGCCACTGGCATTTAAACATGCATCCTTGGGTTAGAATAATCTGTTTTCACAGGGTGTTACTGTACACATTCAGTATGAGAAATGTTTTCTCTTCAAATGCTGTCTCTTTGTTTCTACACATTTTATTTTTATGTGTGTTATATACCACAGAGTTTATATTTTGAACAGTTGATTGTCTTTTTGAAAGCGTTAAGTAATAGGGAAGATGTGACACTTTTGCACATTGACACCCTTTCTTAATTCCTTTGTGTAGAGCCAGGCTTTTATCTGATGTACCTTTCTCTTCACTTGAAAGACTTAAATGATTGCAATTATGCAAGTCTGTTGTTTATAAACTCCTTGAGCTTTCAAACACCTGAAAGAATAATTTCACCATCTTTGAAAAGCTATCTGTGCTAGAAAAAAATTTAGGCGCAGAAGAAAGAGTGACAGACAGACAGTGCCCCTTCCTTCATAAAACATAAGGACCGAGGCAGCTAACGAAGAAAACCCAGTCAAGGATGATGTGGTAGAACTGACTGAGCATCTACCATGTACAGAGCAGTCAGAGAAGCTGTGCTTGAAGAGAAGTTAGGAGTCAGTTATGCGACACCTGAGCAGACAAAGCCGATTCCAGGTAGCAGGTGCCATTAAATTGTTGTCTTAACAATGTGTACAATTTCAACATTTCATTCCTCCTCAATGTTTTATTTTGCCATTTATAATCTCTTGTTTTGCATGCTGCTATGTATGAATGTATGTATGTGAGCATGTATATGGGCACAGATATGTGTAAGTTTACATTAATGTGTGTGCATGCATAGATGACTTTCAACTTTATTAATTTATTCAGAGCCTCTCACTAATCCTGAAGCCCACCAATTCTGGCTAGTCTAGATACCCAGACTTTCCCAGAGATCTCACCTCTACCTCCACCGTGCCGGCTTGGATATTATGTGAGTGATGAGGAGCCAAACTCAAGCTTGTGTGGCACCTAACTGTGGCTTGGTGTCCACTCTCATGGTCTATCATGGGAGAGAGAACTGCCATGCTTTTTACGAAAATCTCTCTCATGAGCTCTAACCTGCCCACATGTTATTTTATTACAAATGCAATATTTTTTATTTTTTTTACAAAAACAATAAAATTATTTTAAGACCATTTTCATTCGTGGCTTTTACATGAACTGCTATTCTTCAACTCTCAAAGACAGATATTGAGTGGGTAGGCAGTTAGAACGATAATTACATTTTAATAAGTCCACATTTAATTTTGTATTGATTTCTCAGGCTAGGAACATGCTATGGAGACCATGTATATGGACTATTCTGAAGACCTGTTCAAGATTTGAGAACTGAAGTAGCAAAGCCAGGCCTCTAAGTCCCAAAATTGATACGAGTTACCTTGCTGTTTCCTTCCTGGCAACTGTTTCTTGCTCTAATGTTTTCAAATGTTACAACAAAATATAGTTTGTTTGTTTATTTGTTTGTTTGTTTGTTCTCCTCGAAGATAATTCTTAAATGGTATTCTCTGAAAAACAGAGACCTTTAAAAATGTCATGTAGGTATACAATGTATCTTGTCATATCTACTGTTTATTACTTTGTTCATTTCCTCCAGAAACCCCGCCCCCACCTCATTCCTCTCCATTTCAACTTTTTGTCTTTCTTCATAAACTATTTTTGTATTCAAATCCAGTTAGTCCAATTAGTGTCCTGCTCATATATGGATGTGTGGTTACAAACTGGGACAAAAAGAGGATTCTGCCTTATGAGCAGTCTTACATGGGACTTTTGGGACTTCCATCACTTCTTTTTTTTTTTTCACATTTTAAAATATTATATATTTTTCACATGAAAAACTTGCATTTTGCTTGTATGAAACATTTATAATCATAGGTTGGGTTCATGGCCACAAAGACAATTAAAAAAAATTTTTAAGATGTTTTCCAATTTTTTATTTTATTTTTATTATTTTTTTTGCTTTTTTTTTAAGTTTTATTTTTCTCATTAGTTACATTTTGTTAATTCTGTATCCCAGCTGTATCCCTCCTTCCCTCCCCAGTCCCACCCTCCCTCCCTCATCTCCTCCCTGCCCCTTTCCAAGTCCACTGATAGGGGAGGACCTCCTCCCCTTTCATATGACTACGTTTTGTCAGGTATTTTCAGGACTGGCTGCAAAGTCCTCCTCTGAGGTCTAACAGTACTGCTCCTCCCTTGGGAGGTGGGGAGGTCAAAGAGCCAGTCATTGAGTTCCTGTTAGAAATAGTCCTTGTTCCCCTTACTATGGGAAACCAATTGATTACTGAGCTACCACAGGTCACATCCGAGCAGAGGTTCTAGGTTTTATCCTCTTATGGTCTTTGGTTGAGTGTCCATCTCAGAAAAGACCCTGTGCCCAGATATGTTTGGTCCTTGTGGAGTTCCTATCCTTTCCACATCAAACTCCCCTTCTTTCGTATGATTCCCTGCACTCTGCTGAAGGTTTGGTTATGAGTCTTAGTATCTACTTTGATACACTGCTAGGTAGAGTCTTTCAGATGCCTTCTGCAGTAGACTCCTGTCATACATTCAATGCATATCCCATTTGTCTTTCTAAATGAGGATTGATCATCATACCCCATGTCCACTTTCTTGATTATCTTCTTTAGGTGTATAGATTTCATTATGTTTATCATATCTTTTAGGTCTATATAAGCGAGTATATTCCATGTTTGTCTTTCTCCTTCTGGGATACTTCACTCAGAATGATCTTTTCTAGATCCCACCATTTGCCTGCAAATTTCATGATTTCCTCTTTTTTGATTGCTGAGTAGTATTCCATTGTGTAAAAATACCACAATTTCTGTACCCATTCCTCCATTGATGGACATCTGGGTTGTTTCCAGGTTCTGGCTATTACAAATAAAGCTGCTACAAACATGGTTGAGCAGATGTCCTTATTGTGTACTTGAGCAAATTTTGAGTATATGCCTAGCAGTGGTATAGCTGGGTCTTGAGGAAGCACTATTCCTAGTTGTCTGAGAAAGCACCAGATTGACTTCCAAAGTGGTTGTACCAGTTTACATTCCCACCAGCAATGGAGGAGGGTTCCCCTTTCTCCACAACCTCTCCAGCATGTGTTGTCACTTGAGTTTTTCATCTTGGCCATTCTGATGGGTGTAAGGTGAAATCTCAGGGTTGTTTTGATTTGCATTTCCCTGATGGCTAATGATGTTGAGCATTTCTTTAAGTGTTTCTCTGCCATTCTATATTCCTCTACAGAGAATTCTCTGTTTAGCTCTGCTCCCCATTTTTTAATTGGATTACTTGGATTGTTGCTTTTCAGCTTCTTTAGTTCTTTGTATATACTGGATATTAGCCCTCTGTCAGATAAAGGGTTGGTGAAGATTCTTTCCAAATCTGTGGGCAGTCATTTTGTTTTGATGACAGTGTCCTTTGCTTTACAGAAGCTTTTCAGTTTCATGAGGTCCCATTTATTGATTGTTGCTCTTAAAGCCTGTGCTGTTGGAGTTCTGTTGAGGAAGTTGTCTCCTGTGCCAATGAGTTCTAGGCTGTTTCCCACTTTTTCTTCTAACAGATTTAGCGTATCTGGTTTTATGTTGAGGTCTTTGATCCACTTAGACTTTAGTTTTGTGCAGGGTGATAAATGTGGGTCTATTTTCATTTTTCTGCATGTAGACATCCAATTAGACCAGCACCACCTGTTGAAGATGCTCTTTTTTCCATTGAATGGTTTTGGCTGCTTTGTCAAAAATCGAGTATTCATAGGTACATGGGTTTATTTCTGGGTCTTCTATTCGGTTCCATTGATCCTCCTTTCTATTTCTATGCCAATACCATGCGGTTTTTATTACTATTGCTCTGTAGTATAGCTTGAGATCAGGGATGGAGATACCTCCAGATGAACTGTTGTTGTACAGAATTATTTTGGAGATTCTGGGTTTTTTGTTTCTCCATATGAAGCTGAGAATCTTTTTTTCAAGGTCTGAAAAGAATTGAGTTGGTATTTTGATGGGAATTGCATTGAATCTATAGATTGCTTTTGGCAGGATGGCCATTTTCACAATGTTAATCCTACCAATCCATGAGCACAGGAGATCTTTCCATCTTCTGAGATCTTCAATTTCTTTCTTCAGAGACTTGAAGTTTTTCTCAAACAGGTCTTTCACTTGCTTGGTTAGAGTCACCCCAAGGTACTTTATGTTATTAGTGGCTATTGTGAAGGGTGTTGTTTCCCTAATTTCTTTCTCAGCCCTTTTGTCTTTTGTGTACAGGAGGGCTTCTGATTTTTTTGAGTTGATTTTGTACCCTGCCACCTTGCTAAAGGTGTTTATCAGCTGAAGGAGTTCTCTGGTTGAATTTTTGGGGTCACTTATGTATACTATCTGCGAATAGTGACACTTTGACCTCTTCCTTTCTGATTTGTATCCCCTTGATCTCCTTTAGTTGTCTTATTGCTCTGGCTAGGACTTCAAGTACTATGTTGAAGAGATATGGAGAGAGTGGGCAGCCTTGTCTTGTTCCTGATTTCAGTGGGATTGATTTAAGTTTCTCTCCATTGAGTTTGATGTTGGCTGTAGGCTTGCTGTATATTGCCTTTACTATGTTTAAGTATGTGCCTTGTATCCCTGATCTTTCCAAGACTTTAAACATGAATGGGTGTTGGACTTTGTCAAATGCTTTTTTGGCGTCCAAGGAGATGATCATGTGGTTTATCTCCTTCAGTTTGTTTATGTGGTGGATTACATTGATGGATTTCCATATGTTGAACCACCCTTGCATGCCTGGGATGAAGCCTACTTGGTCATGGTGGATGATATCTTTGATGTGTTCTTGAATTTGGTTTGCAAGTATTTTATTGAGTATTTTTGCATCAATATTCATAAGAGAGATAGGTCTGAAGTTCTCTTTTTTTGTTGGGTCCTTGTGTGGTTTGGGTATCAGGGTGACTGTTGCTTCATAGAATGAGTTTGGTAGTGTTCCTTCTGTTTCTATTTTGTGGAATAGTTTGAGGAGAATTGGTATTAGCACTTCTTTGAAGGTCTGGTAGAATTCTGCACTGAAACCATCGGGCCCAGGGCTTTTCTTGGAGGGGAGACTGTTAATGACTGCTTCAATTTCCTTGGGGGATATAGGGTTATTCAGTCTTTCTACCTGATCTTGACTTAATGTTGGTAGATGGAATCTATCAAGAAAATTGTCCATTTCGTTTAGATTTTCAAATTTTGTGGCGTATAGGCTTTTGTAGTATGACCTAATGATTGTTTGGATTTCTTCAGTGTCTGTAGTTATGTCCCCCTTTTCATTTCTGATTTTGTTGATTTGGATAGCTTCTCTCTGTTTTTTAGTTAGTTTGGCTAAGGGTTTGTCTATCTTGTTGATTTTCTCAAAGTACCAGCTCTTGGTTTCATTGATTCTTTGAATAGTTTTATTTGTTTCTAATTGATTGATTTCAGCCCTGAGTTTGATTATTTCCAGCCTTCTGCTCCTCTTGGGTGTATCTGCTTCTTTTTTTTCTAGTGTTTTCAGTTGGGCCATTAAGTTACTTGTATGTGATGTTACAAATTTCTTCTTGAAGGCACTTAGTGCTATAAATTTTCCTCTGAGCACTGCTTTCAATGTGTCCCATAAATTTGGGTATGTTGTGCCTTCATTTTCATTGAGTTCTAGGAAGTCTTTAATTTCTTTCCTTATTTCTTCCTTGACCCAGCTGTCATTGAGTAACAAGTTGTTCAGTTTCCATGTGTGTGTAGGTTTTTGGTTATTTCCATTGTTGTTGATGTCCAGCTTTAGTCCATGGTGGTCTGATAGAATACAAGGGATTATCTCAATCTTTTTATATCTGTTGAGGTTTGCTTTGTGACCAACTATATGGTCTATTTTGGAGAAGGTTCCATGAGGTGCTGAAAAGAAGGTATACTCTTTTGAGTTTGGGTGGAAAGTTCTGTAGACATCTATTAGGTCCATTTGATTTAGGGACTCTGTAAGCGCTTTTATTTCCCTATTTGGTTTCTGTCTAGTTGATCTGTCCCTTGGTGAGAGTGGGGTGTTGAAGTCATCCACTATTAGGGTATTGTGATCAATGTGTGGTTTAAGCTTTAATAATGTTTCATTTATGAATGTAGGAGCTCTTGTATTTGGGGCATAGATGTTTAGAATTTTGATGTCTTCTTGGTGAATTTTTCCTTTGATGAGAATGTAGTGCCTCTCTATGTCTTTTTTGATTAGTTTTGGTTGAAAATCTATTTTATTAGATATTAGGATAGCCACTCCTGCTTGTTTTTTGGGTCCATTTGCTTGAAAAACTGTTTTCCAGCCTTTTACTCTGAGGTAATGTTTATCTTTGTTGCGTAGGTGTGTTTCTTGGATGCAGCAGAATGTTGGTTCCTGTTTCCGCACCCATTCTGTTAGTCTGTGTCTTTTTATTGGAGAGTTGAGTCCATTGATGTTGATAGATAATAATGACCATTGAATGTTATTTCCTATTATTGTGGAGTTGGCGATGTTACTGTGAATCATTGCTTGTTTGCTTTTGATTTTTGTTGGGAAATTATCTTTAACCTATGTTTTCTTGGGTGTATTTGTTTTCATTGGATTGGAATTTTCCTTCTAGTATCTTCTGTAGGGCTGGGTTGCTGTTCAAATATTGCTTAAATTTAGTTTTGTCGTGGAATATTTTATTTTCTCCATCTATGTTGATTGAAAGCTTTGCTGGGTAAAGTAGTTTAGGTTGGCATCTGTGGTCCCTTAGGGCCTGCATGATATCTCCCCAGGCCCTTCTGGCTTTCATAGTTTCTGATGAGAAGTCCGGTGTGATTCTGATAGGTTTGCCTTTATATGTTACTTGGCCTTTTTCCCTTGCTGCTTTTAGTATCTTTTCTTTGTTCTGTAGATTAAGTGTTTTGACTATGATGTGGTGTGAGGAGTTTCTTCTCTGGTCTAGTCTATTTGGTGTTCTGTAGGCCTCTTGTATGTTTGTGGACATCTCTTTCTTTAGGTTGGGAAAATTTTCTTCTATGATTTTCTTGAAAATATTTTCTGAACCTCGTAGCCTGGACTCCTCTTCTTCTTCAATTCCTATTATTCTTAGATTTTTGCCTTTTCATGGCGTCCTTGATTTCTTGGATGGTTTGTGTTTGGGATTTTTCTGATTTTATTTTTGCTTTGATAGAAGTATCAATTTCTGTGAGTGTATCTTCAGTACCCTAGATTCTCTCTTCCATCTCTTGTATTCTATTAGTGATGCTTACCTTTGTGATTCCTTCTCTTCTAAGTTCTTCAGTTCCAGGGTTTTCTCAGTTTGTGTTTTCTTTATTGATTCTAATTCTGTTTTCATGTCTTGCAACATTTCCTTTATCTGTTTGAGTGTGGATTCCTGTGTCTCAAAGATGGTCTCTATTTTCTTGTTTGTTTCCTCTCTTAGTGCCTCTGCTTCTGCCTCCAATTGTTTGGCTATATTTGCATGTGTTTCTTTAAGAGCTTCTTCGTTCGCTTCATTTTTCTTTGTTTCTATTTGGGAGGCCAAATCTTTAAGGGATTTTTTTTTGTATCCTCTTTAACTGTTTGAATCTCTATGACTATTTCTCTGAGAGATTTGTTGGTTTCCTCTTTATGTGCCTCAATTAACTGGATAATCATAGCTTTAAAATCATTTTCTTGTGTTTCTGCAGAGTTGGAGTGTCCAATAATTTTGGAGGTTGCCGGTGAAGCCATGATATCTTGATTTGCGTTGGTTGTGTTCTTTCGCCAACCTCTGGCCATTTGGTTATCCGTAGTGTTCACTGTCTGTTCCTGGATTCTGCAGGTCAGACTGGTTTTTCTCTGGTATCTGGAGAATTCTTCAAGAAAATGGGTGAGGTCTAATGGTTTCAGTGTGTGCGTTGGTTATTCAGCTATACCTGTAGAAGGAAAGTTCGCATGCGCAGAAGGACAAATGTGGGGTAGCGTGTGTTTGAGCCTGTGCTTGTGGGTGTGTCCTAAGGGACAGGGTGTTGGTGAATGAAGAGGCCTTCAGTGTGTGAGAGGGGTGCCCTGCAGGCACTGAAGTTTTGGATAGCAGGCGCTAAGGGATCGCAAGCGCTGTTGAAGAATGCGCGCGAGTATTGATTTTACCAGTCTGCTGGTCTTTGGTGTCTATTCAGCTGGTTTTCTGCCACTGAGGGGTTGGATGGCCCATACAATCACTGGCTGGGCAGCCCTGTGTATTCTGTGCTGCCACTTGCAGACTTGGGGGTCTGGGAAGGGTTGTACTGTGGACCTGAGTCTCTGTGGCTAGCACTGTATTGGGCTTATGCTCTGGCGGGGTGGAGTTTCGGTGGTGCCTGCACTCCTGCAGAGCCGGGTGGTGGTGGTAGTGGGAGGGGGTGTTCCGAGGGTCAAGAGCTCGGCGAGAGGGCCAAGGTGGGGTGTGTTCTCCTCTCAGTGGTGGCGTTCAGCAGGTCGTTACTACTCTCCGATGCGGCTATGGGGTCTGGAACCCTGCCTCCCTGCCTCCAACCGTCTTGGGTCCCAGACACTGAGCTTTGCAGCTATGGTATCCGGGAAGAATTGTATTGTGGATCTGAGTCTCTGTGGTTAGCACTCAGTGGTTGGAGCTCTGTGATTGGGCCTGAGCTCCTCCTATGAGAAGGTTTCTGGGATTACTGCGCTCTGGCTGCTTGGGACATGAGCTCCACTGCACTTCCTGCTGCGGTCTAGCTCGGGATCCGTCGGCGGGATGGGGGAGGGGATGCTCCGTGGGTCCAGAGGGCCCTGAGTGGGACGTGTGTCCAAGGAGGGGATGGGTGTTCAACGGGTGGTTACAGCAGCCCACAGCTGTAAGGGGCCCGGAGCACTGTCTCTGCTGCCTTGATCTCCCGGATGTGAGCTTTGCGCTCAGCTGCCTAGTGCTGAAGCGCCCTATTTCCTTCCCAGAGAAGTCCGTGCCCGATCTAAATCCACTAGCACTCCACGCTTCTGTGGTGGCCCCTCTCCTTCAGAAAGCCCAAAAGTCCAAATTCTAGCTTCAATTGACTCTCCACTCACCAATTCCGGAGATTCTTGTCTTCTGCCTCTCCGAAACGGTGCGCTCTGCTCGCCGCCATCTTGGAGTCTCCCCCATCACTTCTAAAATGAAGTTTATTTCACGCAGTTAAGCTTTTGTTCCCTCACCTCCTTGGTTCTGATAACAACAGGACTGGATTATTTATAAGGTTTGTCTGTTACCACGCTTTTAATTAGATATCTACACATCCTCACACGGCTGTGCTTCTGTTCTTGAATTTGCTCTTTAACAGCCTCCCTGACCCTGTTTCCCTTTCTACATACTTTCCATGTATCTGCAGTCTTCCAGTTCTGTAAAGCCTTTGTTCTCAGTAGTCATTGTGTATTTCTTTGCTACTTGTAACTTACTCGAGCCTCATCCACGAGCTGCCCTGCCTCTCTTCTAGCTCCTTTCCCTGGTGATATAGAATGGCCTGACTAAATCCTGGTCACTACCTTTACCTAGAACTGTTTTTATTGTTTCTCATGCCTACAATGGGAAGTATTTATTTATTATTTTTTTTCTATCAGACAACACTATTGTTTCTCTATTACATGAGCCAGGAGAAAGAATTTGCCCTTTTTTCAATCCAACATCTTTTAAGAAGTCTCTATAATCTTTGAACCTCTTATACCAGTCAAAACTCTTGTTCTTAACATCTTTCTGCCTCCTAAAGTTCCCCCATGCCAAATGTCTCACTTGCAAGCTTAGCTTTGCAAAAAATGTTTTATGTGATTTCTTTGTTCTAAGCAAACCATTCAGTGTTATGATTATATAAATACTGTATTTGCTTCTGATAAGAGCTTCTGCAAGGACACCTCATTTATGTAAATCTAATGTTTTAGAGCTTTCACAAAGTGTAGCCCTTGTCAATCAAAACCTGAGAAAACAATTTTGTGTATGCTTTTCTGTGGGCATTATATATATAATATATATTTTCTGTGGGCATTATATATACATGTATATATATATATATATACACACACATGTATACATGGGCATTATATATACACATGTATAAATATATATATATATATATACATATGTATGTATATATATCTCTACATGTGTGTTGCAGAGAGGTACACAAACACAGTTTTGTGGTTGGGCGTATTCCATAAAGCAGTAACATACTTGCCGCACTATTAGATAGTAAGTGTGTAAAGTTGAGGTCGATGTGTTGTTGCTGCAGCTGTTCCTTCTCCTGCTCCTCCCCCTCCTCCTTCTCTTCCTCCTCTTTCAGGTAACTTCCCTGTCATACTTCCTCCCTCTTAAAACCTGTTCGCTTCTATGAGATAAGGCTCTCACGGCACCGATCATAGCACTCAACCTCTCTCCCCAGAGGTGGGTAGGCATGTGTCTCAGGCCTGAGAATCATTCATGTGGTGCCCTGGACCAGCTTCTAAGAGTGCTCTCTTTTGTGACTCCAGCTCTGCCCTCATTATATCACTTGGGGGTGCATTTGCTCTTGGTAACGGAAAACCTAACTAACAATGGCTTTATATTACAGACATATTCTGCATTTACTTGATCAGTAAGACCAGAATAGGTGTAGTGATTGTCACAAATTCATGTCCCTCAAAAAGACACAATTAGGCTGGGCATGATGGCACACACCGTTAATCCCAGCACTAAAGAGACAAAGGCAGGCTGATTTCTGTGAGTTTGAGGCCAGCCAGGTCTATATGCCAGGTGAGTTCCAAGCCAGGTGACAAGACAGGTGAGGCCCTGTCTCAAATAAAACAAAAATATATGCTTAGGACATGGCTCCCAGTACCTGTGAATGTGACCTTACTTGGAAAGATTATCTTTACGGATATCAGAAGTCACGATGAGGCCATTAGAATAGATTCTAAACTGCTATAACTGTCCCAATAAGAAAAGAAAAATGTCATGTTTGGACAGAGACAAGAAGAAAGCCAAGTGACACAGGCAGAAACAGTAGTGGATACAGCTACAAGGCAAGAAACACAGAACAAGTTGCCTGAAGCTTAAAGGACAGCAAGTATTCTTTTCCACAAACTCTCCCTTTCATAGCAAACATGGTTCTACTGACACTTTGATTTTGGATTTCTGGCTTCCAGAAATACGACTGAAAAAAATGCCTTTTGTTTTAGCCTTCACGTTTTGTGGTGTCTTGTTACAGCAAACTAATAGAATGTATTAAATCCCAGGAAGTCAACATGAATCAGGAAAGAAAACCTTCTCTGGTGAGTAAACTGAATAATGAAAGCAGAGGACTGACAACCTGGTACTAGCTCTTTAATAATATCCTTAAACATTTATCTCTTTAATAATAATTTAATAATTATCTCTTCAATAATAGTCTTAAATGTTTATCATATTCTACTAACTACAAATCCAGAAACATAAACATGAGTCAAATAATGAAATATGCAAAAACTGTTATGACCATTACTATTACTGTTTAATACAATCCACCATTAATTAAATGCTTATGGTATGCCCAACCCTATGCTTGATGCTTTCAATACATTATCTCATCTAGTTATGCAACAACTCTGAAAGAGTACCACCATCTGACACCTCACATTTCTAAAAAACAAAACAAAACAAAACAAAAATGGAGAAACTAATGCTTCCAGCTGATCCATTCGATGGCTACTTGACGTGACAGTCATCTGTTTTCCTCTTCATGCATCCCGCTTCATGTAACTGACCCATTTGATCCCTGTAAACATAGCAAAACACAACACCAAACTTCGCTTGCCATCATGGGCACAGCCTAGGACTTACTTTTGGTTTCTTCATGACTCGCACCATGAGATCACAGTCTGTTCTTCTGGTCGTGCTGATGGCCAACGCCACAGAACATTCCTTTTGTAACAGCTTGAGGACTGAGTTTCTCCAACCTGTAGGTCAAGTGGTATTGATCAGGGTCCTAAATGTCTATTTTCATTAACAATGGTATTAGTACATAGCCCTTGGTAACTATATAGTTCAGTAGTGCTGAATGTGCACACACACACACACACACACACACACACACACACACACTAATTAAAAACATACTTTGAAAAAGGAAAATGGGCCAACTTATACATAAGAGTTGAGGAATGTCACCAAACTGTTACAGACATCGCTGTATAAGAAGTGTTCTCCAGAAAATCCCCAAACAGAATTCCCGATTTAATAAATTTGAGAAACACTGCACTGATACAAGCTCTTTAAAGTGCTACTCTCAGGAAACCAATTTAATGTAGCTTAACTCGGCATTTTCCATGCTTCTTTGCCCATGGATGTATCTCTCTGGCTCTCATGTACTCTCCCTTCTTCCCCCCTCTCCCTCTCTCCCTACCTCCCTCCCTCTCAATTATCTATTAATGCCCTTTAAGAGTGTGTCTGTAGGACAACAGTTATGAAGTCAGTTACACTGTATTATGAAAGTGCCCCTAGAGATGCTCACACGAAAATAAAAAGTGGAGTAACTGTGGAGCAAGACAGGGGGGTTCTGAAGTCTACAGAATGGGGCTGAACCCTTAATACCAACATACGTGTACAATTACAATATTTTGTTACAGGATTTTATAAACAAAAATCCCTGCATCGTGATGAATTATTTTGTTTTTGCGCTCCTGAACTGCAAGAGTCTTTGAAAATTCGTTCTCAGAATAGGAACTCCTTGACTAGGCACCTTGCACCGGGTGTCTCCCAGCCAAGTCTTCTGGATGGTAAGTCACGCTCGACATAGACAGAGGCACCTCTTCCCTTTAATTGAAACATGTACGTTAGTGAGAGGGGGCTCACCCACACACTTTGTCAAGCACAGTGCTCTGCACCAGAAATAAAAGAAAACAAAATTACAACCCGCTGCTCATGACAGCCTCCTGGTCTAGGGGGATGACAAAGATGTGACTCATATAAAGCATGGAGTGGGGGGCGGGGGGGAAGCCATACACATACAGGCACAAGAGGCACGTGTTCACCAAGGAGGTGAGAATCCGAGTCTTGCTTGAGTGATGAATGAGAAGCTTTCAACAGGAAAGAACACGTCCAAAGGTACAGAGCTCTATGAGGTGACAGGTCTGCGCAGCTGAGAAATGGAGTAGACATAAAAGCTTTGAGCAGCTGATGGAAACGAGGAATACAATAGGTCAAGGCCAGTTTCCAAAAGCCAGCACAGGATTCAAAGCCATCACTGCTTCAGTTGAGTGATAATTTCTGAAGCATCCTTTCTGGACTTCATGTGTTGGATTAAAAGCCTACTTTTCACTCATGAGTGAGTATGTACCCTGTGCGTCTTTCTGCTTCTGGAATACCTCACTCAGGATGATCTTTTCCAGTTCCCACCATTTACCTGCAAATTCCATGATTTCCTTGTTTTTTTATCGCTCAGGCTTGGTTCAGCTCAAAGCTGCTTGTGTTGCTCTTTTTGAGCTACGGTCCTTGTGACCCTCTGCTTCAATATTGGAACAATGCCAACTCCGTGCAGAGAGGGAGGATCTCCAATAACTTTTCTCCCACCATTCCCCACCTCCAGTTTCCCATATCTCTGGGAAAGCCCATCTCCTTGCTTCCGTGTAAAAAAACTTTCTTGCAGCCTATTTTTATCTTCCCTCTTGGCACAGCTGGGGGACTTGGGTTTTCTTTTTTTTTTTAAGATTTATTTATTATGTATACAGTATTCTGCCTTAATGTATGTGTGCAAGCCAGAAGAGGGTACCAAATCTCATTGTAGTTGGTTGTGAGCCATCATGTGGTTGCTGGGAATTGAACTCAGGACCTCTGGAAGAGCAACCAGTGCTCTTAACCTCTGAGCCATCTCTCCAGCCCTCTGGGACTTGGGTTTTCAAACTCACTTGGAAAAAGAGCAAATTGTCCCAATCTGCCCAAGGTTTAAGAATTTTTTTAAATCCCATTTCTTTTATTTACAGGAAAAAAAACTGAAAAAAATCCAAGAGATTTTATTTTTTAACAGATTTTTTTAGAGTGCTGTAAATCACTAGGGCATGATGTAAGACTTGGCTATCATTATCAATCAAGATACTGGGTCTACAGTGAGCATGCACAAAAGTAGAAGCACAAATTAAGGACATTTTCTGGGCTAAGCCCCTTGTGGGCAGGGGCCCTGTCTAGCTAAATTGCCTTATGCCACACAGAAGAGAAGGGGAGAAGTCAGTAGTTTTTTATGTTAGTGATGGCCCGCATTTGCTGCAGGCCTGGGGCAGTGAGTGAGAACCAGGGCCCTGTGGGGAGTTTGACAGGAGATTTTTTTTTTTTTTTTTTTTTTTTTGCCGGGAAGTCGGGGGAGCTGAAGACCTAAATCTTCAAGAAGGTTAAAACTTCCAAGCAAAAGAAATCTAGGCAGGGGTTGGGGAAGAAGGGGCGTCGGGACAACTAGCAGTGCCTCTGAGCTCCAAATGCCTCTCACGTTTGTTTATGATTCTGGGAAGAAATGCCATTAACTGGTAATGCCTACAGAAAACCTAAGGGAAAAGTGTAGGCTTTAGAGCCGTGAGCAGGCAGCTCCCACATACGGAAGCCAGAGGAAGCCAGGGTCCTCTGCTCACCTCCCCAGCCCTCTTTCATAAAACCTGCATTTTCCTGACACACCTGTGTTTGAAGAGGGTTCACCAAGCAAAGCAGCTGTGTGTGTCTTCCTTTCTCCTCCTCTCCCTCTGCCCTTATCTCTCTCTCTTTCTCTCTCTCTCTCCCTCCCTCTGCTTCTCTCCTCTCCTCTCTCTGTAAACCTTTTACACTGCAGTTGAACAAGCCCCTGGATAAAGACTTTATCCAAAAACCCCCTCTTTAAAGTTATTTCAAATTTCTCTGCAAGGCTTTCAGAAATCTGTTTGTTTGAGGGCAGAATTAGATGTGACCGGCGTTTTATTGTGACATAAAACCATATTTCTTCCCTGGAAGATTAAAAAATAAAATCGGTTAATAAGAAAAGCTGTCAGCAACAGAAAATGGCTGACATAATCCGTTTATCCTCCGAGCAATAAAGATATTGGTCCTTGGGAGTCTATCCTCTCTCTCATGTTATTTCGCCCAAAACATTATCTTCCCAGCATTCTGATGGATTAAGAAGTCATATGGGAGATAGCAGGGAAATGACAGATACAAAAAAATATATAATATCCTTTCATTTCCCCGCCTCCCTCCACACTCACTCATAGTCCCCCTCTCTCTTCTTCCTCCCTCCCTCTGTCCAAAACACACACACACACAGACACACTTTATTTTCCTCCTTTCCCTCTCCCTGACACCCTCCCATTTTTCCCACCTTTTGCAAAGGAAACGGACCTTCTACCCACAATTCCAGAGCTCTGATAATCCTAATGGGGGGGGGGGGGCTGGTGCTGAGCAGAACTGAAACCCCTTCTGGCTATGGGTGTGCATGTGTTTTCACGTCTGTGTGTTGTCACTTGCACACATCTACACGGGACACATACCTCCACATACAAGTGATGGACTCTTGGTAAGAGTTAGGAACACCTAAAGAGGAGACTTAACTGTATCCAGCCACCAGCCATCCAGCAATTCTGACAGGAGCACGAATGTCAGGAGCAAAGATGAAGGCAGCGCAGTCAACAGAAGCCACAGAGGGCTTTGCAGAGGCCACAGTTAAGATATTACTAGGGGACCTGCGGAAACACTTCAGAAATAAAGAGTCCAATCTAGTCAAACTTGTCTTCCTCTTTCCTAGTTAATATCGTTATCATGTTTTGGGAAAGAACATTTTCTTCAATTGTTCTAGGGGCAAAATGGTCAGGATTAAACATCAAAAGACCCAGCTTACAGTCTAGAAGTAATCCCAGCCTCCTTCCTGGGACCTGCGGGAAGGACAATACAGTGCACAGAGAAAATGGGCCAGGCTCCCAAAAAGCATTCTTACTCCTTGCCTAGACTTGCCAGGGTGGAACTGACCAGTAAAAGCTGCACCTTGTCAGGGTATCTGATGGGCCAATTGGGGACACTGTGAAATGACAGCCACAGCCACCTTAGTGAACACTTCCTTTAGAATTGGCACTCCCCCCCCCCGCCCTGAGTACCGAGGCTCTCATTTCTACCTCACCAACCTCTCCTGAATGAAAAAACAATATACGCCACATATATTAAGTAATATATATTTATATATTTTTAATATTTCTTTTAAAGGGCTGAATGTTTAGAGCCTTTCTAAGCAAGCTTTGGTGGAGTTTCACGGGAATCGGACCAAAGAGTTTACTGCTGGCTGACATGTGTGCTTTCTTAAGGCAACAAGAGTCTGTGCAGATAATAAATTCCAGGAAGAGGAGGTGAAACTGAAGGCGGTTTGGAATGAAAGACTTCTGGAAAGGGTTTTCAACACCCCCTTGACAGTGGCTAACTATGTGAGCACATGTGTACACGCACATCTGTGTTCTGATATCTAAAAATAATCCAAAATACACCACTTGCAATTGTGTGGGTTTTTTTTAATCTAATACAGCTTCGCCTACATTCCCCGAGTAGAAAGTAAGATTTACCGTTTATATAATGGCTAATCTTCAAATAGGTCTGTGACTGCACCAACCTTGTGTTGGTCGGAGAAGAGAAAAAATAAGATAAGAAAGGAAAACGGAGAATCGGGCTTTGCTATTCTGTGCCGCAAATCACTATTTACTTACCTGTTTATTTGTTAAAGCATTTGACAATTTGCACATGATATAATAAAAATGCCACAGGGCTCTAGAGAATAGTTCTTTTCATTCAGCTACCTGTTCACCTGTTTATATATTTCTACAGAAAATGTCTTTGAGGACCGTAATATGCCGCATATTTTGAAACCAGTTGCTCTAGAAGGGATTAATTGCATTGTACAAGACACACTCCAGTAAAAACTAATGGCAGCACTCCATATAGATTTACACATTTTATTACAGCAGTGTCTCTTTAGTTAAATGGCTATAAAAGCAGACGCTGAACAAATGTCTGCAGCAATTAAAAATAGAGTAAATTCATGAATCACGTTTCTGTAGCTAACTGTTTAATTGAAGGAGAGATTGTCCCTCAGTTACAAGCCTTTGGTAAATAAAGCTGCTTGAATTCTGCTTGTATCTGAGTTCTATACCATGAAATTGGACTCCTCCAACCCTTCCGCTTATCCAGTTAACAACAGAAAGAGAAACTCAAAGTTAAATTCCTAGTTTGACACCTAACCATGCTTAAAACACAGTATGGTTGTTACTTTATCAAGTAATTGTATTGTTGTGTTAAACCAGGCACCATGCATCTTTATAATGCAAGGTCTGACAGCCATTAATTAGCCTTGGGATTCTAACTGGCATTTAGGCTGGAGTAGGTTATAATCCCTAGATTATGCATGTTACCTTCAACACTTACTCAGCCTTCTTTCAACAAGTCTTTCTTGACTGCCTACCAGTCACCATGGAGCTGCAGACAAATAGGATGTGGTCCCCATCCTCACACCCTCACGCACATCACAAACTGAAGGCAAGGCAGATCAGTGACAGGCAATAACCTAGCACAAAGGGATCGACCTGGGTGGCTACCATGGAGACCCTTCCTCCACACACTGCTGGCCACATCAGGTGCCCGCCTTTAGAGAGGCATACACCAGTGTCTCACCTGATGGTCCCTTCAGGGTCTTTATGCAGGGAATTCCCAGGAATCTGTCTGATGAACACATGCCCTATCTCCGCTGTGGAATACCCACCTGGCACTTACATAATCTAGTGGCCATAAAATAATTACAGCTTCACAGTGAGATATGTTCAAACCTAAACATGAGTGTTCTGTCTACGATCACTTTAAAGCCTGGAGGCTTGGCTGATTCTTATTGCTTCCAACATCTGAGTTCTTTTGACCACGGCACTGATAACACGTTGGAAATTCCTGATATGTCTGTCTGTCTGTCTACCCCCATGACACTCTACGGTCTTTGAAAACTGAGATGCCCAAGGTGGGTGGCTTAGAAATGTCTTTCAGATTCGGTCAAATGGACCTGATTTCCAGTAAATCAGAAGTATGTCACCGCTGCTGCAAACAACAATTAATTTTTCCCTAATGGCCATCGTAGCAAGATTACCCAGGCAATTGGCCTCTATGCAGAAGTACTGATTTGGTCACAGAACGGGCTGTTCTATTTAATTAAGGTATTGAGTTTTATGGAAGATTACCCAGAATACTTTTTTTGGATTGTCAACTTAGAAAAGAGATCTTAGAATACAATGTCATTCACTTCCCTCTAAGGCTAAACGGACAGGATTAGCTTGTTGACAATTTGGGAGGTAGGTCACTGTGAGGATCAACTGTCAGTTGCTTAGAGAGTGTGAAAAGGCCAGTTAACAGATGTTTTCAGGGAGTTATCACTGGAGTAAGAAACTATTTAAAACTAAACCCCAGATTTGTTCAGGTCTATGTATCATCTTTCAGAAGCCTTTTGGCAATTTCTTCTCATAGGGAATTTCCTGGTCCTATGTATTTAATTGAGCATATCTAGGTATACAGGGTATAAAAAATGCATCTGGTGTGTGTGTGTGTGTGTGTGTGTGTGTGTGTGTGTGTGTGTGTTATGTTACGAAGCATTCATTTAGACAAGGCCATGAGGCAGACACTGCTATAGCCAATTTATAAACAGAACAACTCTAACTTGGATTATATTCACCATGTTGCAATACCAGGACTTTTCAGAGCTAGAGCTGGGATGCTATCTGTCAGAGTCCAGTGCCCTGACTCTTAACTACTATTTCATACCACTTCCTCTGAGCTGGTTTACAGAAATATTAGGTAAAAAGTTGCAGAATTCAATAGTATTTTTTTTGCTAGATGGATAAAACTTGAGAGGGAAAACGTGAGCTTTCTCTTGGTGATTTGGTTTCAATTTTTCCCAACCCAAATCCTTTTGGGTCTTTGTCCTTTCCTCTTTTAGGCTGTTCATCACTTTCCATGATAATGTCTCCATGTTTCTTTTTTTTTTTCTTCCCAGCTATGTAAAAGCCTAAAGTCAGGTGAATGTCAGACTCTGCTCCTGATCAGTCAATAAACACCTGCCGTAAACTTAGCTTTGTGCTAGGTCACAGAGAGAGCAAAGCTAAACATCTGTGTTGGGGTGCCCAAGCTATATAGTACCCTTCCCCTAGATCATGGATACGGAGCTAATGCAAAGAATAGAAATAAGGCTTCCAAGACTGAGGCTGGACAGTATCCACCTGCCTCTTCTTCATTTCTCCTGGAAACACACAAAGAATAGCTAACAGAGGTCTGCATTCCGCAAGGTAAGTTCTGGGGCAATTCTTCGACATCTTTTGAATTCTAGTGAAAATTTCTCCAGGTTCTAAAGTCAGGCTCTAATTGGGTCACTCAATCTTCAACTCATGTCAGATCTCTTACCTCAAATGGTTCATCGTGTACTTCTGACTAATGCTTCTCTCTTCGGGTCTAGCACACAACAGAAAATGCTGGGCTGGTGAACTACTCTCTCTCCCTCTCTTTCTGTCCCTCTCTCTCATATTTCTCTTGTTAAATATATACCAGGACTTCCCAGAATCCAAAGAACATGATACATGTCAGTGCAAGGGACAATGGTTAATGAAATGGAGCAAACCTACAAGCCAAACCAAGACTGATGAAAAGTCAAAGGGATGAGAGTGCTGTGAAAATGAAGTTGGACTGTTCTGAAAAACATTTAAAAAAAAAATATCGAATTAGGAGTGAGCAACAGAAACTAGGAAATTATATGTCAGCTTAGACGAGTTCTGCTCTCATGTCGCTTCCTAACAGTCTTCAGGCTCTGACTTCATTTAATGAAAGCGAAACTGGAAACAGTGGCGGCTGCACTATGGAGTGAGTTGCATATACAGAGAAGACCCATCAGACCTCCATTCAGCAACACCGACTCAGGAAAAGGTTTAAGGGAGGTCCTCCATCAAACTCTGGCAAGAGAACATGACTATGTGTGTTTTAAATTATTAAAAATTATTTAACATTCACGCACATCACTTCTATAATCCCTTGTTTTAGTTAACAGTCAGTTATTTGAGCAGTCCTCCAGAGCCACTTGATAAACGAACCTCTCTGTACACAGTTAGGCATATGAGAAGAGATACTGATGAAGATGTAAAGAAGTGTTCATGGTTGCCACATGTGGAATCCACAAGTGAGAAGAAATGGGGTCATTTTAATATGTTATCCTCAAATATTTTTATTGTAAAATCACTTCAGTATAATAAACTTACAAATAAAAACACCACATAGCAAGATTTAGGTTGCCACTCACTCAAATATGTACATAAATTGTGTATATGAAGGTCTTTTGGGAGAAATGGGCTTGGAAACACTGCTGGGTATCTGATACAGAATTCACCGTATAGAGAGTGAAGTAATTAAAGAGTAGCTTCCAGCTTGAAAAGAGGTACACAGGTAAGTAAAGGTCATTGCCTGATGATGAATCATGAAGTTCCCTTTGTTCCTCTGCACACATGTGCAAATGTGCCATAGAGATAAATTGCTTTTTTTTTTTTTTTCTGATTGAAAAAAAAAGCACTCTGACTGAGAAAAGACACACAGGAAGGCTGTGTGTGTGTGTGTGTGTGTGTGTGTGTGTGTATGTGTAGAGAGAGAGAGAGAGAGCGAGTAAGAGAGAGAGAAGTTCCCTCATGGGCAAGGAAAGTACGGGAAGTGTGAGTTTCTGGGACTGAGCACAGCGATGAAGATGAGGATAATTTACAGCAGCAGATTCCGGCCCTCATGTGGATATTAGCAGTGACAATGAAGAAAGTCTTCAAACTTAGATGACTTTGGACATATTTGCAACATCTAAGGAGAAAAGAAAGATACATTTTAAAGGGAGACAAGAAACTCTAGTACTGAATGCGTACATCGTTCCAGCTTGGTAATGTGAAAAATCTGTTGCTTACATTTCTTAAATCTTGGTCTAAATGAGTTATCTCCAACTTGTAGGTGAAAAACCCATAATTAGAAATATCGAACCCTAGCAAATGTCTTATTTGCAACATGTATCACAGTCTTTTATTTGAAACATTTGAAAAATGGCTTCTCTCTAAGCAAAGATCCTCCAGAAGTCAGGAAGAAAAAAAAGACTAAAGCTTTTTAAAAGATGGGACTGGACATAGGCCCCCTACACATATGTAGCCCAGGGGCAGCTTAGTCTTCATGTAGGTAGTAAGGGGAGCGGGGACTGTCTCTGACACAGACCCTGTTGCCTGTTTTTTGATCACTCCCCCCCTGGCAGGGCTGCCTGGCCTCAGTAGAAGAGGATGAACTCCAGGATTGATGTGCTGGGGTAGGCTGGTGGGGGACAGACTTCCCTTTTCTGAGGATGAGAGTAGAGTAGAAAGGGGGAAGAGGGAGGAAGTGTGGGACCAGCAGGAGAGGAGGGAAGGTGCTATGACTGGGATGTAAAGTGAATTTTAAAAACAGATGGGAAATCAGGAAAAAGAAAAAGTAAGTCCAAGTGGCCAAAATGTCTCATTAAGACGAAAGAGATTTTTTAAAAAGTTTTCAAAGAAGCACAGGCTATCTCACATGCATAGAAGATAAGTCAGTTGGCAAGTAGAATAGTGGCTACTAGAGATGGGATGGAGCAGGAGGAGGCTGGGGAAGGGAGGCTGGGCTTGATGCACACTGCAAATGTGCTAATAATTTTAAGTTAATTTTTGAAAATAAGTATCCAGGATGTTCAGATTCCAAAGAGTACTAGGCACACTTAGTGCCAGTAAAACCCATTCTTCCAGCCTAAAGGATTAGTGCCTTCAGTCCCCGAGAGAAGCCAGAACAAGTTCTCAATACACCACCTCAACCTCCCCTTTCTCCTCACTTCCAGCTGTTCAGAAAGGCCTGTAAGGAAATAGCTCAGAGAATGTGATCTACGTCCTCTGGTCTGCAGTGGCATCAAGAACAGTTCTACCCCAAGACCCAGCTATGCCACTCCTGGGCAAATACCCAAAAGATGCTCCACCATACAACAAGGACACTTGCTCAGCTATGTGCATAGTAGCATTATTCGTAATAGCCAGAAACTGGAAACAACCTAGATGTCCCTCAACTGAAGAATGGATACAGAAATTGTGGTACACTTACACAGTGGAATACCACTCAGCAATTAAAAACAAGAAAATCACGAAATATGCAGAAAAAAAATTGATGGATCTGGAAAATATCACCCTGAGTGAGGCAACCCAGACCCAGGAAGACATGCATGGTATATACTCATTTATAAGCAGATATTAGTCATACAATCCAGGAAAACCATACTACAATCCACAGACCTAAAGAAGCTAAGTAACAAGGAGCACCCTAGGGAGGATGCTTAATTCTCATTCAGAAAAGCAAATAGAATAGACACCAGAAGCAGTTGAAGAGAGCAAACAGGATGGTAGCCTACCATAGACGTTCGCTGAAAGACTCCACCCACCTGGAGATTGAAGCAGATGCTGAGATTCATAGCCAAACTTTGGGCAGAGTGCAGGGAGTTTTATGGAAGAGTAGAGGATAGAAGGACCTGGAAGGGACAGGTGCTCCATAAAAAGATCAACAGAGCCAAGAAATCTGGGCCCAAGGAAGGCCTGCAGAGACTGATGCACCAACCAAAGACCATGCATGGAGAGGACCTAGATCCATTGCTCAGATGTAGCTGATAGGCAGCTCAGTCTTCATGTGGGTTTCTTAGTAAAGAGAGCAGGAGCTGTTGCCTGCTCCTTGATCACTTTCCCGTGGCAGGGAGGCCTTGCCAGGCCACAAAGGAAGAGAATGCAGCCAGTACTGATGAGACTTGATAGGCTGAGGTCAGTCGGTGGGGGAGGAGGGCTCCCTCTTTCTAAGGACTAGGGGAAGGGGATGGGTGGGAGACTCCATCCCTAGACAAAGAGCTACAGGCAATTAATGACCTCTGACCAAGAGACAATAATCTTCCCCAGGAATGAGCCCCCTTAATTGTTTATCTAATTTCATAAAAACATATACATACGTGCAACACTAAATGGACTTTGTTGAAGACCTGAGCTGGCTGCCTAATAGAGCTTAGCTCAGTCTAGTCTCCAGACGTATCTTCCATGCGATGTTGCCTACTTTTCTGCATTGCCCTTAATGATGCCTGGCTTTTTCTGATTGGCACTATGTTCACTTACCTGGAAAGTAATTTATCAGAGAGCACTTTCAGGGAGTTTTGTGTATCCTGACTTAGACGTGGGATACGGCATTGGACACATACAGAATTGGACACTGTCCTTGTTACTCATTGTTGTGACCCAGCAAGAGGCAACTGAAGAAAAGGATCATTTTGGTTCAGCACCTGAAGATCCAGTAGAGCATGATGGGGATTGTGTGATGACAGTGGGGCTCCACTGCAGCAGGAATAAACAGCTGGAGGAACATCTTCACATCTGGGGGAACAGGAAGCAGAGAGAGGTGAGTCTGGGTGTTCAGATGGCTTTCTTGTTCTTCCGCTTTTATTCAGTCCCAGACAGCAAGCCATGGGGTGGCGCTGCCCACAGCTGGGTCAGGTCATCCTCAATTAATCCACTCTGGAAACACTGTAGCAGACACACCCAAAAGTATGCCTCACTAATGTCCTAGGATGACAATCAAAATTAATCATCACTAAGACCAATAAGAAAGTTTAAGAAATATTTCCTTTTTTTTTAAAGGGGGGGGGGAGTTCACGTTGTGTACAAATGCGGCTTATTGAATAAAACGTAAAATACCAGAGCAGTATGTTTAAGGTTCCTTCCACTCCTGACGCTCATCACTCTGCTCCTCAGAGGAATACGTGAGATAGAAACTTTGGTGGGCCTCGCCTCTATTCTGTCTTGAACCTTTGCTACTGGCATTGTATACTGTAACCAGCCATGCCATCACATTGCACTCCTGCAAGTCATAAGGACTAACACTGGATGAGTGGGCATGCTCTCTAATCAGGGTGCTTCAGAGTCTATTTCTAAGAGGGATGTATCAAATTTGAGAACAAGAAGTCTCCATGCCAATTCAGGTGCCAAGCTGAACCCATGCCAAGCTGCAGCTTCACTGTCACCTTCCTTAGCTATACAGGAATCAAATGCATACAAGGAAAAAAGATTAGAAGGGTAGGCAGTGAAGAATCTCACTGATAATGGTTGATTCTTGGTTCTTGCTTCTTAGAATTCAAGATCACTGAGGTAGAGAGAAATGAATACATACTGTTAAAATTTAGAGTCCAAAGTAATAAGACTGCAGAACTTTTTCTTGAATTTGAAATTATAGAAGTATAAACACACAAAACAAACATAAAATTGATTATGTGAAATTCTGTGATTTTTTTCATGTAACAATATAGCTTGGGGAATCTTCTACTACCAAATATGCAAATCTACTTCATTCTTTTTGAAGATAATAGACTTTCACACTATATGTGATGGTTAATTTTGTGTGCCAATTTGACTGGGTCATGGGACATCCCAATGATAAGCCAAATATTACTTCCTTTCTGTGAGGGTATTTATGAATGGGATGAATATTTGGAGCAGAAGAGCTTGGTACCCTTACATAAATTGGTCTCAATCAACCAATTAAAAATTTGAATAAAGAAGCTGAACAAAAGAGCTTCTTCTATCTGACTGACTTCAGGCTGAGACTTTGGTTTTAGTCTCATTTTGTTGTTTTTGTTGATGTGTGTGTGTGTGTGTGTGTGTGTGTGTATACATGCACGTGTGTATATGTGCTTGCCTTCAGATTTTTCAATGAATCATTAAATGAATCCTTAGGACTAAAATGACATCTTCTGAAGCTGCATAGTTCACAGGCTTTTAAAACGGAAACTACACTCCTGCCTCTCTTGGGTCCTCTAGCTTTCTGATGTCCTTCTACTTATTGCGATGAACAGTAGTTAATGCAGAGATATATGGCAGATAATAGTGCTAAGAATAAATTATGTGTTAAGTGCTCAGCTGTGACTACCAAAAGCAACATCACAGAAGAAGGTAGCAGAAGGAATGTCAGAGCCAAACGGTTAGGAGAAGAGCCATAAAAGGTTGCCTCCTCAGTATGACAATGTTGTGCCTATGACTTTACAGCAGTTGTGGTTTTCTGCACAGGGCCTGCACAAGACTCCACATGGCAATGTTACGTCATGGATAAGGAAAGGGTTCATGGTGCCTGTCCCATCTCTAGGGAGCTGCTAGCAGTTGACGGCTACTGAGGAGAGGGAGACATTGTTTCCATGGTGGGGGTAACTTGCCTATATCCCAGCCCCACAGCCGTGCCAAACAGGAAGCTCTATTTAAACTCAGTGACTTACAAAGCAAGAACAAAACAAACAAAAGGACATAGTGGGAGGGGACCTTGTGGAGAGGAAGAACATTTGATGTGGTAAGAAGACTGTAAGGCAGGGAAAGGGATTAAGTGTGACCAGGACGTCTTTATTATACTCATGTATGAAATTATCAAAGAGTGAATTAATTTTCAAAAAGAAAAAATATGCCAAAACTATAAAACGGGGACGGAGAGATGGCTCCCTGTGTATAAATGCTTGCTGTGTAAGCATGAGGGCTTGAATTCAGGTCCCCAACACTCACACAAAAGCTAGATGTGGTCACATGTGCCTGTAACCCCAGACTACTGAGTGGAAACATGTAGGTACCAGAGGCTTTCTTACCAGTCAGCCTACCCAATACAGCAAGTTCCAGTTTCAGTGAGAGAGCCTTTGTCAAGAGAACAATGCAAGAATGATAGAGCGTGTGTGTATGTGAGCGTGCGCACACACATACACACATACACACACACACACACATTTTTA
>NW_026596120.1:9959202-10007493 GCF_907164565.1 Psammomys obesus
GCGTGCGCACACACATACACACATACACACACACACACACATTTTTAAAATTGTGCGTGCGCACACACATACACACATACACACACACACACACATTTTTAAAATTACAAGCCACAAACCAAATGCTAACAGTTTAAAGAAAAAGAAAGAGGCCAACTTGCCTACCAAGGCAGAAACATGAGAATAACATCAGATCAGCAACTTTCATCGCCCGTTGCCAGATCCAGAAAAACATGAAACAATAATATATTTGGATCCCTGAAAGAAAATAACTGCCACCCCAGAGTTCTGTATTCATCAAAGCTTTATTTGAAAATCTAGGAACATTTTAAGACAAACACAAACCTAGGCAATCCACAGCCACCAAGTAGAATCTACAGCCACTGTGGAAGATGACAGGCAGCATCAATAATAAGTGCATGAGAAAGAATAAATATCGTGAGTGGAATGGAGGAACAAAAGGCAGGAAGGAATCTATTGTATCTAATCCAGTAAGACAGCAAACTCCTGATACTAACAGAGGAGAAAGAAGGAAATAGATACTTGAAAACAACTGAACAATGAGATCACAGGAATTAGTGTGCATGTCTCAATAATAACTTTAAATTTAAATGTTCTTAACTCACCAATAAAGAGAAATAGATAGGCTCACAAGACTTTTAAGAAGCTAGATCCAATGTTGACATCCAGAGAAGAAAGCTACTCATGACCACAGAAAGAAAAGGAAGGACCTGCTGGGACTATGGACCATGTCATTGAGAATTTCAGGTCCATTACAGTGGAGGAAGTTGGTCAAGCAGCTATATGATGTCCAGAGGCATGGTAACTAAATGTTGACAGAGAGCATAGGAAAGACTCACAGGATGACTCAGTTCCTTCACAAGAAAAAAAGAGGAGGTGGTGCCAGTCTCATTTATGAAATGCTGGGTTTCTCATAAGCATTTTTAAATGTACTAGCTTAAAATCATTGTCCTTTTCCCCTAAGTTTTCATATTATATACTATCTGGGTGATTAAGAACAGACTATATGACTGCAATTTGGAAGGGTCAAACCAGAGTTCTAGTGTTCATGGACTGCATGATACTGAGTGCTTTATTTAACTTTTCCTTACTAACAGCTGTAAAATGGTAGAAAAGTATATAATAAATAATAAAATATTTTAAAAAAGAAGTTAGATCCAGCTATATGCTAGCTCCAAGGAACACATTTTTCACTGGCAAAGATACCCACAGATTAAGTATCACAAGAAGAAAATCAGTCTAACAAGTGAATAGAAGGTAAAATCAAACTGGTTTAGCTACGTTTATATTTGATAAGGTATACTTCAAAAAAAATTAGAAGAGGTAAAGAAAGCACACTTTGTATTAATAAGAACAGTTTACCAGGAAGGCATAGCAATTATGAATTATATGCACCAATCATTGGGACTCTGGGTTTCATAGAACAAACATTTATAAACTTTATAAACAAACATTTATAAGATCAGATGAATCCTGATACAATATTACTTGATAATTTCAATATCCCACTTGCATGTATCTAAATACATCAGCCAAACTAAAAATAAAAGAAAGCTCAAAGTTAAACTATGCCACAGTGCAAATAACAAGTATCTGGGAAATGTTCCATTCAACAGATAGAATATGCTTTTTTCTCAGCAGCCTGTGGAACCCTCTCTAAAACAGATCATATTCTAAGCCTTCAATAACATTCAACACCCTTTCATAATAAAAGCTGTAAGACACAGGAATAAAAAAAAAACACATCCCAACAAGTTCTTTTATATTTAGTAAGTTAAAATAATATTCTCATCCACACTAGTAAAACTAGACACCAATAGAGTGAACAAAACTACAACACACAAGTATGTGGAGACTGAAAAGTACATTTTTGTAATGATCAATGTGTTGCTGAATAAATCAAGGAGCACACTTCAAAATTTCTAGAATCAAATAAAAATGAAAACAGGGCCTACCAGAGCCTGTGGGGTATGTCTAAGGCAGTTGAAAGAGGAAAATCCAAAGCTATGAGTGCTTACATTTCCAAATCAGAAAGAGCTCAGAAAAACTCCAATAATACAAATCAAGGTCCTAGAAAAACTCAAACCCCAAAGCAGTGGTAAGCAAGAAGAAATGAAGATCTGGGTAGGAACTGATGGAATGAAGATAATAAAGTAATACATGGATTAATAAAGATTTTAATAAAAATAAAAATTTTATTAAAAATAAAATTGACAAATTCCTAGCCAAACTAACCAAATGTATTGAAAATATCCAAAATAATAATATTAGAGATGAAATAGAGGAAGTTACTAAAGATTTCAGTGAAAAACAGAGTAGTTAGCTAGTAATCAGAAAACACATGCCTTCCATCCCCAAGCCCTGGAAAATCAAGAAGAATGGATAAATTCCTAATACACATGAGCTACCAAAATTGAACCAAGAAAAGATGACATAAGTCTAAACAAAAATCATAGCTATCGATGCAATTGAAGCCTTAACAAAAATCTTTGCAACATGCAAAAGTCCAGAGGAAGTCACTGCTGAATGCTATGAAGCCTCTAAAAAAAGAGCTAATACCAATATTCTTTAAACTGTGAAAGAAAGAACACTATCAAGCTTGCTTTACAATGCCAGCATTACCTAGATTCCAAAACTGGATAAAGACACAGCAAAGACAGATGTACACCAATTTCCTTGATAACCACTGATGCAAAAATTCTTTTTTTTTCTTTCTTTTTTTTTTTTTTGCAAAAATTCTTGCCAAATGAATTTAAGAACATGGTACAAAGCTCATACACAATAATCAAATTGATTTTATTCCAAGGATACAATGTGGGTTCAATATAACAAGTCTATAAAGTATAACTCAGCACATAAATAGACATGAAAAGACGGTCTCAACTGGTGTAAAAAGCCTCCAATAAAGTTCAACACCCTATCATAATAAAAGCTGTAAGACACAAAGAATAGAAAAAAATACATCCCAGCATAACAAAACAAAAGCCATCATTACACTTACTTGGAGGAAACTGAGAATATTTCCTCTATATTATAGGATAAAAGGGAGCTCATTCTCTCTGCCTCTCTGCTGTTATTCAATAAGAACGTTTGAAGTTGTAGGTAGACCAGTAAGAGAGGAGAAAAAAATAAAATGAATATAAATAAAAAAGAAGAAGTCAATTATCTCTATCTACAAATGAGCTGATCCTATAGACTTAACAGGCCCCAAAGACTCCACCAGAAAGCCAATTTACTTAATAAATATTTTAAGTAAAGTAACAAAATACAAAATCAGTAGGTTTTTTTGTGTACAATATTGAACAGGTTGAGACACAAATTGGAAGGGGGGGTTTCTAATCAAAACAGTCTTTAAAGTATCTAGGAATAAGCCTAACTTCAAGAGAAAGCTTGACGACACTAAAGAAGGGTGTTGAAAGATACTGTAAAATAGAGAGTTCTTGCATGTTCATGAATGGTCAAATTAATATGGTGAAAATACTTATATTACCAAAAGCAATCTACAAATTTAATGCAATCCCCATGAAGTCCCTATGACATTCTTCACAGAACTTTAAAAAAAAAAAATCCCCAAATTTGTATGGAAACACCGAAGACTCTAAATAGCTAGAGAAACCTTTCTCAGGAAAAACAGTGCTAAATGAATCACATAGTCCATTTTCAAATTGTATTACAGAGCCACATACTGAGTTCA
This sequence comes from Psammomys obesus, assembly GCF_907164565.1. Taxonomy (NCBI): domain Eukaryota; kingdom Metazoa; phylum Chordata; class Mammalia; order Rodentia; family Muridae; genus Psammomys; species Psammomys obesus. The sequence continues at coordinate 9,962,918 of NW_026596120.1, forward strand.
GAGTGAGAAATGTCTCTCATAAACTCATGTTTCAACACTTGGTCCCCAGCTAGAGGCAAAGTTTGGGAAGGTCATGAGACCTTTAGGAGGTAGACCCTTGATGGAAGAATCACATCAATGGGGATAGGGTTAGAATTTTAAACTCTGGCTCCAATTCCTCTTCTCTCTCTGCTTCTAGACTGCCAATGCAATGTAATGGGCCAGCCTCAAGCTCCTACTTCCATGCCTTTCCCATCATGATGACCAGCATACCCTGTGGAACTATAAGTTAAAATAAACCTTTTCTCCCCAGGTGGCTTTACCACAGTAGTTTATCAAAGCAAGAGGAAAAAAGCTAAGAAAAGCTAAGGTACAATGTAACAAAAATGTTCTACTATTGGCACAAAAACAAACACACGAAGCAATAAAAGAGGACCAGAAGCCATTAATAAACCCGGTTATAGGCATATAATTTTTAACAAGGTTGTCAAAAACATTAACTGGAGATAATATAATCTCTTTAGCAAATAGTGCCGAGAAAAGAGGATTTCGCCAATGTAAAATGAAACTAGATCCATATCTCTCACCATGCACAAAAATTAATTCAAAATAGAACAAAGACACCAAATACAAGGACACTCACATTTGTAAAAGAAACATTATTAAAGCTTAAATCACACACCAAACCCCACACATTTAACACCCATCTCTCATCAATGGAAAGATCATCAAGACAGAAATTAAAGAAGAAATAATGAGACTAACAGATGTCAAGTTGGACGTGTTGGTGCATGCCTTTGATCCCAGCACTTGAGAGGCAGAGTGAGGTAACTTGGTTTCCAAAGTGAGTCCAGGACAGCCAGAACTGCACAGAGAAACGCTGTCTCAACAACAAAAACAAAATGAAACTAATGGCTGTCATGAATCAAACAGACCTAAAAGACATCTACAGAACTTCTCACCCAAACACAAAAGATTACACTTTCTTCTCAGGACTGCATGAAACCTTCTCCAAAACTGACCATATAGTGGGTCACAAAGCCAGCATCAACGGATACAAAAAAATTGAAATAACGCCTTATATTTTATTAGACCACCATGAATTAAAGCTGGACTTCAACAACAAATAACAAAAAGCCTACACACTTGTGGAAACTGAACAACTCCCTGCTCAGTGACCATTGGTCAGGAAAGAAAGAAAGAAATTAAAGATTTCCTAAAATTCAATGAAAATGAAGGCACAACATACCCAAACTTATGGGACACAATGAAAACAGTGCTAAGAGGAAAGTTCAGAGCATTAAGTGCCTTCATAAAGAAATTGGGGAGATCTCATAGTAGCAACTTAACAGCACACCTGAACACTCTATAAAAAGAAAAAAGACACAAACACACTCAAAAGGAGTAGATGCCAGGAAATCAATGAAATAGAAACAAAGTGATCAATAAAAATAATTAAGAAAACCAAAAGCTGTTTTTTTGAAAAAAAAAATCAACTAGGTAGACAAACCCTTAGCCAAACTAACTAAAAGACAGAGAGATAATATCCAAATCAACAGAATCAAAGGGGACATAACAACAAACGCTGACAAAATCCAAAGAATCATTAGCTCTTACTTCAAAAGACTGCATGTCACAAAATTTGAAAATCTAAATGAAACAGACAATTTTCTTGATAGATTCCACTTACCAAAATTAACTGAAGATCACATAAACAAGTAGCCCTATTACTCCTAAAAAAATAGAAGCAGTCATTAAAAATCTCCCATTCCCCCACCCCCCAAAACAAGTCCAGGGCCAGGTGGTTTCAGCACAGAATTCTACCCCACTTCCAAAGAAAAGCTAATACCAATACTCCTTAAATTATTCCACAAGATAGAAACAGAAAGAACATTGTCAATCTTATTCTATGAAGCTGTAGTCACCGTGATACATAAAGACCCCAAAATAGAAAGAGAATTTCAGGCCAATTTTCCCTATGAATATTGATGCAAAAATAGTCAATAAAATGCTCACAAACTGAATCCAAAAATACACCAAGAAATATCCACCATATTCAAGTAGGCTTCATCCCAGGCATGCAGGGGTGGTTCAATATATGAAAATCCACCAATGTTATCCACCACATAAACAAACTAAAAGAAAAAAAAAAAAAAACAACATGATCTTATCGTTAGATGCTGAAAAACTAAAAAAAAAAAAAAAAAAAAACCATTTGACCAAATCCAACACTTCTTGTGTTAAAAGTCATGAAAAGATCAGAAGGGATACAAGGCACATACCTAAATATAATAAAGGCAATATACAGCATCCTATTGCCAACACCAACATCAATACTCTGGTTAGAGTGGCTACCATAAAGAAAACAAATGACAAAAATGCTAGCAAGGATGTGAGGAAAGAAAAGCCTTATGGATGTAAACATGCATGGAGGTTCTTCAGAACCTGGAAATGGAACCACCATACAGCTCAGCTCTATCGCTTTTGCTTATAGACATAAGAGTTCTAAGTCTACGTACAAGAGAGATACTTGAGCATCCGTGTCTGTAACTGAAATACAAAAGCCAGAGAATTGAACCAACTTAGATGTCCATCAACAGAGGAATAAGTAGAGAAGTGTGGTGCATATACATCATGGAACTGTATGCTGCCATAAGGAAAAATGAAATCATGACATTTCCTGGACAGTGAATGCAAAATAAGTCAGACTGAGAAGGACAGATACCACATGTTCACTTTCATATGCAGAACTTAAACTCAAAATTATACATATGCACATGTGTGTACTTCTCTCTGTCTGCTTGTAGGTCATGAAGGAGGATGGGATCTTAAGGAAGGTGGGAGAAAGAAGGAATAATGGCTTACATGAAACAAGAAAGTAAAGGTGGGGACAGAAGAGAAAATCTGCCAGAGGAAAGGAGGGTCTTGGGGAGGAGAGTGGGAACGGGAGTGAATAAGAGCAAAATATAATAGCATATATGTGTAAAGATGCAATGATGTAACCCATTACTTTGTGAATTAAGCTAAATAATTAACAAAACATTTAAAATTAATAATGATATATTGAAGTGAAAGTTCCTGGGTTTTTTTTTCCTTGTTTTTGTTTGGTTGACTTAGTTTGATTTTGTTTGGTTTTTTGAAATTCAGTTGTGTCATGTGTGTATATTTTTTGTTTTGGTCACAAATGTGGGATGTGGGAATGTTTTCTCCCTGCAGAAAACAGCCCCCTCGGAAAACAGTTCCCATGAGAGGGCGTGTGATATTGGTCAGCTGAAAGCTACCCTGTGGGAGGGGCATGGGTTTTGAAAGCTGCAAACCATCCTGTGTGGACTCTGAGAAAGGATAAATAGAAGCCCATAGACAGTGAGACAACACTTTCCTCATCTCTATGCTTTTGCATTACTGTGCTTTGCAAAGGTTCCATCCTTTGCTGGTCTTCGAAGAAAGAGACACTCCAGAGAACCGCTCATGCTTTTCTGCTTTGGCAGACGTGTGCTGTTTGGGAGGAGTCTAGCCATTTCTACTGAATTATCCCACTGCTGTTGATTCGTGTTTAGCTGCTGTTTTGCTGTTTGACTAGACTGCTGGTGTCCTCATGACTGAGTTTGATAATCCCCAAAGAACCCTAATGAGCAGGACATAGATAAAAAAGGTCTACAGCCCCTTTCCCTACTAATCCCCCTAAGGTCGAGGAGGAGGGGAGTTGAAAGGGAGGTAAAGTAAAAGTATTTAAGAAACTTAAAGTAGGTGTTTGAAAAATCTAAGCCTACAATATTCTTCTGATACTGAAAATTTTCCATATAAAGAAGGTTTTTGTGTTCCTACCAACAGTATATCATGGTAACTATTTGTCTGCAATTTTTGCATGTTGGTTATCAAAATATTTTAAGATTTTAATATTGTTGTGTTACTAATGCCTCTTTACTTAGGTGTTTGCATTTCTTTTTATGATAATCTATTTCATGTATCTGTCCATTTCTCCTAGCATGTACTTTACTTCGTCTCTGGAACTATTGGTTACTCTGTATAGTTATTGATATTAATCTTGTACTTGTTTAATAGGTGGCAAATACTGGCTTCCAGTTTGTCACTTGTTTTTTGTTGTGGTGGTTTTGTTTTTTGTTTTGTTTTGTTTTGTTTTGTTTTTTTTGAGACAGGGTTTCTCTGTGTAGTCTTGGCTGTCCTGTATTCGCTTTGTAGACATGGATGGTCTCATCCTCACAGAGATCTGCCTTCCTCTGAGTGCTGGTACTACACACGTATGACACTGGCCCTGGCTATCACTTATCTTTTAATCACTAATCACTTCTTAGTACAAAGTTCAAAACATAGTGTAGATTTGCTCTGAAATCTCTAGAATCAGACAACTAAATTCAAAACTATTAGCTATATTACTTGGAGAGTGGGGGTGTGTAGAAATCATTCTTTCTCAGACTTGGACTTTTGTCTTAAAGTGGACATCACACTAGTATTTGGACATGGTATCAATCAGAACGTGAATTGAGATAACACACAGAAAGTGTTTATTACCACAGTGCATTGAAAATGCTCATTGACGTGTAACTATTATTGTAATTACTGTTATAACCATCACACCATTCAGTGAGTACATTTTAATGTAACCCCATATGTCAAAAGCAAGGTAGATTTCCATTAGAATATCTTTGGTTGCAAGAAACAGAAACCTAAACTAAAAGCGTGGCTCCAAAGAACCCAGGGTAGAGATGCTCTGGTCAGCTGTCCCTGGCGTCATAGCATTAATGGCACTTTGGGCTCTTTCATTCTTTTCTCTTCCTTACATGTTGTATTAGTCCAAAGCTTCTCTTAAGGGCCCACATCACTGATATTGGCAGCACATCCAGGCAGAGCACCAAGTTAAGGAAAATGAACAATTTATTTCTCTCCTCTTCTTAATAATAAAATGTTTCTCAGAAACCTCGTTAACTCTATTTACAATAAATAATTAATATTTATTTTTAGAATACATAGGGAACATGATACGCAAATAAAATCAGAAGTCAGCTACAGTATCAGAACTAAGTTTAATGTATGAAATAAAACACCTAAATAAAATTTTAAATAACACACCAAGTTTAGTTCTCACTCTTAGAAGTGACAGAAATAAGAACCCTAGGACAGAGAACAGTAACCCTGTGAACATTAGAGACTTAGGTTTCTCCTCTTCCTCCTCCTTCTCCTCTTCCTTCTCCTTCTCCTCCTCCTCTTCTTCTTACTTTTCTGTTCGTTTGTCTTTTCAAGTTATGGTTTCTCTGTGAACCCTGGCTGTTCTGGAACTCACTCTGTAGACCACGATGACCTCAAACTCAAAGATCCACCTGCCTCTGTGGCCTGAGTGCTGAGATCAAAGGCATGTGCACCACCACCCTGCTAGAGATTCAGGCTTCTTTTGACTGCCATGCCACCATTTTTACTCCTGGCAATCACCCCCAGTTTGTTCAGACGGTGCATAAGCACCAGTTGTTGTACCTATCTTTCACTCAAGAAGAAGGTGAAGAGGACAAAGCGGTGTGATCTCCCACTGAGACCATGACTTTTTTTTTTCCAAGATAGGCTTTCTCTGTGTAGCTGTCCTGGACTCACTTTGTAGACCAGGCCGATCTTGAACTCACAAATATCTATCTGCCCACCTCTGCCTCCCTGAGTGCTGGGATTATAGGCGTGCACCATTGCACTTGGGTGAGTTATCTTTTCAAAAGCTCCACACAATTACTAACTGCAATAAAGATTGGAAGTGTGTTGTTGCTGCTGCTGTTTCTGTTATTTCTGTTGTTGTTGTTGTTGCCATTCTTGGTGCTGCTGTTTTTGTTGACACTGTTGTTAATGATTCTGTTGTTTTGTTATTGCTGCTGCTGCTGCTGCTGCTGCTATTGTTAAACTAGTCATATGGCTGCTATAACTAGTATTTGGATCCTACAGGAAAGGAGCGGGAGGTTATTGCTTAAGCAGCTATCAGTGTCTGCCATAGCAGTGCGATGGCCTTTGGGAGGACAGGGACAACATACAACATCATTCTCCCTTTGCTTGGGACACATCTCCCATAAGGGTATCAGCCACCTCATCCTTCTTTTCTACTGTGCCTTCATTTCTTAAACTCCCTGTACCTAGAATGAAGAGGTGATTTAGGTTCTATGGATTCTCCAGAAATATTTGAAAACTGTGCTCTACAGTCATGATGCTCACAGCTGTCAGTGGGCATCCATCTGCCCAAAGGAGCAGCAGAGACAGCTTCTCGCCTTGAGGTCTCAGCTCTGATGGTCAGTTATTGGCAGTTTCTGTTTCCTGAGAGGAGCACTTCTGAATGCTGCTCAATCCTGCACGATCATCCTTTTATAGACCTTAGGAGAAATTAACTCTTGGACATAAATTCTTTCCAGGATTCTGGAATGCATCTCATTATTGCCGCACTTACTAAGTAAGCATGAGGTCCTGTGTTTTACCACAGCATAGAGAAAAACAAATAAGCAAACAAAAATGTTATGCTTGAAACAGCCAGTGTGGTCTCTATTTTCTACATTTAGACCATTCAACTATAATAAAAATGGTTTCCTATAGATTTTAAACTGTTGATTTTACATAGATTTCTTTAACCCTAGCTAGGCTTAATTTTGAACATAGTGTGAAAGACTGATATACCTTCACAATATGAATAACGAGTTCACCAGATAGTAAAAGTCTATTTTTAATGTTTTTTTTAAAATCTTTGATCCTATGCTAATTTATCTTATTATGAAAGATCTGATTAGCTGCCAAAGAAATGTTAGAATGTTAAAATAACTATGCTAGTATGTAGGCATAAGGTTATTGTGTAATTCAAACACTGATTTCTGTACCCTTGCCCCCATATCTGGTTACAATCCTTGTTCTGAGAATCTCCTGTCCCAATATTGTGTAAAACACTCTTCCCCAATTGTCCCCTGATATTGCAGCTTACAGCCAGTTGCTGAGCAGGCAAGAGAATGGGGCTGGACTTCCTGCCAGCTAGGGGAGGAGTTAGAAGAGGAAGTAAGGGGATTCAGCCATGGACAGAGGGCAAAGAGACATCAGCAGAGAGGAACTGGATCAGAAAAGCAATAAAGTGCAGGCATCTCTGGGATTTACACTGAGAGGAAGACAAATTATCTTAGAGGGTTAAAAATAGAGTAATTACTGCTCAGTTATGTGTTGTGAAGTTTATTATTAAACAAATATAAAAGAGTCTCAATTATTTGTGTGATAGCTGGGTTAAAAGAGAAACTGAGAAATGGTTTTATAAAAATAACTTTAACACTAGTATGTGATGAAGAATATATTAGTGCATTTAAATGAGAGACTTTCAAAAGGGAGAAAAGGGACTGAAGGGTGTCCCAGTGGTTAAAAGCATTGATTGTACTTGCTGAGGACCCAGGTTCGGTTCTGAATACCCACGTGGCAGCTCACAACCACCTGTAATTCCAGTTTCAGGGACTCTGATGCTCTCTTCTGGCTTCTGTGGGTACACAAATAATGTATATACAGACAACTGGACACACACACACATAAATTTTAAAAAATAAAATACAATTTTATAAAAGGATGGATTTGGAAGATTTGCTTGTTTCGTTTGTTTAATTTTGACAAAGCTGGTTTTAATCACTTTGCCTGGTACTTGTGGAGGCTTGAATGAAAATGGCCCCCATACTATAATTTCAAAGGGTTATTATATATGGTCTTGTTGGAGTAGGTGTGTCCTTGTTAAAGGAAATGTGTCATAGGGGATGAGTTTTGAGGTTTGAGAAGCTCAAGTGAGTCCCACACTCTTTTCTGAAGGCTGCAGATCCTGATATAGAAGTCTCGGCTCCCTCTCCAGCACCATGTCTGCCTGTGTGTCACCGTGCTTCCCGCCATGTTGGTAATGAACTAAACCTCTGAACATGTAAGCCAGCCCTAATTGAATGCTTTCCTAAGAGGTGCTGTGGGCATACTGCCTCTTCACTGCAATAGAAACCCTAACCAAGACAGTATTCAAGATTTAGGGAGACTGAAAGAAATAAGGTAAACATAATGCTAGCATATATTCAATCTCATGAGACAATCAACCCACAAACAGTCCAGGAAAATGTCTACTCTTACTTACATTGATTAGAACTTTTGTTCATTCTGTTATAATGAGAAAGTCACCAAAAATGAATTGAAAACCAATAGGGCACAAATTGCCATATTGGTGACTTTTACTTGAGAGAAAGAAGGAAAGACACCGTGGTTGTCAGTAAACAGAGAACTTGTGACTGGGTAGACTTTGCTGAGCTTTGAAAGTCTAAGGCAGTGAGATTCTTGCTGTCTTTGAGGTCAAGATTTGCGTTAGGCAGGACTTTTAGCTTCACATTCCTCTCATCCATTCTCTCTAGCAGCACTTCTTCAAACAGCAGAGCTGGTTTTCCCCCACAGCTGTGTACACCGATCAGGGATTGTGACTGTGTCATTCCCTTGAATTACTATTTCTTCACGCTGCTGGCAAAGGAGTCAAGTTCAATCTGAAGCTTGAAGAAGAGGTAGAAAAAGTACTTAACGCCAACGTCCCTCTATTTGTCCTTGGATTATTCTATTTAACATATATTTTAATGTGAATACAAGTGCTTAAATTGTTATGACATAATAAAATATGTCAACATATGGCAGGTCAATGTCCTCCATTGTTCTTGTTCTCAAATTTCTTTTCCTTTCATGTGCATTTTCTCCTTAGATAAGCTGAATAATAACCCTTTCAGGGGCATTTGATTAATATTTATTTACCAGTTAAGTTTCTGAAGAATTATTCTTAAAACTTCAAGTCTTTTACTCTCAAATCATGGTCAGCTCTTTTTGTGTTTATTTTTCCCCAGTGAATTTTATTATCTTTCATATGAATCCTGTGTAATTTCCAACTCATCTACTGTTGCAGATGTTGGTGCTGTAATGTCTTTCTTGTGAAATGCTTTGTCTGTGTCATTATTCACAATAAAGCTGATGGGTTTGCGTGTTGGTTTGGTTTTATAGTCAGTGCATTACTGAACTGTATTAATAGTTCTATTGAATTGTGTTTATTTCTCTTGGAATTTTAGGCAAACAATTATTCTAACTTCAGATACTAAATTTCATCTCTTCTTTTCCGGTAAGTGGGCCCACTTTTCTTGTTTTATTACATTTTCTAGCCCCTCTAAAATAATGCTGGATGACACATTATTTGTCCTTTCTTTCTTCTTCCTTTTTTTTTGAGATTATAATATAATTGCAACATTTTCTTCTTCCATTTTATCCCTCCAAACCATCCCACTGACCCTCCCTGCTCTCCTTCAAATGGCTTTGTTTTTATTAATTATTAGTGCATGCATATACGTATCTACATATGTATTCCAAACATAGCATGCTAAGTCCGTATAATGTTACCTCTATATATTCATGGCCAACCACTTGGCACAGGACAACCAATTGGTGTGTTCTTCCTCAGGGAAATCTCTTCACCTCTTCTCAAACTTCCTCAGTTGCTTACAATTCCTTGTGTGGGATGAGGCCTCATGAGCTTTTCCCAGTCCACTTGGACATGTCTACTGGTGTCATCTTTGTTCAGCTCACGTTTAGCAAGACATGTTAGTGAAACTTTATAGGTTTGTTTTCTGGCATTACTAAAAAACAGTCTCACGGTAAACGCCCTGATCCTCTGGCTCTTATAATCTTCCTGCCTCTTCTTCCACAGTGTTCCCTGAGCATTAATTGCAGGAGTGTTTTGTAAATGTATCCATTTGGACTGGTCTCCACACCTCTGCATTTGATTGGTTGCAGTTTTCTGTAGTAGCATCCATCTGTTGTAAAGAAAGATTTTCCTGGTGATGGTTGAGGATTACATTTATCTGTGGGTATAAAGACAAACATTTATAAATTGTTATTAGGGATTTTGCTAGCTTAGTAAAGTAGTGGTTATAGAGTCTCCTCTGATAACCACAATGTCACTAGTATTGAGTACTTAGCTAGCTTTCTAATATCATATATGGTTTCTCTCTTGTTGGCTGTGTCTTAAGTTCAAGCAGAGCTGTTGCTTACTGCCAAGGTATGCATTCCACTACTACATCCTTAGGATTGCCATGCTGTGCGGGTGTGTTGTGGTTCAGAGGAATTAACTGAGGGAGATCTCTTGCATTCAGGCTAAGTGGCAATCCAACTATAAAAAGTTTGTGGAAAAAGTGCTGTTGCCCACCTGCCTTAGCTTCATCCTAAGGAAGTAGGTCTGATTTGTTTCCTTCCCCCTCATCATTGTTGCTGTTGCTGCCACCTCTATCCTCTGCTGACATCAGACTTCATCTTCCAATGTGAAATGAATACCAGCAATTTCCAGGAATCTTCTAGATCGTTAGCACCAGACAGGGACTACCAAGGCATACAGCTTCTTACAGCTACTGGGATCTCTTCACTCAGATAGCCATGACTGGGCTTCTCTATCATGTAAGAGACTCAAACATTTTTTTTTAATAGCAAGTGTACTTTCTATGGGTTATGTTCATCTACAGGTTCCTATTTAATGGACTTTTGCTACAAAACCATTTTTAATTTTCATGAAGTCAAATTTATCTGGTTTTTTTTTTGTTGTTGTTGTTATTGTGCTCTTTTTTCATATCTAAGAAAGTATTAAAAATTCCAAGGTCACAAATTACCTCTGTCATTTCTTTCAAAGGTTTGCCTTTTATATTTAAATCTTTGATTAATTTACCTAATTTTTGTATCTGGAATGAAAAAGTAACCCAATATCATTTTTTGCCTGTGACCATCTAATTATCCAATCAATGTTTTTTTTTCCCCAAAGAGCTGTTTAAGCACTCATATTGTAAACCAACTGACTATATTTTCTTAACATTCTTCTTGGCATCTCAGTTTTCTTCCATTTGCTGTTATGTCTCTTTTGCTAATTTCACATTATTTTGGTTACTGTATTATTAATATGCCTTGAAACAAGGGGGTGCAGTTTTTCTGAAGTTCATACATTGTCAATAATTTTTGGTTAATTTTTAACCCTTAAATTTCCATGTGAATTTTAAATTTTAAAATAAGCTCATGTATTTTTACTATATATATAGTATATATGTGATGTTATTCTAATATATATGTACTCTAATATATATAGTAGATAGGTACTCTAATATATATAATAAATTATATACATATATTAGAGTATATATACTCTTACATATATTAAAGTGTTATATATATGAGTATTATCATGTAACATCTTCCAGTCTGTAAACATGGAATGGCGTTACATAGTCTTATTTAATTTGCTTTTAACAGTGTTTGTATTGTTTTTGGAGTGAGTCATACACTTCCTTAGTTAAATTACTCCGGTTTTGGTTTTTGCCATCTAATGGAACTGCAATTTCATTTGCTGCTGCTGTACTGAGATTTTCTATTTCTTCTTATGTCAGTTCCAGTCATCTATATCAATTAAAAATTTATCTGTTTCTGATAACTTTAAGATTGCAACGGTCCTTTATGGTTACTTTTATTGACATATAGTTTGTGACAACTCTCATTTCTGATTTTAGTGCTTTGAGTTTCCCCCACTCTGAGCCTAATGTTTGTGGGTTTCAGGGATTTCTATGAAGTACAAGCCTTCCCAGGCTGAAACCCCCTATGTGTCTGACGATGACCCTGAACTTCTGATTCTCCCTTCATATACCTGGTGTTAGCTATGAGCTGCCACACCTGGTCACACGGTGCTAGGGAGCAAAGCCAGGCCTTCTCTTTCTTTGCACTGAGTTTTCTCTGCTTCTCATTCTTTGGTTTCTTCAGTGTAAAGTTAAGTCACTGGTTTGAAAGCTTTTTTTTTACTTCTTAATGTGACCATATAGTTTTCACTATAATTTTATTTTACCTATGAATTATTTAGGAATATATCTTAACTTTACAAAATAAAAGTGAATTATCCTTGAGACAATTATGAGTTTTATAGGCACAGTTTTTAAATTAATTTTGAGCTTGATTTCTTTGTGATCATAAAACTGATTTAGTCAGTACTTTGAAATGTATTAAGTTTTGCTTTATGGTCCAAAGTATGATCAATTTTTTACAAATATTCCTTTGGATGCTTTAAAAGCATATCTATCCCAAAGAAGGTGGATAGATGTTCATATTTCATAAAACTTTATTCAAACTTTGTCTATTTTTAAAGATGAGTTATTCAAATATGTCACAATCATGTATTGTGATTATGGACTCTCTTCTCATTGAAGTTCCATAAATTTTCATATTATACCTTGGTTCTCTATTATTAAGCACATACAAAATTAGAGTATATATTCATTTCAAGTTAATCATTTATTATTCTACAATGTTCTTCTTCAGCTCCAATAATGATTTGTCTTAAGGTCCATCCATTCTTTCTGATGCTAATACAATCACATCAGTTTTCTTTTGGCTACTGTTTTTTCTTTTATTTCCAACTATTTTATTTCTTTGTCCTACACATATCTTTTATAAACAGAATATAGATGAGTCTTACTTTTTATTCAGTATGAATAACTTTTAATTAAAAAATTTAGCTAATTGATTTTAATGTAATTACTGATATGTTCAGGTTACATTTATCATACCTGTTCATTTTTCTCTCCTTTTCTGCCTTTAAAAAATAGCTTCTGTTTTATTTTATGATTCCATTTTCCCATTATTATGTTGGAAATTATACACTGCTTTATTATGATAATGGTAACACTAAAATTGCCTGATGCATCCTTACATTCGAAGTGTCTAATATTAATAGGCATCATGCTATCTACTCGGGCAACACGGGGCATTAGAATTCTATAGTCCCATTCACACACCCTTCTGACTCATTACATACCATTGCTGCCATGCATTCTAATCACCGCTATATTTTAAATAAAATAACAAGTTGTAATTACTTTATAGGCAGCGTTAAGTTCTATTGACCTACATGGTTTCCAGTGCATTTCATTAATTCTTTATCTCCATGCTTCCCTCTAAGATAATTTTCTTTCTGATTTTACAGCTGAGTTTCCCATAACAAATTCTCGGGTTTTTGTTTTGTTTTGTTTTGTTTTACTAGATCAAACAAAATCAGGGGTGTGTGGCCATAGACTTGATTTTTTTTTCTTCTAACAATGTCATTAGTTTTCCTTCATTCTTTTTTTTTAATTTTTTTATTAATCTTTTTTTTTATTAATTACACTTTATTCATTTTGTATCCCCCCATAAGCCCCTCCCTCCTCCCCTCCCGATCCCACTCTCCCTCCCCTTTCTGCATGCATGCCACTCCCCAAGTCCACTGATAGGGGAGATTCTCCTCTTCTTTCTGATCTTAGTCTATCAGTTCTCATCAAAAGTGGCTGCATTGTCCTCTACTATGGCCTGGTAAGACTGCTCCCCCCTCAGGGGGAAGTGATCAACGAGCAGGCCAATCAGATTATGTCAGAGGCAGTCCCTCTTCCCATTACTATGTAACCCACTTGGACACTGAACTGCCATGGGCTACACCTGTGCAGGGGTTCCAGGTCATCTCCACGAATAGTCCTTGGTTGGAGTATGAGTCTCTGGGAAGTTCCCTGTGTTCAAATTATCTTGTTCTGTTGCTCTGCTTGTGGAGTTCCCGTCCCCTCCAGCTCTTACTTTTTCCCACTTCTTACATAAAATTCCATTCACTCTGCCCATCAGTTGGCCATCAGGCTCAGCATCTGCTTTGACAGTCTATACTGCAGAAGCTTTCAGAGGCCCTCTGTGGCAGGTTTCAAGGTTGTTTCCTGTTTTCTTCTGGCTTTCAGAGGCCCTCTGTAGCGGGTTCCGAGGTTGTTTCCTATTTTCGTTTTCTTCTGATGTCCATCCTCTTTGCCTTTCAGGATGGGGATTGAACATTTTAGTTAGGGTCCTCTCTTTTGCTTATTTTGTTTAGATGTACAGATTTTAGTGGGTTTATTCTATATTGTATGTTTATATGAGTGAGTATATACCGTGAGTGTCTTTTTGCTTCTGGGACAACTCACTCAGGATGATCCTTTCCAGGTCCCACCATTTACCTGCAAATTTCATGATTTCCTTATTTTTCATTGCTGAGTAATACTCCATTGTATAGATGTACCACAGTTTCTGCATCCATTCTTCAGTTGAGGGGTTTCCTTCATTCTTAAAAGATACTCTCGCTAGATACAGAATTCTAAGTTAGTATTTATTGCCTTTCACATAACAAAATATCACCATATTTCTATTAAATGATTGACTGTCAATCAATCTAATTTTCATTATTTTAAAAATATCCTGCCACCTTTTGCTATGATAATCTGTGTGGTTTTATTTTGTTTTTTAAGCAGGTTTCTGTGGATCTAGATTTTCCTGTACTGGGCTCAGGGTTTATGATGATTTTTTTTGTAATTAAAAAAATATTTTAATATAATATATATTTTACATATAATATATATTATATAAAATACATGTATATATACATGTATTTATATATAAATACATTTATATATTATATATAACTGTATATTACAGTTATATATTATATATATTATATTATATATACATTTTATATAATATACAGTTTCTCCTCCTCAAACTTCTCCCACATCCTCCCCACTTCCCCATTTACCCAAATACCCTTACCCCTCTCTCTTCTTTCTTCTCTTTCCCTCGTTAGAAAACAGATACCTCTCTCCATCCCCGATCTCAAGTTGTACTACAGAGCAATAGTAATAAAAACTGCATGGTATTGGCATAAAAACAGAAAGGAGGATCAATGGAACCGAATAGAAGACCCAGAAATAAACCCACACACCTATGAATACTCAAAGAAGCCAAAACCATTCGATGGAAAAAAGACAGCATCTTCAACAAATGTTTGTTTGTTGATTTCAGTTGGATTTCAAATCCAACTGAATGTCTACATGCAGAAAAATAAAAATAGATCCATATTTATCACCCTGCACGAAACTAAAGTCCAAGTGGATCAAAGACCTCAACATAAAACCAGATACTCTAAATCCGTTAGAAGAAAAAGTGGGGAACAGCCTAGAACTCATTGGCACAGGAGACAACTTCCTGAACAGAACACCAACAGCATAGACTCTAAGAGCAACAATCAATAAATGGGACCTCATGAAACTGAAAAGCTTCTGTAAAGCAAAGGACACCGTCATCAAAACAAAACGACTGCCTGCAGATTGGGAAAGAATCTTCACTAACCATTTATCTGACAGAGGACTAATGTCCAGTATATACAAAGAACTAAAGAAGCTGAAAAGCAACAATCCAAGTAATCCAATTAAAAAATGGGGAACAGAGCTAAACAGAAAATTCTCTGTAGAGGAATATAGAATTGGCAGAGAAACACTTAAAGAAATGCTCAATGTCATTAGCCATTAGGGAAATGCAAATCAAAACGACCCTGAGATTTCACCTTACACCCATCAGAATGGCCAAGATGAAAAACTCAAGTGACAACACATGCTGGAGAGGTTGTGGAGAATGGGGAATCCTCCTCCACTGCTGGTGGGAATGTAAACTGATACAACCACTCTGGAAATCTATCTGGCGCTTTCTCAGACAATTAGGAATAGTGCTTCCTCAAGACCCAGCTATACCACTGCTAGGTATATACCCAAACTTTGCTCAAGTACACAAAAGGGATACTTGCTCAACCATGTTTATAGCAGCTTTATTTGTAATAGCCAGAACCTGGAAACAACCCAGATGTCCATCAACAGAGGAATAGGTACAGAAATTGTGGTATTTTTACACAATGGAATACTACTCAGCAATCAAAAAGGAGGAAATCATGAAATTTGCAGGCAAATGGTGGGATCTAGAAAAGATCATTCTGAGTGAAATATCCCAGAAGGAGAAAGACAAACACGGTATATACTCACTTATATAGACCTATAAGATATGATAAGCATAATGAAATCTATACACCTAAAAAAGATATTCAAGAGAGCAGACATGGGGTAAGATGATCAATCCTTGTTTATAAAGACAGATGGGATGTGCATTGAATGTATGACAGGAGTCTACTGAGCGCATCTGAAAGACTCTAACTAGCAGTGTTTTCAAAGCAGATACAAAGACTCATGACCAAACCTTCGGCAGAGTACAGGGAATCATATGAAGGAAGGGGAGTTAGTATGATGGGGAAAGGATAGGAGCTCCACAAGGACCAAACATATCTGGGCACAGGGTCTTTTCTGAGACTGACATTCAACCAAGGACCATGTATGGATATAACCTAGAACCTCTGCTCAGATGTAGCCTATGGTAGCTCAGTAACCAATTGGTTTCCCATAGTGAGGGGAACAAGGACTATTTCTAACAGGAACTCAATGACTGGCTCTTTGGCCTCCCCACCCCCCAAGGGAGGAGCAGTCCTGTTAGGCCACAGAGGAGGGCTTTGCAGCCAGTCCTGAAGATACCTGATAAAACAGGATCAGATGAATGGGGAAGAGGTCCCCCCCATCAGTGGACTTGGGAAGGGGCACAGTGGGGATGAGGGAGGGAAGAAGGGTGGGATTGGGAGGGAATGAGGGAGTGGGACACATCTGGGATACAGAGTTAATAAAATGTAACTGATAAGAAAAAAATAAAATTAAAAAAAAAGAAAACAAATACCTCAAAACAAAAATCATAATAATAAAAACAAACCAGGACAGGACAAAACAAACTGGGGGTGGGGCAAAGAAAAGTATAAGAAATATATATAAATCCATAAAAGCACAAAACCAGAAATCATAAAGTATAAGCAAAGGTCCTGGGGCCAGGCCTTCTGTGTGATTTGAATACTCAAAGAGACTTCAAGAAGAAAACTGATTTTTTTTTCCCCTTTTCAAGCAGCTATCAGTCAGAGATCACTTCTGAGTTAAGGATGTGGGCCATGCAGCCATCTTAAGTCTGCGATCAGTGTGATTCACAGTTGCTTTCGGGCTCCCCACACTGTTTTCTCCCCCACCCACTCCCCTCACCCTCATCTTAGAACCGTCACTGTGCTTCCTGCCTTTCTTGCAATCTCTAATCTCTGCTGCACTTCTTATTTTTGTTCCCTTTTTTATGGGCTGTTGTCTTCTCACCTAACGTTCAATCCACTGATTCTGCCAGACACATAAAATATTGATGATATTAGGCCCAAATGGTGAGTTCTTGGGTTCTTTCTTTTTTAAGTTCTGTGATTTTTATTTGCTACTGTTGTTTATAATAACTTTCTATTCTCCGTGGCGAAAACATCTTGTTTATTATCTTCTTGAATCTACTCAACATAGTTATTTTAAAATCTGTCTGGTTGTGTATTTCATGTTAGATGGGGCCAAACACGTCACCACATTTACATACACGCACGCGCACATACACACTTAAAACAAGCCTGAGTATTATTTTTTTCAGAAGAAGACTCTGAGATTCAGGGCAGTCATATAGTATCTAAAGAGTCAAGAACCAAATTCAAACATTCTAAGCCTCAAACTTGCGCTCCTACCCATCTTCTCAAGGTTGTCTAAGTCCTGAGTCCAAATGTCTGAGCAAACCAGAATCCACAAACCATGAGGCAGATTCATTCCTGCCAGAGGAAGACTCTGTTCTTCTCCTGATTCATTCCCATCAGACGCTGTGAAAACATCCATTCGGAACCTGTCTTCTCTCTCATGTACTGCCCCTTATTTATTCATCTGCCAATCAAGGCTGCCTCAGTTCCCGTTCCTGTTGTCCGGTTTACCAGGTTCCAGCTACCCTGGCGGGGAAGTCAGAGCAGCTGGAAGTGGGCGCATTACACGCATGCACGCTTGCTCCTGCTTACCTCGGTTCCGGTTTTATTCGGTCCGGGATTTCATCCCTGAGGAATGGGTGTCACCTGCAGCAGGGAGCTCTTCCTACCTCAGTCAGCACAACCAAGATAATCCCCAGCAGGCATGCCCACAGACAGCTGCCATATGATTCCAGCTCCTGTCAAGCTGACAGTCATGACCAGCCGTCACAAACAGCCAGGGGTTTTCAAGCATCTATCTGACCACAACAAACATAGTAACAAATTAAACTGGATTCTCTCCCATGGGATTTTTATTTTAGTGGGAGGTAAACAGTAAGCATAAATATATATATATATATTTCTAGGAAGTGAGACATGGATGAGATAGAACAGTCTTACAGAGTAAATTGTGATGGATGCTGGCTTTAATTAAGTAGTCAGAATGAGGTGACCCATGACCTGAAATCTGAGTGAGAAAGTATTTTATGCAGAAGATAGAATAAATGCTGGGATTAGGGAAATAACTCAGTGGTTTAAACTGCTTGTTGCACAGCAGAAGGACCAGAAATGCCTGCTGGGTGTGGTTGCCTGAAACCCCATCATCCAAAAGCAGCCAGAGGATCCCAGAGCAAGCGGGCTGGCACTATACCATCAGTACACTCTGGGTTTGAATCAGAGATCCCTGATTCAAAGAATAAGGTTGAAAGGTCATTTGAAGAAGATTCCTGACAGAAATTTCATCTTGGGCTTAGACAAACAAAACACACACAGAGAGAGAGATACTCCTTGGAGGTAAGATATCCATGAGGCCAAAAGAGGAGGTCAGGAAGCTAGAGGAACTGCAGTCACAGGCAGTCATGAGCTTGCTACCTGGTTTCCGGGAACCAAACTCTGGTCCTCTGCAAGAGCTCAAGTGCTCTTAACTGCTGAGCCATCTCCTTTGCCCCCTAAGGTAGTATTTGTGACAACATTTGACCTTCTAGCACAAGACATTTGAAATCAGACAAAATATATGACGTGGGTATTTTCAGATTTGAGAAAATAAACAGCACAGAATTGCTATCCAAGTAAGTGGGGATACAAAACCCGTAAGCTTTGTGACCCTTTCACGTGAATAAAATCACACCCCAGATGACAAACTGCCGTTGCACTGATCAGAATTCTCATCTCTTAATCCTGGAACCTATTTTTCTATTTCCCGTGTACAGGTACACATTTATTTGCTTGGTAAATGAATTAACTAGACCAGTACCTTGGAAATAGTCATTTCCACCTCTGTTCTGACAAAGTTGGCTGAGGAAGTCAATAGGATCAACTCTGGTATGGCCTTACTCACTCCATCCATCCCTAGCTCAAGGTAGACCCACCGTTCTGCACACCCAAGCTAATGCCACACCCCTGAGGCAAAGGATTGTAATTGAGAAATTTCATCGTGACTGTCACTGTACCCTGGCATCCTGTCAAGGCTTGAGATCAAGTTCGGTTTTGAAAAGAGCAAAGAGAACAACGTAATTTAAAAATCAAAGAAATTCATTTTAGTAGTAAAAGGTTAACAGGCTTTAGGAGGAACCATTTTTAATCACCCTCGTCTAGACTCTATCACTGGAATCACCAGCTTCGGAGTGAAATATGGCCCAACTGCCGCCACCAAACAGCTCCTAAAGACTGTTGTATTTAATCATGTCTGTAGCCCACTTATGGATTTTCATTATGATTCCCGATGCTGTTGCGCTGGGTAAAATATTAATATCCATAGTAATGATGCATGAAGCTTGGAGTGTAATTTCTTCACTCTTCTTGTCTGATATTAAATTGTTACCACTTTATCATTTGTGTAGAACTGCACGTTTCAATTAATCTTTCCATATCAGCAGCCCTGATTAATATAGATCATGATTCATAAGCTTATCGTCACTATAGTTTTAACAGATCATTTATAAAGATCTTAAATTTCAGGGTCTGGGAGGCGCAGCTGCTGTGTCCAATGTGCCTCTTTATTCTCTCTTCCAGCAGTACTGTTACACACCGGCTGTCATCTCCTGCTGAATAATTAATTCCAGGAAACCAAATTTGCCCAAGGGGGGAAGAAAGAATAACGGGACTGGAGATTGGCAGGGCAGCGGGCAATGTTTGCTCACCTTTCCATGCCCATCCCGGATGTTGCCTGCTCATCGTCGGCCTGAACTATGGCTCTGGAGGATTAACCCACAGGTTGGGGGTGGAGGGAGCGTCTGTTGGCTGCAGCAGACAGGTCCAGCCAGCCCAGCCATCCCAGGATGGTTGTTGAGATTTGATGGAGTGTTGGATAACTTCCCAAGCAGCTGCTGTTGCTCGTATGAATCTACAGAGCTCATCAGGCCTGGCATGATGCCCGGGGCCTTGTGTTGGTCCTGGAATACAGTCTAAACTCTGTTCAGTGTAAGGTAGGGGTGAGCTGGCAAAACAGTGAGTGGTTTTCAGACATTCTTATGAACATCAGCAGCTTGGGGCATTTTGTTAGAAGAGGTTGCTGAAGCTCCCAGAGGGTTTAAGGCCAATAAATACGGGGTTTGTCATTGGGAGTCTGGGAGCCTTACCCAAATTCTACAACTGCACTGCCTCTTAGCCACAGTGATGCTGAGGTTGACCTGTGAGGACCCTCATGAGAACAGCCCCCTATTCAGGCAAAAAAAAAAAAAAGAGAGAGAGAGAGAGAGAGAGAAATAAAGCGCCCCTTACTGGCTTTGTCCTCCACCTGAAGCTTCATTGTCAGAACTCAAATTTTTCAAAAATATAACCACAAGAAAGATATCTAGATATAAAATTTTAGAAAATACCTATTCTGGTAAGTACTAACCGGTCTGGTAACAGTTAAAATGCTGACATTCTGATGAACTCGAAATCTAAATATTTGGTTTTAACGTCAACTAAGTGAAGTGTTTCTATTTTCACCTGGTCTGAGTAAATTTATGCTCACTGCTAGTATCACATCTGTGCATCTTTTCTTACACGGCTTCTGTGTAAAAGGCGTTGTTCTCAGCCCTGAGGCTTGGGTCTGTGTCTGCTACACTGAGTATGTCTCTCCAAAATTTATATTAAAGCTTAATCTCCACTATTCCAGTGTTAAGAAATCAGATCTTCGGAGGAGTGATTAATGATGGCACTGCCCTTTGGGGTAGATTAATCCCTTATGAAAGGCCTGAGAGAACTGTCTTTGCTTGTTTACCTTTTTCCCTTCTGCCACATGAGGACACCAGTTTCAAGGTGCCATCCTACAAACAGAGCCTAAGGTCAGATGTCCAACCTGCTGTCCCATTCATCATGAACTTCCTAGCCTCCAGAATTATTAGGAAAGACATTACCTTCCTAAACTGACTAACCTCAGGTATTTTGTTAGAGTAGCACAAACGAACTAAGGGGATAGTTTAATGCACATTCTGCCACAGAATCACCCCGGGACAAAATGAATGGTTCACTTGGGAGGTGACTAAGACAGCTGGCCTAGGCCTCATCGTCAAGCATTATCAACTTTTATCTCTGTGGGCAACTGGGAATGCTGGGAAACTCTACGACATGCCTTAGCAAATACTTCCGTGGCAGGGCGAGGAAACTGAGCTGTTTGTTCAGGAAGCCCCCGGCTATTACCAAAGGGGGTGTTGATTTCTGAAGCGTGTGCGCCTCCAGCATTTAACCCTAATACTCCCCGTGTCTGAGCAGAGTAACCTCTGCAGCCACAAAGAGCAGCTCTCAGATGGACAGTGTGCAGGATTCTCAGGAAGCAGCCTGGAGGTGGGGAGGTGAGGCCAGGAGAAAACAAGGGGCCAGTGGTTCTTTCTGCATCTCCTCTAGGCCCATGCCTTGTTCACTCACTAACTAAAGTAGTTATCAAAGTAGTTACCAACACTCCACAGACAGGAGGGTCTCTTAGCGAGAAGCCCATGAGAACTATTTTCAAGTATTATTTTATTCTCTGAGAACTTTGATCACATCCCCCTTTCCCAGGTCCTCTCAGACCCACTCCCACCTCCCTACCCTCCTAACTTCATGTTCTCTTTTAGTAAACCCATAAAATCCAATTTGCGCTACCCAAATACTCTGAAATGTGGGGCCTGCCCTGGAGTGTGGTTACTTACCAGGGCTCATACCTGTAAAGAAAACCCGCTCTTCCTCTCTAGCAGCTATCAAATGCCAGTAGCTCCTCAGCTAGGGGTGGGATGTTGTGCCCGCCTTCCTCCTCTCCATTCTGGGATTCTTGCCTGGCTTTTGCGTTTGCACAGGTCTCGTGCACACTGTCACAATTGCTGTGGGTTCATTTGTGCATCCACCCATTTGCTTCTGGAAAACGGTTTCCTTGTAGTCCTCCGCCCCCTCTTCCGCAACGATCCCTGAGCTTTGGAAGGAGGGTTGGGAACTGGTACAAACAGCCCATGTATGGATGAGCACTCCACAGTCTCTTATTCTCTGCAATCAGTTGTTGTTGCTACAGGCTGCAAGAAGAAGCTTCTCTGATGAGGGCCGAGAGATACACACTCTCTGTGGGTAGAGAAACAAGTCATTCTGAGTCCTTTCAGTAGTCTGACCATTTAGCGGAGTGATAGTAGTAGGTTTCTTCCTAAGGGCATATGGCATACCTAGCCACAGGTTGTTGACCCAATCACAGTACCAAGAATGGGTTAAATCTCATGAAGATGGCTTAGATCCAAGCTGAACGTGGTTGACTGCACCCATCGTATTCATGCCACTGCTGTACAAGTGGGCACATCTTGACACAGTTATTGTATAATGGTAGTTCACAGGGTTCAAAGCTAGGCAAGACTGATGATAACTTTTCTCCTCTAGCTTAGCACCCTGCACAGCGCCTTGCAGCACTATCAAAGCTGGCCAATAGGGAGGAAGCTTTCAGGGCTGCACCATCTTGATTTCTTCGTATTTATTGACTCGGGTATATAGTATCTTAACCAGTAGGGTCTTACCATATATTTCTGGAGCAAGTTGTGGAGAAAGGGGTCTTATTTCAGCTCACAACTCTCAGGTCAGTCCATGACTAAAGGAACTTAGGGCAGGAATTCAAAGCAGAAACATGTAGGCAGGAATTGAAGCAGAGGTCACGGAATAATGCTGCTCTGCCTGTTTTCTTATACACCCTAAGACCATATGCCCAGGAGTGACAGCCTCTCACATGGGCTGGTCCTATTCATATCAATCATTAATCAAGAAAATGCTCTACAGACTTGGCCAAAGGCAAAGTTACTGTGTGGAGGTAACTTCTCAGTTGGGGTTTCTCTTCCCAAATATGCCTAAGGTTATGTCAAGTTTCAAAGAAATTTAAACAGCACAGAAAATAATGAAGAGCAATGGCGACAGACTATAATGTTTGAGGATCTATGGGACCCTGTTGGCCAACAAATTCAAGAGATGCAACCCATTCCTGGTAATGGGGTTATTTGATGCCATCTGGTATTTTCCCACCATTACAGGGTAACTCGATTTACATTCTTTCTATGTACATAGATGTTTCTGGAAGATTCTACAATGGTAGGTTTCCATGTGGCTTTTCAGGAGTTTATTAGTGTTGGTTATCCATCCCTGTACCCGGTCCTTTACCCTGCCCTCCCATCCCCCACTCCATTTAGTCTTTCCTGTTCCATTATTTGTTTCCCTTTATATCACTGTATTCTAGCTATGCTCCTCTGAATAAACCCTCCTGATGGACTTACATTAGTTTTTTTTTTTTTAACTTTAATGGGTATTCCAAACGAAGCACACATTTCTGAAGTTTCAAAACTCACATTCACATATGAAAGAAAACATGCAATATTTTTTTGTCTTCTTTGGTCTGGGTTACTATTTTTTTTAAAAAATAACTTTTATTGATTCTTTGTGAATTTCACATCATGTACCCCAATCCAACTAGTTTCCCAGTCCCTTCATATCCACCTTCAGCCCTTGTAACCTCCTCCCCAAAGAAAACAAAAAAATAAAAATAAGAAAATAAATCATCGTAGAAAGCTGTGGTGAGTCACACAGTAACTCAGTATGCCCTTTTCCCCAAACAGCTTTACTTGCAAATGTTCATTGCAATGAATCATTGGTCTGGTTTGAGGCCTCTGGCCTCTACTACACTGATAGTCCTGAATCCTCGCTGGGATTCCTGTTATTGCCCTGTGTCACGGAGATTCTGCAGCTGTGTATCTGCGAGACTGCCTCCAACAGCAGCTCATAGATGGGGTAGCTGTTTGGGTGGGCCAAATCAAAGCCCAGGACCTGACCTCCTTGGCAGCTGAGCGGATCAGGCCACTAGATCTCCCACCCACACCCCCATAGCCAGCTCTCCAGCGCTGCCCAGGCATGAGGGTGGGGCTAGCTGAACACGGCCCTTGAATACCAACATGGCCCCAGGTGACAGCGCAGACCACAGATGTCAACATGGCCTTTGGTGTCAACATAGGCATCAACACAGCCCCCTGTTGCCACAGGGCCACATACCCAGACATGACCTTCAGCGGCAGCACAAGACCAGACCTTCACCATGGCTGAAGGTGGCAGCTGAGACTACTCACACCAGGCTGTTTCTCACCTTCTTTTAAAGTGATCTGCTCTGCTCGCAGCAATTTTCTCGATGTTTATGCTTTTGCTCCAGTCTTTTTGAATGATTTCACTAACAGCCAATTCAACAGCTATTCTGCAGTGACTCACCTTTAGCAAATCCAAAGCATTCAATTTAATGTTCAAAGAAGCAACAGTTCCTCTTTTCACACTTATCATCAGTTTCTGTAACACTTCAATTGCATGGTGACATTATTAAGCACAACTGTTACGGAACAGATTTATGGACCGCCCAGCAATTAACACTTGGTAAACGATGGTAAGGGCTGGACCAGTGGGCACCCCATCGCATGGGCTTTCAGTTGGAGAGCACTAATATCGAAACCCAAATGAGTCTTTCCGTAGTTGATTATTCAGTCCCAATAATGCCCATATGAGTGAGGGCTCACCACTCTGCCGGAGAAAGTCCCCAGGCATGTTTGCCCAGGGTCATAAGTCAGCAAGTAGATGGCTCTCTAACCCAGGATGTCTGAAGCTCTTTAAAACACAAGACCACACTGCCCTGACTAGAGGATGGCTTGTTACTTGGATAGTCATAAACACCCAGCAGTGACCTAGATCACCCGGCCACCCTGCTTGTTAGCCCTAAGTGCCAATGTGACGTTCTACCAGGGGAGAACGTCAGCAGGGGAGATGGCAGGAGTCAGTTCAGGCACCTTCTGTGGAAGCTGCAACAGGGAAGACAGGACTTCCTGAAGCTTACAGGGCAAATGGGAATAAAGCAGGTCTACCTCAGGTGCCGGGAAACAGAGAATTTTAGGAGGTGGTGACAATTCAAAGGAAGAAGAGCCGCTTCATAATTTAGGAATCAGGGCAGTCTTTACAGAGAATGTGACATTTCGGTGGCTGTTAGATGAAAGCAGATCTGAGGATGGAAAGGAGATGTTCCAGGTGGAAGAAAAAGAAGCCAAGGCAGAGAAGTCGGAAGCAGCCTCAAGGGCTGCATTAAAGGTCGTTAGGTAATTCAGCTTGCCTGCTAGGAAGGTGAATGGATGTTACTGGAAGGTGGGTGTGGCCAAGCCGATCACTTCGTTGCCGGGCTAGCCTTGTACAGACTGTTCACATCACAGCGGATCAGGAACCAGGAAGTAGAACCGGAAGCGGCCGGAGATAACATAGCCCTTAACACCCCTTCCCACGATCCACTCCCTCCAAATAAGCCCTGCCTTCTGAAATTTCCGGAATCTCCCAAAATAGCGCCACCAGCTGGGACCAATCACACAAAACATGAGCCTTCTGGGGGCATTTCAGATTCGAACTACAGCTTGGCCTTTCTTCTCATGCAGCCTCCAGAGACTTGCTGGCAGGTGTCCACCTGAAACCCATACATGACGCTGCTTCATTTCACAGGGCACCTGACCTCCTTAATACTCACAACTCCTGTAAATCTGTCTTCGTTTCTCCTCAAACGAAACCCCCTGCTGAAGTCTCTTAGACTTATACATTGGCTAGCGTCCACCCCTGCATTGCATTTTATGATTGACGGCACATTTTGTTGCTAAACATCAGCTTTGCCTTACTTATTTGTATACCTTTAATATTTACCACAGTGATGGTAGTGGAATGGCAGCTTATGAATGTTTCGTAAATGAATTAATGAACTACCGAACGTGTGTCTTCTTATCTTTTTTCCCCACACTGATCTATGTCTTTGTTAAGTTAAATATTTAGTAGAAAGACTCAATAGATGGTAGTTATTATATTGTTACTTAGTCCCAGCACACAACCACCTCATTTCGGCTGGCTTAGGGCCTGCTGTGGGGGATCTTGTTAGAGGTAGGGCCTAGGATTTCGTCCTGGGTAAATTCCCACAAAAGCCGGAAGAAGCACCTGATTCTGATCGGTCACATCAAAATGATTAATTTTCAAAACATCCTGATTTGGGTTGAAGATGGGCTAATATGTTGGAAATCGATGTCCCCTTCTGACCTTTCACTATACTAAACACTTTTGCTTTTCAGTCCACACCTGGACTTCTGGCTTCCCACTATAAAGCAGAAACAACCAAATGGGCCCAGGATTGGGCTCCTCCTCCTGGATCTGAGGATCAAACATCCAGACACCCTGCTTTATCACGAGCCTTGCTAGGCTAGAGAAGTTGTAGGGATAGGCTTCTTCATGGCCCACTCTCCAGCTGCCGAGTGGCCATTACCATAGGTATAGCCAAACTGCTTCAAGAATTGTTTGTTCGTTGACAGAACAAGGACAATTATAGCAGTACCTAATCCACAAGCATAAGAAATAAGCTAACTGGATAATCTGAAGTTTTTCTGAGTTCTCTTGAGAGGTCTTCATTACAAAAGAAGACCCTCATTTTCCAATTGTTCAGAACTAACTTCTAAAAAAAAAAAAAAGTGCCTCACTACTTTGGCAACTGTGCTACCACGATTTTCATTAATTAGTGTTTTACTGATATGAAATCACTAAGGCTGAATTAGTAAAAATAATGAATCCCACGGGTTTAGAAACAAAACAGTGCTCTGATTTAAACACAGGTGAAGAAAAGCTAGTGAAAACAAATAATACTGCACACTACAGTATTAATCCAGTGTGCCACAGGATTCAGACTTGGCATATGAATTCCAGCCAACACCCTTTGGCTTTGGCTTTAGTTTCTTGTATCATTCCTACATCTATTTGGTTTTTGTTGTTGTTGTTGTTGTTGTTATTGTTGTTTTGTTTTGTTTCTTTATGATCTGAAAAGTGATTTCTTGCTCTGCAGACATGAAAAACGTTTTAAAACATTTATTTGAATTCAATTTCTTAGTGAATTAAATGGTTGTGAAATGTTTGATTACACTATTCTGAGCATCATCAATCCTTTACTCATAGAGAAGTCTTTCTTCACACACACACACACACACACACACACACACACCAATTTATCTTGTGTCTGTCCAACTCTAACACCCGACTTCATGTGGACCTTTCTTTCATGGAATGAAGAAGCTAACTATATTTTGGCATTATGGCAGGGGCCTAGGAACACTGAAACCCTGCCTTTCTATCCTTTCTACAGGGAACCGAGGGCAGAAGAGACAGCTTTATTGAGGTAGAGTAGATGGATTCGGACAGCACATCTGTTATATTGTATACTATTTGATGAGTGCAAAGCACCTTGATTGACAGCTACACCAGCACTAGTTCCGCTCGCCACCCTGCTCCTTAGTAAAACATAATCAAAGATGGAAAGAGAAAGTAACACCAAGCCCTGTGCTGAATCTTTCCCAACTCCAGCTATGGACTGATAGGATGGAGGAAAAAAAACAAAAAACAAAAACAGGCTGGCCCTGCCCGGCTTGGAACTGAGGAAAGGCTGGTCATGGACACTAGTCTTCTTTTTATTTATTTTGAAAATATCTTTGCCTAACAACTGGAAACATGCATACATTCACTCATTCAAGTATTATTCGCTCACCTACGCATTTCATGTGCTTGAGTGCTTTGCTTACTTGGAGGTCTGTGCCCCATATACATACCTGGTTTTTACTGAGGCCAGAAGACAGCTTTGGAAGCCCTGGGACTGGAGTTACAGATGGCTGAGAGTCACCATGCAGGAGTTGGAAATGGAACCTGGACCCTCTGCAAGGGCAGCCAGTGTTCTTTATCACTGGCTCGTAGGCCCAGTCCCCTTGGGCCCTAATTGTGCTAACCCCATGCACTAGGGAGCCTGGTCAATCTGACAGACCTAGATGGCCCACCAGTATGGCCATTTTTTTCTGTTTGGTGTTAGAGCTAGTAAAACAACGAGGTAGGATCAGGAGCAAAATGAAGGAGAAAACAGGAGCTCTGAAGAGCTCCCACGTTCCTTGGGGAACATTAATTTGCTTTTACCTCAAACTCTGGGGCTTCCAGTATAACCACTGGTACTAGACAGTCTCTCTGAACTGTCACGACTGAGATTTGGTATATCATGTTTCTGTTCTCTTTCTCTCTAGTACTTTAATTTTAACTTTTAAGTGAAATTGTTTTATTAATTTCCTTTTGGGATTATTTATTGTATATTGAAAATCAACTAGGTTTTGTTGATCTGGTGTCCTGTAGCTATGCCTAATGTTTGCTTAGTGCCTTTGTGTGTGTGTGTGTGTGTGTGTGTGTGTGTGTGTGTGTGTGTGTGTGATTTTTTTGGAATCATATCTTCAACAGGTAGAGGTAGTTATCCATCTTCCTAGTCACAGTTGTGTGGCTTAAATACTGTGCTTAGGTTTTCTTTTTTTTTGTTGGTTTTCTTTTTTAAAATTTTTTCCTTTTTTTTTTTTTTTTTTTTTTTTTTTTTTTAGTTATTTATTTTTATTTTAGGTGTACTGGTGTTTTGCCTGCATGTGTCTGTGTGAGGGTGTCAGATCCTCTGGAACTGGAGTCACAGACAGTTGTGAGCTGCCATGTGGGTGCTGGGAATTGAACCCGGGGTCCTTGGAATTAGAAAAGAGCCTTTAGTTGTTTACTGTTGAGTATGATTTTTTGTTGTTGTTGTATTTTTGAGACAGGATCTCCCTATCTCATCCTGGCTGGCCTAGAATTTGCTATGTAGACCAGGCCTCAAACTCATAGATATCTGTCTACATCTTCCCCAGTGCTGGCTGGCGTCAAGGTAGGTACCATTACACATGGCTTACTGTTAACTATTAACTGTTGGCTTTCTGTGCCTCCTTGTTAAAAAACCATGTTTGTCTATTGAGTTGATCATGTGTTATCTTCATTCATTCTGTTAGTGTATTATATTGTATTATATTATATTATATTATATTATATTATATTATATTATATTATATCATATCATATCATATCATATCATATCATATCATATTATATTATATTATATTATAACCACTGGTTATACTGGTTCTGGGTTCACTGGTCCTGGGTTCTATTACTCCTTTGGTTGGTGCCTGGCTGCAACAACCCCAGCACAAAAAGTCTCTGTTTTTGTGTGTTCCTCTCCTCCCCCCAACCTCAAGTTATGTAGAACAGGGATGACTCCTAGACTCCTAAGGAAAAAGTCTTATGGGTGATTTTACAAAACTTTGGCCACAAGCAGAAGTGTGTGTGTGTGTGTGTGTGTGTGTGTGTGTGTGTGTGTGTGTGTGTAGAGGAGGAAAGAGCATTTACTTTTAAAAAATGAGATAGTCACTTGAAATAAATAAGAAACTACAGCAACCATGAAAGTTTCACCATTGTAAGAACAATCCTCATTTATTTTCACTGCCTTGGAATAAATCAGGGCCAATTTATCTATATTCCAGATCTGAGTGTCTTCACCCACTCTGCTCCTCCCTAAAAACCTCAGACCCACCCAATTCCAGACCATTTGGGCATTTCAGGATCCTAATGTTGCTTCTTTATGTCTTTATTGCTCCTTTGATAGAGAAATTTAAAAAAAAAAAAGAAAAGAAAAGAAAAAAGATATGCAGAAGAACAACAAAAAGCTATAATTATGAAGATTCAATTTAATTTTAAAGCTTGTGGACAGAAAGGAAGAAGCTAGAAAAGAAGGGTCCAAATTAATTTAGCAGGGAAGCATTGCATGAAATATTGTTGAAGTTTAATAACCATGCAAAGACAGATGATATGTGTGGAAAAATTAGTTGTAGGACCTCATAATAGTCTATTAATATTTCCTACAGGCGCAAAACCTTTTTTTTTTTTTTTAATAATTGTGACAAAGTAATCTTTTGAAAAAGAGAGAGTTGAAAAAAAAAAGAATCTTCAAAAGGAGACAGAGATGATGAAGGCGCAGGGAGGAGAAGGAGGCTGTCAGCTGGGAAAGCTAAGGGGATGTTTGATGTGGCTCACCACTGCCAGACCAACAAGGCCCAGCTCAGAGGGGGTCAGAAGCCACACGGAGGGCATTCGTGGGCACATCGGCACCCTGAAAGCTGAGGAAACAGTATTCTTTTCAGACATTCTTAGTTACATGTTGTGTAAGTATGCAAATCACCTAGTATTCCTGCCCATAAGGTCAAAAATGACTGAGTTCTTAATCATGCAGATGGAAAAACAAAAACAAAAACAAAACAGACAGACAACTATGGATTTGATTGGTTGCTGGAACCCCATGAGATGCATGGAGAGAAGGAAAGTGGGGAGCTGTCTGGACATGCTAGGGGCTGTTCCCCTTGGTCCTAGGCATAGAATAGCTCCTTCTGTCTGGCTATGTTTCCTGCTTCAGACTTTATGAAGCCCAGTTGTCTAAGAACAAAGCCCCCAGGCCCCTTTATTCTGCTCTAGCAGTGGAGAAGTGATTCCATACACCCCCAATTCCAGAGAGTATTACTCCAGTGGAGGCTCACTAAGTACACATTGGTGGAATTGGGCTCTGTTTCAGGGAGCAAAAGGAACAAAGCAAAGCAACATGATACTTGTTAATAACGTGCACGGCCCCAATAGGAAAACACAGTGCCTTCTCTAATCCTCACAACAAACTTGCAAAGCTGTTGGCACCATGCCCGCTCTGCAGAAGACGTTCTCCTGCTTCACCTGGAAACTGGCAGAGCCAACGCCCTGCCTAGAAAGGTCTGGCCTGGAGGATTGGTGAGTTGGCTCTTCAATTCACCCTGCAAGGGTCTCTCCTGCCCTTCATTGACTGAAAGAAGCTGCCTCTAATTTTGGTCCCGATTCCTGAGAATACTTCTGAAAATAACTTGGAGTGATTCCTAATGAGCACCGGTTTACCCCAATGCAGACTCTAGAGTGCACCTCTCTCAGAACAACAAAGTCATGGAGCATCTGGGATGTGAGCGCATGAGGCAAAATCCTTTCAAGTCTGTCTGGAAGGCCTGAGGACATCTGAATAGCACGGTCATGGATGTGGGTTGCAAGTAGGTCCCAGCTCTCACCGCTCTCTCAAGTGCTGCTTGAATGTTTAGAGGATTCAAGATCCTTTCTTCTGTTTCATCAGTGAGGCAACAGGACACAGGAGACTAACTTTCTTTTAGTCACTGGATCAAGCCATGTGTTTTTGGCTGGGACAATGGCATCCATATTGTCACATCCTCTGAGGGCTATGGTAACTGTGGGCTGTCAAAGGCAATCTACAGATCTGAGATTTGTGTGACACACTCACAGCCATCACTAAATTTCGATCTTGAGCCTCCCCTCTTATGCCCCTCCCCCATCCTCATGATGAAGACCCAAGACCTACACTGTCTATCATCCGCTCTTTAGTATTTAGTACATTATTCTTTTTGTTGTGGTTTGGTTTGGGTTTTTGCTTTGGTTTTGATGTAGGTGTGGTTCTGAGGTTGGTTTTCTTGGTGTTTTGTTTTGTTTTTCTTCTGTTGTTTTGTGATTTGTTTTTTGAGATAAAGACTTTGAAGTCCAGGATGGCCTCAAACTCAGTATGTGGCCTGGGCCAGCCTTGAACTGTGATGGTCCTCCTATCCCCAGGCTCCCAGGTGCTGGAGCTACTATTCTTAGCTCAATAGTTGTTCTGTGTCCAATATATCAGAAGAGAGTGGTCTGTGGTTATAAGATAGGGACAGGACCACACTTAGAGCTCAAAGATCCCCAAAGCTTTATTCCAGTTGCCTCTTTCTGTTCTTCTTTTCCATGGGAATATTGATGTTTTTCCTGGGAATATAGAAAGCACATCATTCTAGACGTCTTCCTGTGAATCTCAGGGCCACCGCTACAAGCCAGGCAAAGAGAATAAGTACTCTTTATGCATGACCATTTCCAAACAATGACAAACACACGGCATGTGAGGTGCAATAAAGCTCATGAAGCCAAGAATTCTTCCGTTGATGAGGCAACAAGAGCAATATGGGTACTTGAGACTATACGGTATGGTCATCCTTACCGATCCCTCCTGCAGTTTGGATATAAGATATCCCCCACAATATCATATGTTCGAAAGCCTAGTCAGCAGCTGGTGATGCAACTGAGAGGTGACTGGATCAGGAGAATGCTGACTACAACACGAGATTAACCTGTGGGTGACTATAATCTGATGCTGGTGGAGGTAAACTGATGTGAAGGAAATTGCTCCCTTGGGGCCTTTGAAGAGCGTATCTTGTCCCCACACCCTTTTTCTCCTCTTTTGCTCCCTGGCCACCATGAGATGAGCAGCTTTGTTCTACTACAGTATAATGTACGGCCTCACCCTAGGTCCAAATGCAACAGATCCAGTCAACCACGTGCTAGAATCTCTGCTAGAGAAGACAGATAAAGACTGTGGTGTGCACACAGCTACAACTATCACCTTTCAGTGAACCAAACCTGCCTCGCCCTGCAATTTTATCAAAACCCTTCCTGGGGTAGGGAATCAGATTTGCATTTTTATGTAGCATGCAAAGATTTTTTTTTTTAAAAGAATATCCTTAGTAGGTAAGTCGGTGATAAAAATCCTTAAGGCGAATACATACACAAATTAGAATTATTGGAGAATAACATCCCATGTAGTCCTTCATCTAGCATTCTTGGGCAGCCTCTACTAAGCACTGGGGATTTAATGCAGATCAGGTGCGGCTCTGGCGGGGGGGGGGGGACACTGCCTTAGTCATGGAGAACAAACAAACAAACAAACAAAAAACTGCAATAGCATCATGTTAGGCACTCAGAGGTGCTCCTGCCCGCCATGACTTTCCCAGAAGCCTTCATCCTTCTGGGAAATCATGTTCTTTTCTAAGTTTTATGCTTGTAAGGGAAGCATGTTGTATGGAGTTTTCCTTTGTGTCATTTGGATTTTTGTAGAATGAAACACCCAAAGAGTTGCGGCTTAGGGCATCCGTGGCTTGTGTTCCTGGTCGGTATCACTGTCTGATCTTACCCAGCTGATCCTTTGGGTCCTATCAGGGCACCCCAATGACACTGGTGGATCCCTGCTCAACTCTGCTTCTTGCGCTTGTTTGCTTGACTGGTTGTCAGGGAGAGTGGCAAGAAAGCCCGGGGCACACCTCTCTCAGTATGGAACAAACCTACCCAAACTTGTTTACATGTTGGTGAAAAGTATCCTGAAGAACAAGGTTAGAACTGGAAAGGCACAACTTATGCTTCATTGTGTTCACCCCAAAATGAAGGCCAAGGCCAACCCAAATGTAGAGCTGAGAAAACAGATTTCACCTCCTACTGAAGAAACTATAAAACCAGGGGCAGTGAAAGCATGGCCATTTCTGCAGTCAACCGCAGTTTTTCTGGACCAACCAGAAGGTAGATAAATGCCCAACCTGGGCCAATCATAGTATATCTCTCCCTAAAACACGCTTCCCTTACTGGCCTAGGAACAGGTATCTGATAACACTATTTTAATGAAAGGTCTTCATCAGGTCTTTTCCTCTTCTGGTCAGAGAACCCTTCATCAATGTGTCTCTGGTAAGAAAATGTGAGCCTGGAACTGTCAGCAATGTGCTCACTCATCCCACAACCCCTACCTTTGACACAGAAGGTTCTTTTTTTCTTAGTGGTTGAGAATTTCATGCATGCATATAATATGTTTTGATCAAATCTACCCCCCCATTCTCTCCCCTCCAGCTCTTCCCCTACGCCCACCGTCACCATTTCCTCCCAACTTCATGTTTTCTTTTGTTTATTTGTTTGTTTAAAATCCATAAAGTGGGATGTGCATTGAACTTATGACAGGAGTCTACCACAAAAGGCATCTGAAAGACTCTACCTAGCAGTGTTTCAAAGCAGACACTAAGACTCATAACCAAACCCTCGGCAGAGTGCAGGGAATCATATGAAAGAAGGGAAGTTAGTATGATATGGAAAGGATAGGAGCTCTACAAGGACCAAATATATCTGGGCACAGGGTCTTTTCTGAGACTGAAACTCAACCAAGGACCATCTATGGATATAACCTAGAACTTCTGCTCGGATGTGGCTTGTGGTAGCTCAGTAACCAAGTAGTTTTCCAAAGTAAGGGGGACACGGACTATTTCTAACAGGATCTCAAGGGCAGGCTGTTTGACACCTCCCCCCAGGGGAGGAGCAGTCTGTTAGGCCACAGAGGAGGACTTTGCAGCCAGCCCTGAAGATACCTGATAAAACAGGGACAGATGAAAGGGGAGGAGGTCCTCCCCTATCAGGGGACTTGGAAAGGGGCAGGGAGGAGACCAGGGAGGGAGTGTGGGGTTGGGGAGGGAATGAGGGAGCGGGATACAGCTGGGACACAGAGTTAACAAAATGTAACTAAAAAGAAAAAAAAAAAACAAAAAAAAAAAAACTTTTTGAGACAGTATTTAAAAAAAAAAAAAAAAAAATCCATAAAGTCAACTTACTGTTGTCATTATATGCCTAGGTGACAGCCATCTGTTTACTGGAGCCTCTCCTGAAGAAAACTCTCCTCTCCTCCTCTCCTCTGGTCTCCTCTCCTTTCCTCTCCTCTTCTCTGTTCCCCTCTCCTCCTCTTCCCTCTCCTCTCCTCCCTTCCCCTTCCCTTTCTTCTCTTCTTTTCCCCTTTCCTCCCCTCTGCTCCTCTCCTCTCCTTCCCTCTCCTCTCCTTTCCCAGCAGCTACCAATTGCCACTAGCTTCTCAGCTAGGCGTAGGAGCTCTCATCTCCTCCTCGTCCCTGCTAAGGTTTTTGTCTGCCTTGAACTTGTATGCAGCTTACACATGCAATTCCAGCTGCTGTCAGTTTACATGTGCAGCCGTCCTGTTGTGTCCAGGAAATGCAGTTTCACTGTAGCCCCCCCAATCTCTGCCTTTTCTATGATTGCCAAAGCCTTCTAATTAACTGACTTTTATCCAAACTAAGTTTTGATGTCTATAGCCAAGAATATTCCTCCAACGGAAGGCTAGAATCATATTTGTCCAGCTGAAGGAATATGTGGCAATGAGAAACGGTGAGCCAGAGGCTATTGTCTGGACAAGTGGAGGTGCCTGGAAGGAAGTTTTTAAACCATGAAGAGTGATAGCAAAGGGGCAGACATGAGTAAAGAATAAACATGTTGAAAGAGAGAAAGTTACTTAGTTGAAGCCTAAATTTTAAAAGAGAAAGTGGGCGGGGAGGCTACAGAGTCATTTGGAGCAAAATATATAGGGTTTTAATGACCTCATATAAATATTTAATATTAAAGAATTCAAATTTGCTTTAGCGTTGAGAAGAGATTTTAAAACTGAGAATGTCATCATGAAATCAGTCTGGGGACGGGTAAATTGATGGATTTGAAGGACAGAAAATAAAATGAATCAAGAACTAAATCTTGAGTTGGATCTGAAGAAAGTGGCAGTGAAGGGAAAATCAAAAGATATGCTAGACAAGAATGGAAAGGAAGGGAGGACAATGTGAACAGCAGGAGAAGCTTGTCATGGAGCCGATGTTAGATTCTGGATGAGGGATGTATATTATGGCAGAATACTATTATGGAGTCAGCACAAAGCTAGAGAAAGTTCAGAGTGAGGTTGGGGCCAAAGATAAGTGTGTGGAAATCATCAATCAGTTATGAGGTATCAGCAGAAGACCCTCTACAAGATGTTCACTGTGAGAGATGCCAAGACTATCACAGCCCAGAAATATCTCCTGGACCAGATATGTTCTGGTACACAGAACTGTTAGTAGCAAAGAAGTCAACAGGGAAAGTACTGCTTATGTTCCTATAAGCACAGTAAGAAATGGGAAGGCAGCATGACTTCAAAATGAGTGACTGAACATTGAGTGAATGAACATTGAGACATAATGGGGTTTACAGTAGACTCCAAGGCCCCTGCCTACAGACATCGTGCTAGGCTTTCTACAGGTTTGTGCCCTCTCCCTTCGCCAGCATCCCACCTTGTTTTCAGTTCTACCATACGGTTCATTGGTGGTTGCCGTTTTTCACAGAACTGAAAAAAAAAAAAATTCATCATTTGTATTTGTTGTCTGAGGGGACATATTCAAATCACTATCAGAAGCAGAGTTATAAAAAGCCTCTAGTATCTCCCACCACACCGAGGATGGCAGCTTGAAGGAAATCATTTGGCAGGGATGGAGGAGTATGATTCACCAAGATGGAGAACCAAGGGCTGCCTCTTAACAAGATTTATACAGACGTTTCCACCTCAGGGATGGAGGATACCCCTAGAGCAACCGGACGCCTTGGGGATGGAAGAGGCCAGGAGGCAGGTGGGAATACCAAAAGAAACAGCGGCCAGGCAGAAATGGAATTCGTGTCTCTAATGTCCCCTCTGCCTGCCTATTTTCATCTTTATAGGGCAGCCCTTCCCTGTCCTCCCCAGTCCCCCGTTTTCTTTTCTCTTTTCCTTTCTTTAAATGCAGTCTAATCCCGAGTGTGAACTGATGTAGTTTGTGTGTTAGGGGGAAAAAAATCTCTCTCTCTTTTTGCCTTTTTTTTTTTCTTCTTCTTCCCCTGGCCCAGTTCATTATTTTTCTTTCTTGTCACTCAGTGTGATAGGTTGAACAGAAGTGCACAGATGAGCACTGAAAACGGTGTCACAAGGCCTTAATCTAGTCTTTAATGCCTGACTTCAGAGATGTCATTTATCTTCTAACTGCAGCAGGCATCCACCAACTTTATCTCTAATAATATATTGATGGATTAAAAGGGTCGGGCAGGAGACCGGGCTGGAAAAATTGCTTATTGACATCAAAATACAGTGCCCTCAACCTGATAAACATGGAGGGCTCGTGTATCTCCCAGAATAGTTGGCGTAGCTATAATTTTTTTTTCTAACATGTTTCCCCAGGTTCATGGGGTGGTCCAGTAAAATAAACAAATGCTAAACATTATTTCTATGCTGACATGGCCGGGGAATACACCAGATATTTCAGGAACACATTTTTAATGTCAGATTTGTAAATCCTTATTTATGACACGTTACAGCAAATTCCATGACAACTTGAAACAGGCACCTATAGTCTTGGCGGCATTCAAATATCTTCCATGCCCTTTGCTGGGGCAAAAGCGCCTGATGCCACCTGATTGTGCTTTTGGCCAGTCGGGTAAAGCAAGGCTATTTCACCAGGGAGATGAGGCCACTAATCTTGGAATGTAAATGAAAGGCAGCCTTTGAAAAGCTTTTCTTTGCTTATTGTTCTCTTTATTTCATTGTTGGGTTGGCAAAGACATGTTTCAAAACACAGCCCCTTGTCCCACAAAGGCTGTGCTCACACAAGTCAATTTTACAATAAACCGAAAAACAATTCACAACTTCTAACTCCAGTTTAGTGAATAGCTCCTAAATTAACCCTTTCCAAAACTCCCTTCTTTTGGGTTGAATTTTGCCTCGTGTTGTTTTTACTGTATGAATTATTAAGGATGCTCTCTTGTTTTTTGTTTTTAATCTTATAAGATCAAATTTGGTGATTTCTGCCTGTATTATTTATTTGTTTGTCTGTTTGTTTTTCAAATAAAAGGACCTTCTTCAGTTCAACTTCCTTTGTTTTGAAAACAATCTCTGAAAATGTTATACTCAGTACTGTGTCAAACAGAAGCAGGTAACCCTAGCTTTTTAAATTACTGTATAATTTATATTTTTCCTAAAAAAAAGTATAGGGGTAATATTAGAAAGCTTGGCTAGTAGACGTGTCTAAAGACATTCATGCGAAGAACCCATTATTCCAGCATTTTGTACATTTTTAAAAACGGTTCTTGCTGAAAACAAGAGCATTTTATTCAGAACCGCCTAAGCTGGGGTGTTAGATGTTGGTGTCCACAGGAGTCCACAGAAGAAAACTGTACAGTTGGCTGCTGAGTGCCCAGGCATGCCCATGGCTAAACGCACAGATGGCTACCCACCGCAGCTGGGGAGCCCAAACAAAGGGGTCACCCTCCCTCACAGCAGTTTTCCATCTATAAAATAGACAGAAGAACTATACCATTCCAGAGGAGAGCTATGAGGATCAAATATGTTCACAAATAATGACTGACTGACACAGTTTCCTGAGGCATGGTGAGCGCTCAGTGACTGCTTCCTGTTGCTGTCACCACCATCTTTAGACTTGTTGAACTTGTAATGATTTCTCATCCCGACAGAAACTTGAGACTTGGCTGTGTAAGGTGAGTATCTACTAAGCCCAAAATGTAGCAGGAAGAATAAAAAAGAGACTTTGAGGGTTAGTGGAATGCCGAAATGAAATCTGCAAACTGGCAAGTAGAAGGATTAATGGACACAGTTTACAGGACCCTGGCCATCTACCAGGATCAACTCCAGCCTGTTTGATTCTGAGAACTGGCTCTCGGCTCCAGCCTTTCTCTTGTAAGCCGTGACAGACTGCGGCAAACAGGGTTCAGAGCTGGCCCATCCACAACGTGACGTGCCTACCACCTGACCTTTTCATGTTCTCCCACCCAGACAGATGCCCATGGCTAATCGCTCCAACCTCCAAATCTCTAATCTAGAAATTTTCTCCTTCATACTCTGCGTCAGTGGCCGTAGTGATAAAGAAATCATCGATTCTTAGTGTTATCCTCAAACAGAGTCAACCCAGGGGACAACGACAAACAGACCTGGGCTTCCTGCTCAGTCTGTATTCGTGAGTAGCTGTTGGCACAGCTTGAAACTCCCAGTTCAATTCTTATTATCAATTTTTATGCGAAGTTCAGACTTCACACCCTTCTCCAACAATTTAGCTTCAACTTGAACGAATTTCTACTTAATGAAATTTTTTAAAAAGATAAAGGCCGAGAAGATACAAACCCAAGCTCATGCCTGTGTGGGTTTGGCCAGGTGCTGAGTAAAAGGCTCCGAATTACTGATTGCACCCATCACATCGTAGTGTTTTGATTATATTGTAGCGACTGTATGTCTGAAGTTTGAGGTTCGGTAAGTCCATAGGAAGGACGGCTTTCCTGCCTAACAAACTCTGTCCATACAAAGAAGCGCATGGAATCTGGGCATAATAGCCCCTCAGGCTTAAGCTACAAAACTCAGTTCCCACTGGTGGGATTTTCCTTGAGAATAGATCTTTTTTTTTTTTTAAAGTTCACATGTACTGCCCAGAGACCTCAATGATACTAGAACTTGATTTTGACATGCAGATGGTCCTGTCATCATTTTCACATGCTCCTGAGCACTGAAGTCTTCTGGTAACTAAGAGGCTCTATATTGCTGATGATGGCATAATTATCTGAGCATAAATCACCACGGGAAATTGATCTCTTCTGATGTGATGGTATCAGAAGCCCCTTCGTTGGAGCAAAATCACGTGAGAGAATTGGTCATAAAGAGCAACCGGGCAGGTGGCCATCATAGCTGCAAGGGAGGGCTCAACCAAGACAGAAGGATTGTGATGACAGGCTACCTGGCTAGAAGGATGGGTGTCAAACCATGGTGGATAGACCAGTGCAGACTCTTGTTGAACTGTGCAAGATCCAGTTAAACACCAGAGGCCTAGAGATCAAACTCCAGCCTAAAGACAACAAAAGACCAGTGCTGAGATGACCAGAGCAAACCAAATCAAACTTTAAAATAAGCAAAGTCCAGAAGGAAACAACAGATTTTCTTACTCATAGTTACAAGTAAGAAAATGGAAGCTGGGCAGTAGTGTATGCCTTTAATCCCAGTATTTGGGAAGCAGAAGCAAGCATAACCCTGCGAGTTCAAAACCAGCCTGGCCTACAGAGCAAGTTACACAATGACCAAGGCTAGACAGAGAAACTCTCTCAAAAAAAAAAAAAGTAAGAAAACAATATTTGAACACAGTAATATCAAATCTTTTAGTGAAAGAAACAAAAGGTGCTGCAAAGGCTTGGAAAGGCTGAACAGAGCTGAACACCTTCACAAGTTCTCTAGAACATTATTTTGGGCTACCTACTCCTTATGGGAAAGCAAGTGGTGACATCACTGCACAACTTTTAGCGTCTTTCTCAAAGGTATACCCTTACTGTCTCCTGCCATCGCCTTCTACAGCAGCCCTTCATCATTGACAGAATCTGGTAAAATGTCCAATCAAGATTACTTACCAAAGTGTCTACTTGGCCTAGATGGATTTGATTCACAAAGGAAGGATTGGAACTCCTGGTTTCTCCCTGGATCTCCAATACTACTCTGTCCAGGATTGTCCTCACATCTCTTCCTTTGTCCCTTACTGCACCATCAGCATGTCCACTACTTAGCTGG
The DNA here is from genome assembly GCF_907164565.1 of Psammomys obesus. Lineage (NCBI taxonomy): Eukaryota > Metazoa > Chordata > Mammalia > Rodentia > Muridae > Psammomys > Psammomys obesus. The sequence goes on from NW_026596120.1 coordinate 10,003,216, forward strand.
AAAACGGGGTGCCAATGACATTTGATGCTTCTCCTATTTCTTGATCTGGCAGAAAAGGGAGCACCCATTACCACACTGAAGACTCATGTGCTAGGATTTCTTTTCCCTTTCATATTTTGATTGTATTGTGAAACTCTTGTGTATTTACAGACCCGTTAGGCTAACCCTCACAAGCTTCAGATACTGGGGGTTGTCTTTGGGATATGGGGTACTTGTGCTTCCTTATATCTGGGTTTTATCCTTTACTGGCCATCTTAGGATAAGCATTATATATATGGTGTGTGTGTGTAATTTCTTTGTACTATAATTCAATTTATTAAAAAGGCAGGTGCCATTTTAAAAAATAGTCAAGAATACAATTTATGTGCGTAAATTGGCAAGACTACTAAAGAGAGATTAAAAGAATTTTTAATATATTAGAAGAACACAGACATTACAAACACAACTTATATGAGCAGCTAAGAAGAGAGTGATAAAAATAGACAGAAAGAAAGGAAACAATAGAGAAAAGACTGATAATAGCTTTTCCCCAAAATAAATAAAAGGCAAGATTCTCCAGACTGAGGTATCACAGTGAGCCTCAAACAAAGAAAATTAAAATTAAAATCACAGGCACACCCCAGTGAAACTACAGAAAACCTGTAGCTTACAAGAAGGTAAGCCAGGTGTGGTGGTGTAGGAGTTTAATTCCATCACTCAAGAGGCAAAGGCAGATGAATCTCTGTGAGTTCAAGGCCAGCCTTGAGTTCCAGGAGAGCCAAGGCTATTACACAGAGAAACCCTGTCTCGGGGTGGGCTAGAGGGTATATCTTGTAGTAACAAGAAAGGAAAGGCTGCCTGTGGCTACAAAGGATGGCTACACAGCTCAAGAGCAAACTGCTCCCTGGCAACCATAAAGGCCAAGGTATCTACTGATGGAAAATAACATTAAACTTACCCAAATTGACACTTAAAGACAAAAATATATTTTTCAAACAAGCAACCCCCCCCCCCCAAAAAAAAAAACCAAAACAACAACAAACCAAGAATAGGAGGAGGGGAGGGAAAGGGAAGGGAGTGTAGTGTAGAGAGGAGGGGAAGGCGGGACAGATGGGGCAGAAGGGGCAAAAGTAAGCAAACTGCCCAGGAATTATACAGCACAGAAAATGTAGAGGAAGAACAAGACACAACAAACCTTGAAAACACCCCAGAGGAAATTTGTCAAGGTAAAAGGAAGGAAGGAAGGAAGGAAGGAAGGAAGGAAGGAAGGAAGGAAGGAAGGAAGGAAGGAAGGAAGGAAGGAAGGCAGAAGTGAGCAGGGAGAGCCACTGAGGAAGGAGGGAAAACAGCAAGTGCTGTTGGGATGAGAGAAGTCTCAAGCTGAGTTACTGAAAGCACTTTCTTCGCTGGAAGCCTCCAAGCAGGATCACTCCCTTACTGCTCTCTAGATGCTTTTGTTTCCTATGGGTCTTTGATTGCTGCTGAACACATCTTCCCGAGAGAGTTTTGACATCTGCCATTTGGCCAAAGCCTAACAGGACCATGATACATTTACCAACTCCCCACCCTTCCTTCATCTCCTTAAGTAGCCACATCAAAGCACACAGGACCTGCTCTTCCTTTCTCTTTCTCTACTCTTGGGACACTGGTCCAGTTCTACCAGCGTTGAGCGAGAAAATAGGAAACTGCTGTGACATTAGGGGAAAGAGATTAAGGGTGGGGGATTTGGCTCGGTGGTAGAGTGCTCTTGCCTAGCAAGCACAAGGCGCTGGGTTCGGTCCTCAGCTCTGGAGGGGAAAAGAAGAAGAAAGAGATTAGAAGAAGAAATATGGGAAATAAGTAAAATTTGTCAATATATAAAGACCTCATATATTCCCTAGAGCAGAGGAAAACTATGAATTTCCCAGTTATCCATTGCTATAAAATACTACATTTAAAAAAACAAAACAGTTATAGCTCATATTTTTACAGGCCAGGAAATGAGGCAGAATCTCAAACTGAGTGACTCTCCCCACATGGCTTCTGTTAGAATCACCCTGCTAGTTTTCATCTGTTGGATTTGTGGTCTGGAGCACCAAAGCTTTACTGTACTGGGTATCAGGTACTGGGCGAAGTCTGGAAGGCTGGTTTGGCTGAGCTACCTCCCATTCTGTATAATCTTAGAGCCTCTCTATGGCACTTGTCCAGAATGGTGGTGTTAGGAGAGTCAGCCTCCCTGCACCGTAGGCAACTCAAGGTTCCAACAGAACTTGGGGAAACTGTTTTTTAGAGCTGGGTGCTGATTTCATTTCTCCCAGGCTGTATTAATGCTCCAACACTGTCACATAGATTCAAGGCAAAGAGCCCCAAACCCTTGCTTTCACTGAGAAGAGAGTTGAAGAATTTTCAGCCATCTTTAATGGATCCCATGATGAAAGTTTCACCACTAGTTCTAAACAGACTCTTCAATGAAACAAAAATAAGAATAAAAGAACCAGAGAAAGTATGCAGGGACAAAAGGATCATGCAATGGGTAGGCTAGGAGAAGTCTGAAGGAAGAAGAAAAAGAAAAAAACCATCTTGAACTTCAAGGACTAGAGTGTGAAGAAAACACTGGAAGGTCAGGCTTCTCACTTGTACAACTCAGTTGGGGGCTTTGTTAAAGCACACAGCTAAGTTTAGGCCAGGTCTGGGACATTGCATTTCTAACAAGCTCCCAGGTGATGTTCAGATGGTAATAGTACTTCGGAGTAACAATGTAGAAAACAACAATCTAAAACCAAACTGAATACTTGGAAGGCTGAGGCATTAGGATTTCCAAAAGCTTTAGGCAAGCTAGGGTAAAGTGAGATCCTATCTGGTAAAACAAAATTAAAGAATGCATAGTAATGAAGAATTTCTAAAATTTAAGGATAAAATGATAGCATTAGAGGATGAGAAAGCTACATTGGACATAGAAATAACAAAGCCAAAACAAAGGTTACAACAAATAAGCCAACTATAAAGTCACAAAGCATCTATCCTCCAGTCAGGCAGAAGAGATGTAGTTAGTCCCACACACACCCACCAAGTGGGAGGGAACAGGGAAGAAAAGGAAGTTGTGCCTATCTTGATGGCTGGGCCTGTAACAGCTGGAATCAACAGATATGCTGACAAGTCAGTCATAGAAATATAGATCCCAAGCAAAGGTCACAACATGGAAAGAAAGTAGAGCTTACCAACAGGTAGGCCCCCAGGTGTGCTGAAATACTGACTGCCTTAGCCTTTATTACAGCTTTGGGATCCTAGGAGAAGCTACGCCCCTTCCCCTGGCCAGCTGCCACCAGCTGTCTCATCCTATAACTAACACTGTCTGTTCTGAATTATGAAACTAAGGAGATTACATGAAAATATAATTATAAAGAGAACCATTAGAGTAAAACCACGTCTTTTCTAAACACTAGAAAAACTAAGCAGAGTGGTGGGGGAGAGGGAGAAAACAGAAATGAAGTGAATGACTTAAACTGTTGATGAAAAGCTCATAAATAAGAAGACAAAAATAATAACCAACGTATCAGTCATACAAACCCATGTACATGAACTTTACCCAAAAGAAAGATCTTCGACTTGGATCACAAAACAAAACTTCACTGCAGGCGAAGGCAGCAGTACACAATTCAAGAAGGTTAAAAAAACCAAAGAATGGAGTAAATGCATATGACCTAAAGGGCATAGGAAGTGCTCTGGGTAACAAAGGGCAAAGTTCAGACTGTGAAGATTCAGATGGGGGGGGGGGGGAAGAAACCTTTACAGTGTCAACAGGCTTGATCCACAAGGAAGATAAACCTTTACTTCCTATCTGGGACTAGCATTCACAAATAGCCTCTAGTACATCCATAAATATGCACCTAGAGGGCTATTTTAACTCAGCTCAGTTTATGACATATGAATAACAAACAGGAAAACAAAGACCTAGTCAACACAGTTTAAGAAGGTTGATATAATAAATAGATATCAAAGTTTGTACCGTGAAAGTGTGCCCGATAGTCAAATACCACAGAGTTTACAAAAATACAGGAAAGCATATTAAGCCATGAAGAAAATCCAAAAAACAAAAACAGTGGGGGAAATGGCTTCTTATAAGTAGGCAATAAACAAAGTGGTTTTAGGGTAAGTTTTATTTTTAGTTTTTATTGGTTGTTTGTTTGTTGAGAAACAGAAGACATCTTTTTAAAATAATTTTGAAGTTTTAATCAATCCTTGGCGAAAGAAAGAAAGAAAGAAAGAAAGAAAGAAAGAAAGAAAGAAAGAAAGAAAGAAAGAAAGAAAGAAAGAAAGAAA